>NC_141083.1:31925546-32525546 GCF_041138505.1 Cibotium barometz
TGTGTGTGTGTGTATGTGCAAGCTTGAGTATATGTGCAAGTGTGCATATCTCTATATGTTGCACGTGTGTCCATGCGTGTGTGTGTGTGTGTTTGTATACGTGTGTGTACATATCATGTGCTTGTGTCTGTGTGTTGTGTGTGTATGTGTGTGTGTGCATGAACATAAATGTGTGTGCATCTACATACATATAAATCTATTTATATATACATGCTTACATACCTATAGATACACATACATACATAATATATATACGTGTATATTCTCTCTCTTACACATGCACATAATATAATATTAGAAGATATGTGTGTGTGTGTGTGTGTGTGTGAGTGAAGGAGGGGGGAGGGGTGGGCAATTTGCTTTCTAATGTATAATATATATATATATATATATATATATAAAAGAAACTCATTCAATGAGTAAATGGTTTGATGGTGACAACTAGTTGTGAGTCCCAATGCATCTAGGCGTGTGGGAAAGAAACCCCCAAACACTTGTCTTCTCTTCTCCTTTCTCCTTTTCAAAAATTCTCCCTCTCCTTTCTCCACGTAAAGGGGTGGGCACTCTTCCTTTATCTTGTAATAGATTACTCTGGGCACAAAATGTGTGCAACGCACACCACCCACCAAGGGCTGTAGCACCCGGTGCTACAACCTTTTTTAAATGTTAAAAAAAGGACCTCTCTCTGTGCCTTATCTTTCTAGCTTTTCCAATAACCTTTACATTAGGAAATGGGGATCTCTCTAACCCTTTAAACGTTAACATTTTTTTAAAAAATGGGGGAGGGCTGTAGCACTCGAAACGTTAACATTTTTTTAAAAAAATGGGGGAGGGTTGTAGCGCAGCAATCTCCCATTTTTTTAAAAAATGTTAACGTTTAAAGGGTTAGAGAGAGCCCCCATTTTTTAAAATATCTTCTCTCTCCACCTTTTTAAGCCTTTTTTAAAAACTAGTCCCCAACCCCGTCCTCCAGACAGGGAGGAGTGCATACCATGGAGTCAGGCCTTAATTTGTAGCAGCCCATTGAGCACTTGTGCTGCTGTTGCAAGCATCATTCATTTGATATGCATGTCCACCAAGGCATTGCCCAAGAACCCTTGACACACAATTACGTTAGGAATTTGTTTGTCCTTGTCACTTACTCCTCTACTACCCACATGCCTAAGATGCAAGTGAAGTTGACCATGTCTAGATGAAGGCCCTCAAATTGTATAACCATTAAAAAAGTTCACTTTTCCTTGACCTCCTCTTATTGGGCACATTGTGCAAATAGTGCACACTAGCACTACATCAAGTGGGGGGTAAAAGTACACATGTTATCTACTAATAACAGCTATTAAAATGAGTACAAATATGCGGGTTTGGGCCTAATTGTCTACTACAAGAAAAAACGTGCACAGGTGTATACATAGGAAGAAAACACACACACACACACACACACACACACACACACACACATTATATCATCTTTGGTCCAAAAAAAATCTTGATGGGTGTATCGTCCACAAAACATTTGTGTCACCGCATCCACACACACACACACACACACACACACACACACACACGCATTATATAATCAGCTTTGGTTTAAAAAATTCTTGATGGGGATATCGTCCACAAAAAATCTATGTCACCACATCAACACCAAAGGTCCAAAAACAAAAAACAAATACAAAAACAAAAGCCTCAATTTTTTTTAAATATATTTTTGCCAACCAAATGCAGCTTTAAAAAAAACCCGACTTTAATATTGATTAAAAAAAGTAAACTCAGCTTTAATATTGAAAAAAAAGTATTGCGTTTGAGCACCCCAAGGACTATTTTGATAGCTCAAATGAGCTTAAATTACTCAGCTAAAATAACCCAAATAATATAATGTAATCTTTTTTTGATTCCTTGATTATCTTAATATACTGGACATGATTATCGAATTAGAACAATAATTACTTTTACTGATCATCAAAAGCATTGTTGGGTACAACACCCAATTCACGTTGTGTTAAGCTAGCATAAATTACTCTTGCGATAGCCCAAGATCAAAAGGATGAGAGACCTGTTGTGATCACGACATGTGGCTGTCCGCAATTTGATGTCATCTTCGAGCTTGTGGAACTGAATGTTTAGCCATCATAATGTTTTGATGTTCTATTGATCCTCCCATGTTACCTCCGTCTCGTTGCCTTCGCCCTTTTGTTCTCAAAGAAAAAACAAACACTGGTAGAGAGCTTTTGGAGCATGTACTCCATGCATTTTGTCATGCGCTTCTCCTCCTCGCTTAGATGGTTGGATGGCAGAGAAACCAAAACGCTCAACTTTTAAAGAAAAGCTCTCTCTCTCTCTCTCTCTCTCTCTCTCTCTCTCTCTCTCTCTCTCTCTCTCTACACTAACATTTTCTACTTTTATTATTGAGAAAACAAAAAACAAAAACAAAAACAAACAAAAACATGGTAAAATTTTTCGACTTAACAAATCTAAAATCTCTCTCTCTCTCTCTCTCTCTCTCTCTCTCTCTCTCTCTCTCTCTCTCTCTCTCTCTCTCTCTCCCCATTAACATTCTCTATTTTTATTATTGTTAAACAAACAAAAAATGAAAAAAAGCTCTCTCTCTCTCTCTCTCTCTCTCTCTCTCTCTCTCTCTCTCTCCACTAACATTTTTTGTTTTTTAAATTATTAAACAAACTAAAAATGAAAAAAACGTCTCTCACCCTCTCTCTGTCCCCACTAACTATTCTATTTTTTAATTACTAAACAAACTTAAAAAAATAAAAAAAGCTCTCTCTTTCCACCCACTAACATTTTTGTTTTATTAAACAGACCAAAAAATAGAAAATATTATAGAGAGAGCATTTTTATTGCTCCTACCTTTCCCTCCTCTAAATTTTCTCTTCGCCATTTCCACTTAGGTTTTTCATTTTGGGCTTTGCGGGCTTGCCCCACCCACAACGTGTGCCTACCTAGCCTACACCCATGGTTGTTGTGCCCCTTCGCCCATTCCATGGGCGAAGGAGTGATAGCATGCTTATTCAGTTGAGGGGTGGCTCTGAGGATGGACCTGGGCGCGCCAGGGGTGGTGACAGTGGAGGTGTTGAGATTGACAACCTTAATGGTATAGCAAACTGTGCAAGGCCACACACAAAGGAGCTTATGCTTATAGGGGTCGGGGTAGGCCCGGCCTAACACGCAATGCGCAAGCACCATGAGAGGCGCACCATTTTCTGGTAGCCTTAGTGCAACATTACGCCAACCGGCTACACTAACTCCATCCATAGGGCTTCCTCCTTCACCTCTGGCTCCAACGCTGAGGCGCACCATTTTCTGGTAGCCTTAGTATAGCATCACGCCAGCCGGCTACACTAACTCCATCCCCAGGGGCTTCCTCCTTTGCCTATGGCTCCAACGCGGCCAGCCACCTCCACGCCTGTGGGGTGTCGCTCTGGGCATCGCTAAGATTTGACGGAGTCTGTCATGGGGCGGCCACAGTCTGAGCTTCTGTTTGCAGGTGGCCTGTTGTGCATTGCTTTCTGCTTCTAGGGAGAGCAGCTTCATGGGCGTGGGCAAAACCATGGCCAGTGGGCTGCCCATGGCCAATATGGGCCGTGCTATATGCACATTATGTGTGCATATACTAGGAGGCTAACCAACATTAGGCTTGTGAGCATGGGAGCATGGGAACTTGTAAGCTCTAGTGGAGCATGGGTTAGGACTAACCTTAAGGGTTAAGGTTAAGGTCAGGCATCCAAGGGTCACACATGGGAAATAGAGAGTCAAGAGTCACTTGAGGGCTCTCCTATATAATAGGGGCATGGGGCACACTCATCAAAGGGAGGCTTGGGGGCTTTGAGGCTTAGGCTATGGTCTCTTGTGTAGAGGTCCATATCTACTCACCTACCATTTCACACTATAGCTACATGCTATTGGATTGGAGTTATACCTCTTGATGGTATGGGATATCAAGGTAGAGGTATGATGTATTTCATTTATAATTCATGTGTACATCCCTTGGGCTCGGGGGTGGTCGGGTGGATGAGTTTATGCCTAATTTATGCATGTTTATGCATAACAATTATCTAGAGAGATATTAGGGTTTTAACAGTAGTATCAGAGCAATCTCTAGTTAATTGTTGATTCTTCTTTTTTAAATTTTGGCTTTTTTTTGAAGTAAATTTTAATATTTACTAATAAAAATTTTATTTTGTTGATTTGTGTTGATGATTTAAACGTGGATTGTCAATATGGCAATTGGAATGTGTGTTACCACTATTCAATGGACAAATCGACGGTGCGGGGGAACTTCGTGAGTTTAATGCTATAAAATATCAATGGTATTTTGGTAAATTAAATTGCTAAAAATTTTCTGAAAAAATATAGGTTTGGAATGCCATAAGATAGGTTTGGTGGAATTCAAAATTATCATATTTTGAGACTCTAGAAAATTAGAAAAAAATCATGATAATTTATTTTCTCAAGAATTTAATATTTTTTAGGGTTATTTAATGTTGAAGTACATTTTCTCATGCTGACAATAGATAGATGCAGGTTATTTGCATATTATTAATACGATTATACCTCGTATGAATAGTTATTTCTGTTTGGATTAATTTTAAACGATGTTTTCATGATTTTTTACCTTTGTTTAGCCATTCTTTTTGGACATGTTCCTTAAGTTTTTCAATGATGGTTATAATCTATGTTCAAAGAGTGTTTCATCTTTGACACTTTTCGATGATAATTTATTTTGCACTTGTTTAAGTGTGGTTTATGCTTAATTTTCTAATCCTAAGACAAACTCTATCATGGGTTAGTTGATCGGTTTGTTTTAGTGGATTTTATTGGATGTTTTCCAAGTTTTATATGGGCTCATCAGGTTCTACCTAGATCATTTGTATCTAAGGATTTTTTTTAAATGAGTGCTACACACATGTGTTTCACTTACTTGCTTTGGAGTTTTGTTTAAACGACACTATGTTCATATACTCTGGATTGATGAGTTGGCCACCAATTTTAATGCTTCTTTTGGCATCATTAATGTCCATTAGATGGCATGCATTGATTTTTATGATCAACTATGGTTTTCATGGATTCAAGGAGCTTTTATGCTTTTATCCATGGTTTTATAAGGATCTTTTGATCTTTTGGATAATTTCATGTGCTTTGAGGGTAACGTTTGCCTTCGTTTTTTGCACATAATTTTGGAGTATATTGCTTGTACTCTTGTACATATTCCACCTAGTGTTTATGTATCTAGGTGAGTTATTGCTTGTACTCTTGTACTCTTGTACTCTTGTACATATTCCACCTAGTGTTTATGTATCTAGGTGAGTTATTTTTCTACCCCAACTTTATTGTGTTTATTGGGTAGTTATCATTAGAAAGGTGCCAATAATTCAATTTCTTTTCTAATGATATACTCAGAAAGAGTTATTCCTTGATGTGGTCTCAGGAATATAGAGACAGGTTTTAGTATGTGAAAGTCTGGGATAAGGCCATCTTATTCCTTTTATATAGGATTTTATTCATATTTCCTAAATGGCATAATAGGGAGTTTCAAATTGTTAAGGTATGTATGGGTGGTATCATGGTGGTATGGGATGCTAGTGATCCCTCACATATATTATCTTATGGGATAATTTGGGCTCAAGATTATTGCTTTTCTTACATCACTTAGCATGTTGACCTCAACATTCAAAGACAATCTCATTTTCTAAATTCACACTAGAAGTTATAGTGTGGGCATTCTCTAGATAAACTTCTTTTATCTATAGCCTGCATGTATTGATGAGTGTAATCTCGTCGGCATTTTCACTTGTTGAAATCTCTTTCTTTAGAGTTCAACGAGTTTATCTTGTTGTGTTCGGATTAAGGAAATTTGGATTTTTCCTTTGTTGGCATTTCTTTCTCTAGTTCCGAACTTAGGTGATTTATATAATCAACCTAATGGTTTACGGATGGACATATGTGACTCATTGAGACACTGATGACTCTCTATGTTGATATGGGTAACTCGACGTTGATTATTCCATGTGCAGATGTAGGTATGTCGGGGCACCGATGAATCCATGGTTTCTACTGTTATAATGTCATGTTTTCCTACTTTATTTTGAATAGTTTACAAAGAGGAAATTACTTTGAGTGTGAATTCCTCTGATCATCCACAATCTGATGGGAAATAGAACGTATGAATCAGATTGTAGAGGATATGCTTTGTGCATATGTCTCTGGAAAAGCATCAAATTGGAAAAATTATCTTCCAATGATGGAATTTGCCTATAACAATTTCAAACATACGGCTATTGGTTTTAGTCCGTTCATGCTTATGTATGGGTATCAACCCAGGGCACCTATTGATGTTGTCTTAAGGACATCGAGCTTGATGAATCGAAGGATTTCTTAAGTGATATGCAAGAAATACTGACTAAAGCTCGGGATTCTATTAGGAGTGCTCATGATAGGGCACGGTTTTATGCTGATAGAGGACGCTCATCTCGGTCTTTTGAACCAGGAGCATTGGTTTATTTAAAAGTTCCTAAAGACTCTCAGACTTTGTTAATGGAAAAATGCTTGAATTTATCTCCTAGATATTGTGGTCCATTTTGATTTATACATCGGATTGGCATGTTTGCATATGAATTTAAACTGTCTCCACATGTTAGAGTTCATCCAGTCTTTTATATCAGTAGATTGAAAGGGAAACTGGGAGGTGAGGATAACACAGTTACTCCTCAAGAACTCGTTGAAGTCGAAGATTTATCCTATGTTCCACAAGAACCTGATTAGTAACTTGAATTCAGGGAAAGGAAACTTTGTAGTTGACTAATCCCTGAGGTTAAATTTAGGTGGAAAGATAGGGAAATAGAGGATTTGACTTGGGAGTCAATTGAGATTGTTCAGCGGAGTTGTCCTTCTTTTCATTTTGCAAGAGTGCAATGTTTTGAGAGAGGGGAAGTATGTTATATGCACATTATGTGTGCATATACTAGGAGGCTAACATTAGGCTTGTGAGCATGGGAGCATGGGAACAAGCTCTAGTGGAGCATGGGTTAGGGGACTAACCTTAAGGGTTAAGGTTAAGGTCAGGAATCCAAGGGTCACACATGGGAAATGGAGAGTCAAGAGTCACTTGAGGGCCCTCCTATATAATAGGGGCATGGGGCACACTCAAGGGAGGCTTGGGGGCTTGGAGGCTTAGGCTATGATCTCTTGTGTAGAGGTCCATATATACTCACCTACCATTTCACACTATAGCTACATGCTATTGGATTGAAGTTATACCTCTTGATGGTATGGGACATCAAGGTAGCGGTATAATGTATTTCATTTATAATTCATGTGTGCATCTGTTAAAACCCTAAGATCTCTCTAGATAATTGTTATGCATAAACATGCATAGATCAGGCATAAACTCAACCACCCACCAACCACCCCCGAGCCCAAGGGATGCACACATGAATCATAAATGAAATACATCATACCTCTACCTTGATGTCCCATACCATCAAGAGGTATAACTCCAATCCAATAGCATGTAGCTAAAGTGTGAAATGGTAGATGAGTAGATATGGACCTCTACACAAGAGACTATAGCATAAGCCCTCAAGCCTCCAAGCCCCCCCAAGCCCCCTTGAGTGTGCCCCGGTTAGTCCTAACCCATGCTCCACTAGAGCTTATTTCCATGCTCCCATGCTCACAAGCCTAATGTGGATTAGCCTCCTAGTATATGTACACATAATGTGTATATAACATAGGACACATAATGTACATATAACATACTTCCCCTCTCTCAAAACATTGCACTCTTGCAATGAAAAGAAGGAGAACTGCGTTGAACAATCTCAACCTACTCCCAAGTTGAATCCTCAATTTCCCTATCTTTCCACCTAATTTTAACATCAAGGATAAGTCAACTACCAAGTTTCCTTTCCCTGAATTCGTATACCTTATCAGGTTTATGTGGAACATAGGATAAATCTTCAACTTCAACAAGTTCTTGAGGAGGAACTATGTTATCCTCACCTCCCAGTTTCCCTTTCAATCTATTGATATAAAAGACTGGATGAACTCTAACATGTGGAGGTAGTTTTAAGTTCAAACGCAGCCGTGCCAATCCGATGTATAACTCGAAAATGGACCACAATATTTAGAAGATAAATTCGAGCACTTTTCCATTGATAAAGACTGAAAATCTTTAGGAACAATAAAATAAACCAACGCTCCTTGTTCAAAAGACCGAGATGAGCGTCCCCTATCAGCATAAAACCGTGCCCTATCATGAGCACTCCTGATAGAATCCCGAGCTTCGGTCAGAATTTCCTGCATATCTCGCAAGAAATCCCTCGATGCATCAAGCTCAATGTCCTTAAGAGACCGACATCAATAGGTGCCCTAGGTTAATACCCATACATAAGTATGCACAGACTAAAATAATAGCCGTAAATTTAAAACTGTTTTATAGGCAAATTCCATCATTGAAATATTTTTCAATATGATGATTTTCTAGAGACATGCACGAAGCATATACTCTACAATATAATTCATACACTGTGTTTGCCCATCAGACTACTGTGGATGATCAGAACAATTCACATTCAAAGTAACTTCCTTGTTGTAAACCATTCAGAATAAAGTAGGAAAACATGGCATTATAACAGCAGAAACCAGGGATTTATCGGCGCCCCGACATATCCACATCTGCATATGGAATAATCGACGTCTCGAGTTACCCATATCAACATAGAGAATCATCGTCTTGATGAGTTACATATGTCCATCCATAAACCTATCAGGTTGATTGTGTAAATCATCTAAAGTACGGAACTAGGGAAAGAAATGCCAACAAAGGAAGAATCCAAATTTCCTTATCCGAACACAACAAGATAAACTTGTTTGAACTCTAAAGAAAGAGATTTCAACAAGTGAAAATGCCGACGAGATTTCCCTCATCAAAACATGTAGGCTATAGATAAAAGAAGTTTATCTAAAGAATGCCTTCTAGTGAATTTAGAAAATAAGATTGTCTTTGAATGTTAAGGTTAACATGCTAAGTGATGTAAGCAAAGCAACAATCTTGAGCCCAAATTATCCCATAAGATAATATATGTGAGGGATCCCTAGCGTCCCATTCCACCATGATACCACCCATACATACCTTAATAATTTGAAACTCCCTAGTATGCCGTCTAGGAAAATATGAATAAAATCTTGTATAAAAGGAATAAGATGGCCTTATCCAGACTTTCACATACTAAACCTGTCTCTATATACTTGAGACTACATCAAGGAATAAATCCTTTTGAGTACATCATTTAGAAAAGAAATTGAATTATTGGCGCCTTTCTAATGATAACTACCCAAAACACAATAAAGTTAGGATAAAAAAATAACTCACCTAGATATATAAGCAACTAGGTATCTGAGTTGGAATTTCTTGAAAATTTTAAATTACCCCAAACGCATTTAGAATACGAACGGTCAAAAAATTTCAGAATTCCAACGGTTTTCCCGGAATACGGAAAGCCAAAAGTTTTGGGAAAATGAAAAGACCAAAAAAAAAAATTCGGAATGTGAAAGGTCAAAGGTTTCCGGAATACGGAAGGTCAAAAGTTTTTCCGAAATTCGGAAAGCCAAAAGGTTTCGGAAAAACGGAAAGCCAAAGGTTTTTCGGAAGATGAAAAGCCAAAAATTTTCATTAAGAAATTTCCAGGAATTTTTCAGAGATTTTTTATCTCAAATTCTAATTTTTTTGAATTTTTCAAGCATTTTCTAAGCTTTTTTTAAAATAAATTCAAAAGCTCCTTTTTTTTGAAATAAAAAACTCATTATTTTTTTTAATGAAAAAAATAAGCTTTAATTAGCTTATATTCATTTTGATTTTTTCTAAGGGGGGTGTTTTTTTTCGCCCGGCTGCAACGCGCAACCTCCCCCCCCGCCTGTGCGCCGAAAAACTGAGAGGGAGGGAGAGAAACTCCCTCCTCTCCTTCTTCTCCCTCTTCTTTCTTCCATTCTCTTTCCTCCTCCCTTCTCTGTTAATCATAGATTAACTTAATCCTTTGATTAACTTTTTAATTAACATATCTTAATCATAATTATCATTAATTATGATTAATGTTAAAAAAATCATTTTAAAGAGATTTTTCACCCGGAAAAGAGAAAGAAAAATCAGATTTGAGAGGCAGAGAGAACCCCACGCACACGGGAGAGCAATTCATGCATCAACACACTGTCCCCTACTGAATTTCAATAGAAATTGATAGAAATTTGATCGCATTCCCGTGAAAAAAACTTGCAAAAATGTATAAAAATACATTTTAATCATAAAAATGCTCAAAAATTTCCTAAAATTTTAGAAAAAATTTTCTAAAATTTCTAGAAATTCAGGGAATCCATTCTAACAAAAATATCCACCATAAACTCTATGGTATTTTTGTTAAAAAATCCATTAATGCTCGATTTTAACCATAAAAAATAGGAAAAATAGCATTAACTCACAGAATTCCCCCGCAACGTCAATTCGTCCATTGAATTGTAGTTACACACGTCCTGATCACCATATCGATGATCCACGTGCAATCCATCAACACAAATCAATAAAAAATAACATTTTATTAGTAAATATTAAAATTTACTTTTAAAAAAATCAACAATTAAATAGAGATTGCTCTGATACCACTGTTAAAACCCTAAATAAAATTCTTTATGCATCTACTTATGCATAAAATCAAAATTGATGAGAATAACACTTTTGGATTAAAATAGATTCTTTATGCATCTTTCCATGCATAAATCCAATTTAGTAGGAATTACACTTTTAGAATAAAAGAATTTCACTTATGCATCTAATTTATGCATAAAATCCATTTATGATGAAAATCACACTTTTAATATAAAAGAATTTCTTTTATGCATCTATTTATGATAAAAATCACACTTTTAATATAAAAGAAATATCTTTTATGCATTTGTTTATGCATACAAATCATTTATGATGAAAATCACTCTTTTATGATCAAAATAAAAATTTCAATATGTTTCCTTCTATGCATAGAATCTAATTCTAAAATTGGACATGAAAAACCCATTTTTCTAAATTTTTTGATTCTTGAAAATCATTAATCACCCCTTAATCAAAAGCCAATCTATTAAAAGGAAATCAATGAAAATCAAGAGTTTTTGTGGGTGTCTTTTGAAAATCCTTTTATGGATTAAGCTACCTAAGATGTATGCTAATACTTTAAATCACTAAAATACAACGAAAAAATAATCAAAGAATCCAAAATTAAGCAAAATAGCTTTATGCTAAACTTTTAAAGCAAAAAATCAACTAATATGTATTTTAATGTATATTGATCTGAATGATGCATTCTAAACCTACTATATGATATGTGCATGCTATATGAACTATATAAAACTTACTTTACAAGCAATCAAAATAACAAATCGAGCAAAAAATTAAGCTACCAAGCATTCTTTTATGCACAAAAAGAGAGCAGAAATTCACTAAAACTCACACAAATCTCCATCAAAACCATTCCTTTTTGTGGAAATCCACTTCTCAAGATAATGAGAAATTGGTTATGCATAGATTTGGAGGGAAAACAATGGAGAAATCTAAATTATTACTTGTTAACCCATTTCTAGGGTTAACAATAGCTACTACCATTATCTTATATCAAGGAGTTAAGATAGATACACCAAAATGTCATACATTAAAGATATGAAGCAATGGCATCCAAATCCACATCTTGGATGTGCACCCGTAATGGTTTAACGAAATAATTATGGCAATTCCCACGTTAAGAGTGTGTGGTAATAAGTTAGGATGAAGTCATAAGTGATGTACTTCATGGATATATTATGAGAGTAGTCATTGTAATAGCATTAGGCCTCTTATGATCCTAAAGTGCCTAGCCGGTCACAGTTTAAGTGAGTGTGAACACTTATGGCCATGTATATAAGTGAATTTCTCTCTTAATACAAGAGACTCTCCCATTGTGCAATAAAGTCTTGCTCTTACTAATCCTCTTGCTAATATCTCTCCCTAATGCATGCTAGTGAGTGTGTGTGAGTAAAGTGAGATGAGAGGAGGGAGGAGTACACTTAGTGCAACGCGGCGGTATGACAAAGCATCCTCACAACAGTTGTGGTTCACCAAGTAATCTCTTGTTGGATGTGTTTCAAGGGGGGTTAGGGTGAGCCATGACATTTTTGGCACCACTGCTGGGGAGTCATCCCTTGACTTTTTCTATCGTTTTTCTCTAATCTATGTTTTACCCATTGCCCATTGTCTTGATTAATGGTTTCCCATGAAAAAGATGTGGATTTGATGGAGATTTGTGTGTGATTTTGTGAGAAATAGCTCTCTTTTGTGTTTTATAAAAAATATTTTTTGCTTAATTTTTTGTTTTTGTTGTTGATAATGTGGTTTTTATTGTTTCCTAGGGCTTGCACATAGAGTGTATTAGGCTCACTTTGCATCCATTGCATCAAACAATGTAATAGAATGTAATTTTTAGTGGTTTTAGCTCTCTTTAGAGTTAAACATAGAACTAGAATCATTAATTTTTGCTTAAATTGCATGTTTTTGTTTGATTTGCATGCATTAGAGTGTCAGCAAAGCATTAGGAGTAGCTTAATCATTGAAAAAAAAACTTCTAAAATCGACTAGTATCTCTTAATGGACTGGTTTTTGTCGTTAAGGGTGATTAATCTTATTCAAGAGGTAAAAAATTTAGAAAATGTGTTTTTTGGGGTCTAATTTGGTCATGTAAATAGTCAAAATTACTGTTTTTGAGTGTTTTGAGAGCATTTAGATGCATCAAAACACCTAATTACATCATATTCTTCATCAATTGGAGAAATTTAACTTTCTTTTGCTTAATTTTAACTTAAGAGAAGAGATTTAAGAGACTAATTAATCTCTTATTTTAGATTAATTTACACATTAGTTGATGCACATAGCTTAGCAATCCCTTGCTTTATCCAATGATGTGCTCAATTGTGTGATTTAAATAGTGATTAGGGGTTAATTAGAGCTTTTGATTAGTTTAAAAGAGGGAAATATTAGTGAAAGGATTAATCTTTGATTAATTCTTAATCATTTTTTTACATAACTCATTAAGGCTAATGAGCATTGAATGAGTAGATGCCCATGAGTTGTCAAATTGTCCATTTTGGGGGTCATTTATGAAGGGTATAAGAGGGTGTCATAAAAAGATTGACTTTTTTTATTCCCACTTATCTTTTTGAGAAAATGTCCATATCTCCTTAATTTAAAATTCAAAAATATTCCCTCCCAAAACAAGGAAATTTGAATTTCCCTCTAGACTCTAATGAAATAAAATAAAATAAAATCCACGTGGCCACGTGGCTCATGTCGTGAACCATTTCTGCACTCACGCCTTAAGGATTCACGTCGTCCATGCCAAAAAATAAACTTAAAAAATCCCTATGAGCCACGTGGCTCATGCCGTGAACCATTTCTGCACACTCACGCCTTAAGGGTTCATGTCCTAGGGGTCCGTATAACCAAAATAATAATAATTTCGTATGAGCCACATGGCTCACACCATGAACCATTTCTACACTCGAACGCCTTAAGGGTTCATGTCCTAGGGGTCCGCGCCCAAAAAATAAAAAATAAAAAATCCGCGTGAGCCACGTGTCTCACGATTCACGCCTTAAGCGTCTCATGAATTAAGGTGTCTCACGAATTAAGGTATCTCATGGCGGTGAATTAAGCATCTTACGAATTAAGGTGTCTTATGCCTAAGACCTCACACGAAAAAAAAAATCAAATTTGATAAAATCCGTGAAGTCCATCTCACATTGTGAACTACACCCTGCTAGTTCACGTTGTGAAAGGGGGACTATCGAAAAAAAAAAGCCCTGTTTTTTCCCTTCCCATTGAAAAATTATAATGTGGCATATCATAAGAACATGTATGTCCTATAAATCACAAAAATGTCTAATTTAATTCATATGCTAATAAATTTCCTCAAGAAATGTTAGTTTTTTTATGGTTTATATATTTAATTTTTATGGTTTATATATTTCAATTTTAATTCTAGTAGGAGATCACATAAAAGTGGCCTTAAATGTTAACTAAATTTGTTTGGACTTGTTTTTTAACCTCCATCACGTCTACAAACAAGTGAAATGTCTTGTGTGTATGGAAGTTTGAATCTCAAAGATATTCAGTATTGACATTGGAGCACATTAGGGATTCCTTCTCATAGATATACAATATGGACATTGGCAAAAATTAGGGATTCCCTCGCTTGCCCACTCCTTTTAGCCTTTGTAATGAGATAGTTGAATTTAAGGGGAGAGATCTTTGAGAATGTTTGGGAGTTCATACTCTCTATGCTCAAAGTTTTCTTGCAAATATTGGTCTAATACAAAATGCCAAACTACCAAACAAAGAGTGGCATGCCTTAACTAACATAGAGATCAAGAACCGTACCAAGATGCTACTCACAAGTTTCATTCACTCAAAGTTATCTTGAAAATTATGGTCTAAATGCCAAACTGCCAAATGATTGGCTTGCCTTGACTAACATAGAGATCAAGAATCATACCAAGATGCTACTCACAAGTTTCATTCACTTAAAATAAGCAAGAAATAAAAACATGAGTTTCAATAAAGGGCTATGTTACAAAGTAAAATGCCAAAGAATGTGAGCACTTTACAAAAGATGCATGTGCAATTTTTCTAAAGCCGAATGAAGAGAGAGGAGGAGCTTTGCCCACATAGAAGGGTGGTTATGCCAGTGGAAAGAAGGACAAACGTTGTTGAAGAGAAGTTGATGTGCTGAAGCCAAAAGATGACTTGCTTCTCCTAAGACCAGTGGGTTACAAACACCATTTTTTATATGACTGTATACTCAGTTCTCTCATAAGTTTTTTTCTCAAAGTGCTTGGCTGGCTTTCACCCTATTGCCATTAAGTTTATAATGGGTTTTGGTTCTCTATATTGAGATTGCAGCTTTATATTATGGTTTGAGTATTATGTCGTGCTTTTTTGTGGCTGATCTTGATGTCACGCGATGACCGACGATGATCTTCTTGATGATAATTTGGTCAGCACTAAACACTTTAAGGCTCTAGAGTCCCGTACTTTGGACATTGAGGCCAAGTACGATAAGATACTCCTCAAGAGTTAAAGGAGGACAATATGCAAGTTTCTACCACCGTAAGTGCTTTAGTGGGAGGGATGCCAGTGGATTCTGCCCCAGGGGGCAACATGAATGTCAGTACATCTCATTCTAGAGATGCTCCTACTATTCTAAAAGATTTGAAACCTCTGACTTTTAATGGGGAGGAGAAGGAATGCAATAAGGATGCGGTCAACACTTTTTCACAAAAGTGGTAGGATTTGCATCGATTGCGTCAAACTCCAAAGGAGATACACGCACTTGAAGCGCGCTTAACTCTAGGAGGTAAAGCATACAAGTGGTGAATGAGCTTGGAGTCTGAAAATTGGTCTATTACTTGGGCTGAATTTGAAAGTGCATTCATGAAAGAATTTTTTCCAGAGAATGAGATGGATCGTAATGAGTTTGATTTTTTTGCAAGCTTTATTTGGCGAGCTTTTTGGAGATAAGATAGTTTTATGCGAGCTTGTAAGAAAAATGATACATTTTGGTGAGCTTTTATATAGTAAGTATTTATGAAAGAGAAATAAATACATTCACATACATACATACATGCATACATACATATATACATGCATATTCTCAAACATACCTACCTACCTACCTACCTTCCTACATATATACATACATATATACACACATGTGTACAATACATACATACATACATGCATGCATACTCCAAAACATATACATGCATGCATACATACATACCTACATACCTACCTACCTACCTTCCTACATATAAACACACATTTTATGTCAAAGAAACTTAAATATAGGCACAAACATACCTATCTATGTACCTTTCTTCCAATACATATATGACAAGGATACTTCAACTTTTCATGCATACTCAAAGACCAATATTTATTTCAACACAAGTAAAAATAAGTATACCCGGTTCATATTTTCTTACAAAAAGATTGAGTTCACATTTCCTTACAACAAGAAGATATATGGTTGGTACAACTCCTTTACCATAGCATCGTAAGCTACCTACAATAAGACTTTAGAGTACGTGACAGTATACTCCATCCCAAAGCAAGACAAAAATATTGGGTTCAAATTTTCTTACAAAAAGATTGACTTCACATTTCCTTACAAGCTTAAGTAGACACAAACATGAGAGGCTTGATTAAAGCTTAAGTATAGGCACAAACATCCTTGCTTCGAGGACGTGATAATATATTGCCCACATCCTCTGGTGATAGTGTTGGTTGATGCATTACCATATCCTCATTCTTATGTAATCCCAAAACTCGCAAGAAGACAAAATAGATATGCTTACATACAACGTAAGACTTTCCTCTAGATTCTCTTTGCATGAAATCAGGACATGTACATCAACGTTGTACCTTGATGTGTATAAAATAGTCCTCTCCGCTCTCACATGCCAAATGAAAAATAGAGTAGGAAGCATGGGACAATTGTGAGATGAGAAATCTCACATTCACTCAGTATATCTCCAATTATAGAGAAATCATTCTCAAGTTGAAAGTTATGGATGACTTTCAAAAAATTCATGGATTTATTCATGGATTAGATTCGGACTATAAGAATCAAGTTAGGCAAAATGAGCTGAAAACTTTAGAAGAAACAATTAAGCTTGCTCATATTTTTGATGACACTGTCGGAAAGAAAAAGCATGCGCAGAATGCACAACGGACATCTAGTGTGTCTAAGGGTTCCAAGCAGCAAGGTCAAAATAAAAGGACCCTAACCAAAATAATAACCAATCTAAGAAGTCTAAAGGACCACAAAAATTTCTGAAGCATGAAGATTTTGAAAGAGCTAAAAAAGAAAATTTATGTTTTCACTGCATGGAAAAGGGTCATAGTAAACTACAATGTCCTAAGCTAAAAGAAAATGAGAGGAAACAGCATGATCAAAGTAAAGAAAAGCAAGTGCACACTATTCAAGTACTCCCTCTAGAGACTTCTCATAAGTTTAAAGAGGTTCAAGTTTATCATGTTGATTCTACTTATGCGTGTTGTGTCACGTCATCAATGTGGGTGCCAACATTTGGATCACATAAGTTGGTTTGAATGTATGGTCATGTTAAAGGTCACAAGGTATGAGTTATGATTGATGATAGTGCCACACATAATTTCTTGAACTATACTTTAGTCAAGAAATTAAAGTTGCCGGAAAGTCCAAATAATCATAAGTATGTGGTTTCTTTGATTAACGGCTATGATAAAGATGTCTGGGATACAGTAGTTCGTGATGTTCCATTAGTCATTCAAGGTCGTGAGACGCATTTGGATTTTCAAGTTATTCATATCACTCGAGTGGATGTTATTCTAGGTCAAGAGTGGTTATATAACATTGGTCCATCTTTGTCTAGAAGTTATTTGCATAATTCTTTTGAGTTTGAAGTAGATGGTAAGAAAGTGCGTTTGCGATGTGAACATGATGTACCCTCCTCACCTCTTATATGCTCTATAGAACTCAATCGCCTTGTACAAGCTAATGACGTAGAAAACACCTTTTTGTGCTACATGATTGTTGATAATGTCATTTCCTTTTCCACATGTGAAAACATAAGTGGTTTAAGTGAGCGCAATGTTTACATGACTTCTTTTCAATCAAAGCATGTTAACAATAAAAAAAGCTAATGAATTCTTAAAGCAATTGTTACAAAGATGTGTTTCCAAATGAATTATCAGAAGGATTACCTCCTGTCCGCGATATTAAGCATCCAATCGAAGTAATACTTGGCTCAAAGCTAGTAAGTAAGCCTCCTTATCAGCTTAGTTTTAAGGAAGCACAAGAAGTCAAACTGCAATTAAAGCAATACCTTAAAAGTGGATTCATTCGACCAAGCACTTTGCCTTGGGCTTCACCAATTCTATTGGTGAAGAAAAAGGATAGGACTATGCAACTATGCTTAGACTACCATGGTTTGAATCAAATCATGATTAAGAATAAGTACCCTTTGTCACGAATAGATGAGTTTTTTGATCAACTCCAGGGGACAAAGTACGTTACAAAAATTGATTTACGATCCAGATATCATCAAGTGAGAATCGGGAAGAAGCAGATGTCCAAAAGACTGTTTTTTGAACTAAGTTTAGTCACATGAGATTTTAATCATGCTCTTCGGTTTAACTAATGCTCCGGCCACATTCATGACACTCATGGACAGTGTCTTGAAACCCTATTTAGGAAAATTTATCGTGGTTTCCCTAGACGATATCCTGATCTACAATCGTACCAAGAAAGAACATCTCGAACACTTACGGTGGCAAGTATTTGAGATACTTAGGAAGCATTCACTTTATGCCAAAGAGAGTAAATATGAATTCTTCGTAAAATAAATCCAATACTTAGGCCACATAATCTTGGAAGATGGCATTCGTATGGATCCCATGAAAGTTGAAGCCATATTAAAATGGCCACATCCCACAAACTTAGAAGAATTACAAATTTTTCTTGGTTTGTCTGGATTCTATAGAAAGTATGTTCAAGATTATGCGAAGATAGTTGTTCTGATGTGACGGATCAGCTTAAAGGAAAGGGAAAGACTTTCATTTAGGGAGATTTCCAGTAAACAAGTTTTGAAAAACTTAAGGTAGCTATAGCTACAGCTCCCATTCTATAAGTTGTCGATCCAAATCAACCCTTTGTGATAGAGACAGATGCTAGTAACGATGCAGTAGGCGGCACAATCCTCTTACAAGGGGGAAAATATGAAAGTAAAAAGTTAGACAAAACTCAACAAAATTATTCAGCTTATGAAAGGAAGTTATATGCTATAATTCATTCCTTAAAGAATGGAGGCATTATTTATATGGTGCCAAATTTGAGATAGTCTTTGATCATGAGAGTATCAAATGGCTATCTGGTCAAAGAGAGTTGAAAGGACGTAAAGCTCGATGGGCAAAGTTGTTCCAACAGTTTGACTTTCAACTAAGATATAGAAAAGGACGTTACAATGTGGTAGCTGATTCATTGAGTCGCATGCCCATGGTTAACGAGTTGAGTTTTACTCAAATTAAGAGTGATTTTTTGGAATCAGTTAAGGGGAAGTGCGTTGATGATCCGCATTATGCCCACGTGTGTGGAGTGTCATAGAGAAAAGAGATCCCTTGACCATAAATAAAGATAGCCTCGTTCACGAGACAGACCCTTCCACTAGCACGGTAAGTCTCGAGAGATGTCTCAAGGAGACATGTCACTTACAAGTGATGAAAGAAATTGGAAGAAATTTTCCATCGATGACGGTTACCTACTTTACAAAGGTAGAGTATATACCTTTAGACTCAGACACTAGACGCTATATTTTATATGAATGTCATGATAGTTTGAGTATTGGTCATCTTAGAATACGGAAGACATATGCACTAGTTAAGAGACAATTGTATTGGTTTGGCTTAAGTAAGGGCGTCCAGGACTATGTCTTAAAATGCCAAAAGTGCTAGGTCAATATAAAGCAGAACACCTAAAGGTAGGTGGTTTACTAAGTCCACTAGAGATTCCAAATGGCAAGTGGGAGAATATCTCAATGGACTTTATAGATGGATTACCTAAAACGAACAGAGGCTACGATTCACTTTGGGTGGTCATGGATAGGTTGACAAAAATGTGTCGGCGGTTATTCTGGCAAAACCAACAGTGACTACGCCTGAGTTAGCACACGGCTATTCATTGAAAATATCTAATGACCAGTGGTGGCCGTTGGACTCGAGAAAGAAAAGATACAAAAGGTTAAAGATTTTCTTCAAGATCTCCAACACGAGATGATAAAAATTACGAAAGATAATGTTAAGAGAGCACAGGACCGTGCTGAACATTATGATGACAAAGATCGTAGACAAATCATCTTTGAGGAAGGTGATAAAGTGTTTTTAAAAACGGGGAGAAGTCTGAAGCTATCTCCAAGGTATTGTGGTCCATTTATAATACTTAAAAAAGTAGGTAGTGTTGCTTATAAGTTAGCTTTACTAGAAAGCTCTAAAGTTCATCCAGTTTTTCACATCAGTAGATTGAAAAAGAAATTGGATGATGATGATAATCTTGTCAGTCATCAAGAGATTCTACTAGAACATATTGAACCCCCATCCTTACCACACGAACCAAAAAAAGTCTTGGATTTCAGAAAGAGGTTTTCGAATTTCATTTTCGAGGATGAAAACTCCTCTTAATGGGGGAGTAATGTCAAGACAATGGAATTATTGGGAACCTACAGAGCTCGACCGTTCGGATAAGTCACGCGCGGGGTTTAGGAGAGCCAAAATGACCGGTAGGACTCAAGAGTGGCTGGACACTAGTGAGAGTTGCCGGGCACATGTAAAGAGCTTACTAGCTAATAAAAGAGTGGAGTCCATGTATAGTGGTCGTGTGTTTTATTTTGGCTATGGTTGCGAGGTGAAATGAAGGGCTCTCAGGACTCTTGATTAGAGAAGAAGGTCACCTACCTAGTTGCGAGGTGAAATGAAGGGCTCTCAGGACTCTTGATTAGAGAAGAAGGTCACCTACCTAGTTGCTGGGTGCCTTCATAGTCCACAGCTCGAAGTGGCCATTGTCACTGCTTCTCTTGCTCGGCCATGATATACATGAGTCATCGAGATGAAAGCGAAAGACACCAGCACAATCACTGAAAGCATGCAACTGAATACACCCCCAAGGGACTAAGTACCATGTAAGTATCAAAACACTCACTTTCCAATTTTTACTTTTGGGACTGTGCATAATCTTGCTCAACTAGGAGACTCAAAGTAAATGGATGGCCTTGTATTGCATAGATACATGAGGCACCAACAACTTCCTAATAAATTGATACATCGAATCGTTCACCTGCATCTTGGAGATTGAGCCTAGCACCTATCTCTACCAATGTATTGCATAGATACATGAGGCACCAACAACTTGCTAATAAATTGATACATCGAATCGTTCACCTTGTATTGCATAGATACATGAGGCACCAACAACTTGCTAATAAATTGATACATCGAATCGTTCACCTGCATCTTGGAGATTGAGCCTAGCACCTATCTCTACTAATGTAGCAACATGCTTACTATCTTCATGTATTAGGAAGAACATGTGTGAAAGGCCTTGGAGCAGATATTGGAGCCTTGGAACAAGAGGTATAGGCCTTGAAGCAAGAACATGAGAAGGAATAAAAGCACAAAGAAGAGCTTTAGACTTTGGAACAAAGGCATGAAGAGGACCGTTAAAGCCAAGGAAGAAGAGGTATAAGATTATGAAAAGGCAATCCATGATTTAAAGGAAGAACTTGAGGAAGCTTAAAAAGGGACAAGGGCTTCGACTAATGAGGATTGGGCCTTAGTTGGAGAGCTTAAAAGGAAACGTGCAACTCAAGATAAAGAGCACTCAATCTTTTATTTTGAGCTTAATGCCTTACATTTGAGGTGCAAGGCCATTGATGAGAATCAAGAGCACTCAATCTTCTATTTTGAGTTGGATGCCTTTCATTTAAGGTGCAAGAACTACAAGAATTAAAGCAAGCCAAGAAGATCAACAACCCATACACTTCTACGAAAAAAGATATTGACATGAACTATATAGAGAAAGGGGAGAAATCAAACGAGAAAGAGTCGAAGCCGAGAGATTCATCGACGTGTCCTCCTACCTGACATGTTAAAGAGCTGGCCAACCATTGGCTTACTTCCACCCTTTGGATAGTCATATTGATAACAAGGCCCGCATCAAAGTAAGTAAGCAATTATGCCTTCTAGATTAACCTAGAAACTAGTTGTTTCATCATGGAAAGTCTAATCGTTGATTTCTTTTAAGTCAATGAAATTATGTGGCACTAAAGGGGATCTGAATGAGAGCTCTGATTAAGCATTCAAGATGAGGGAAATACCTTTTGGTAGTCCTCTCTACTTTTCGATATGTATAAGACTACACTTGTGGTGCTTAAGCTATCCCTTACCTTCATTACCCATTACCCATTGTGGTGCTTTGTCTCCTCGCAAAAAAACTTACATACAAAACATAATTGGAGAATCCACAAACTATTCACTATGTCCAACCCCTTATTTGTGTTATTTATGAAAAGGTTTACCTCAAATATAGTTAACATTAATAGTTCTCAACAGGTGAAACCCCCATACCAAAAGAGTTTCTAAAGCACACAGTACATAGATATCTATTAGTTACTTTAAATCACACCAACAGAGGAAATCATTCTTCACTACTAATGGCAGCATAATTGCCTAGCTAATAGCTTATTTGAATGTAAATACATTATTTTTTATATATAATACCATAAAGAGGGTGGCCGTCACATGCACATTTGTGTTTGGAACAGCAGAGCTAGCAAAAATATGGTGTGAAGAATCAAACGTTAAGTATTTCAAAATTCAAGGGCCTACAATGTAGCATAAGTATTCACAAAAGTAGGACACAGTTTGTGAAAATGTGTTAAAGGAGGACCACACTCCAATAGTCTTGGGGGGAAGGAATCCGAAGAGTTAATAATGGAAGTGAAAGAAAAATAATGAAGCAACCCTAGTGCCCAAAACGTATGGGGGGGAAAGTTTTGAAGACACAAGCCACCAATGCCAAAGTCTTCTAGTGGCTTCAGGATACTACTTAGGACCATGTCCTAGGTGATGAAATATTGGGCTCCCATTCTGTAAATAACTATTCCAATATGCATCATATATTTTATAGATTTTCTAATAGAGACTATAATAATCCAAATTCATGTCCCACCCACCAATCCTAGTAAGGCTTCCTTTTCTCTTATTATTTTGTGCCTTTTACATAAAACAATCATTCATTATGGAGCCCATTATTTTTGTTATTATAGGGATACTATTTTTCCCAATTAATTACTTATTCTTGATTTCGATCACTAAATACAAGGAATTAGTTGCTATTCTACCGCAGTTGGTTTGAGAATTTATAGCCAGTGTGCGGTGGAAACTCATGTTTCACAAAGATAAAATAACCATTATGTCTAAAAGAGCGTGCAACATCCGATACTAATTGGGAAATGTATGATTGTGTGCCCTCACCTCCCATTTATTGTACACATTAAATCAAGGATGTAACATAAATATCTGACAAAGAAAGGGCTAACAAAGAAATAATCTTTACTCCTCTTTACATAGAGGGTACCCTCAATTAGACTATTGTAAAAACTATTTGCAACCAAGAATAAATTTATTTTCTCATACCATGCTTTGGGAGCCTGCTTAAGGCCTTTATATAAAGCTTTTCTTAACCTGCATACTTTAGACTCCTCTCAAGTTTCTCAACAAAACTATGAGGCCCAGATACACAAACCCTCTCGTGGAAATCATCATTCAAGAAGATAGTCTTGATATCAATTGATGTAGTCATGCTGACTCAACACCTGGGATGGCGTAGCTAAAGATGGAGTCGTAGCTGAAGATAGTCTTATTATCTGTAGGCTGAGGTAGTGTCTTATTATCTGTAGGCTGAGGTAGTTCCGACATGTTATCTTTGAATTCGATGGCCATCTTACAACACACATCTTCCTACTGGTCTCTAGGTCATGTTAACTTAAAACTTGGGATGGTGCAGCTAAAGATGGAGTCTTATTATCTTCAAGCTAAGGTAGTTTCAACATGTTATCTTTGAATTCGATGGCCATCTTGTAGTACACATCCAATGTAGTTAGTCTTGATAAGAGCAAATAATCATACACTCTTGGATCGCATACTCCCAAACTTCGAGCAACCTCTCCTAAAGCTTACACTCAGAGTTCAAATTTTTGAGTTGAGACTCATGCTATTGTTGTTTGATATTGTAGAGATGTGTCACATTCCTAAGCCAAGTAAAATTTCCCTTATCCTCTAGCTTTAGAGCAATATACCATTAATGTACCTTCCCACCTAGGAAAAAGGAACAAAATTTTGTGAGCTCATCAATGGTCTACATGTTTCACAAACAGACTACATAGTGGATACAATCACCATCTCCATTGAAGCTTTGTACGAGTTTTGCAATGTGGTATGGCTTCATGGGGTTTTGCCTTCTTATGGCATGAACCTGAGTAATCCCTACCTCTCTTGCCACCCCCACCTATTTTTGTTACTATACTTAACAAATCATCCAAGGTGATTGTGGTTAAGACTAGATTTGCCTCATAAGCTAATCTTATGGGTTGGTCTTGTTGGAAAAGAATTTAGTCAATGATCCAACCTTGTGTTATTTATGCACGTGATGGATGTGCTTTTGTAAGACCCCCTTTATCAGGTGTAGCCACTCTCACGGTAGTTCCCAATTTAGACACTAGATGGTGGCCAAGTACGGCCAGATGGTTAAGACATGGCTTATATAGACTTGGCACTTTGCCAAGTAGGATGCATGCTTGCGTGAGCTATGTGACCGCTTCATTGGTGAGTGTTGGACAAAGGACACACTGTTCTCGGGTTGGGGTGCCCGTTTCAGACTCTAGACCAATCTTTGATGGTTATGGAGTTTGCATAAAGTCCATACTTTGTTGCAGTCTAATACGGTCGCAATCAGATGATGTGCTCCATTGGTCATTTTGGACCAAGTCATGGGTTGATCATGTGGGGTGACGTACGTCCATGCCAACCCTGGGTACTATATATAGACTAGTTTGGTCATTAAGTTCATTGTGTAAAAGCACTCTAGTATAAGCAAGACATCCTCCATCCACAATCTGTCTAGATCGCCATCAAAGCTAAAGTTGGTGAAACATGCAAAAATGTTATTGGCATCTTAGCATCGAAAGATCTTTTGGTGTCATTATTAGATTCACAAACTGTGAATCAAAACAACTCTACCCAGAAAATCTACTAGCCTAGTTGATTTCTTTCCAATTGAACCATATATATATACCTAGATGAATCCAAGAACATGCCCAAATTCACCTTTTAGGAATGTGCATGTTATACACTCATGGTAGTCAACCCACAAGACTATATAACTATCTTGTTTGCTTCATTTTACTCCACATGAAGTGATTCCTCAATGTTGATGACAAAACGGTACCGGACATCATTGCGATGCAGCCTCTCAAGAGCCTCATTGACGTATTGCATGGAAATACGTTCAATCATGGGAGCTATCCCCTTCTCGGCACAAAAATCAACCATTTCTTGCAATTCTTTTGTACCCCCGGTCATACTTCCTGCTATGGACTTCATTCCTGCATAAAAAGCAAAAACAAAACATGACCATCATGATTGTCTAAGTAAAAAGGATGCAAGTAGGATCCCTTTGATTCGCTACATAAGAAACTTACCCATGAATAGATTGGTGGGACTGAACTTCATCTCATTTGGTGCTCCTACTACAACAAAGGTGCCGCCAGTCTTTAACAGTGGAAGGTACAAATCCAATGGGTGGTATGCTGAGGCAGTATCAAGAATACAGTCCAGGCTCCCTGCTGCTTGCTGCATAAGAGGCACAGAAGCCTTGATCAGCAATGACAAAGGATCCCAATGATGCCACATCATAAGGAAAAACAGATCCCAATGCAATGTCATCGAGCCACATCATCATCTATACAATTAAACACACTAATCTATCTGGGGAACTGCCACGTGGCCAAACGAGGGCAGCTCCCCAAGCTCCCCCGCTCGAGTGTGAAGGGGGGCGGCAGCGCGAGCTGGCAAACTAGTCGAGTTAGTGAATACAAAGACAGTTGAAATACCTCCATCTCTGCTGTGTTTGAGGTTACCAGAAACTTGTCTGCCCCAAGAACTGCAAGAGCTTCTTCCTTCTTGGAAGGCGAAGTGCTAAGGACCGTCACAGCAACTCCAAATGCCTTCCCAAATTTCACAGCCATATGGCCAAGACCTCCAAGACCTAATACTCCAATGGACTTTCCAGGCTTATTCATACCATGACGTGTCATTGGACTGTATACGGTAATACCAGCACATAGCAGAGGTGCTGCATGCTCCAGAGACAGTTTATCTGGAATCTTCACACAATACCTTCAAAGTAGAAAACACCTTGAAACTTTGGAGAAAACATAAGCAAGAGGCCAACGTGTAATTTTTCCAACTTTGTGTAGCTTACCTTTCATGGACTACAATATGAGTTGAGAAACCTCCCCTGGTAATGGAACCATCATGATCTATGGCATCATATGTCAAGATTACCCCCTTTTCACAGTAGGCTTCCATGCTCTTATCGCAAAACTCGCAGCTGCGGCACGAGTTCACATATGTGCCTGTCCCCACACGGTCCCCCACTTTGAAGCGAGAAACTTCAGATCCAATCTCTGTCACGATGCCCACTATTTCATGTCTGCATGCCATAAGATTGAAAATTATGGCATGAACTGTAGGGTACTACAGACACAGAAACCAACACAGTTCTGCATGCATCACAACTTGCAAGCAAGCTCCAAGTATGTAAAGTTATGTGGGGAGTTACAGGTATCACAGTTGAAGTATACATAGGCTCAGATCAGTGAGAGGGTTAGCTTGAGTACCCTGGCACAACGGGGTACTTGGTGTGACCAAACGTGTTGCGGGTCCATAGGAGATCAGCATGGCAGACGCCACAGTGAGTAATTCTGTATGAAACATCATGTGGACCTGGGACCCTGAATTCAGCCAATCACAGTGTTAAATCTCTCTCTCTCTCTCTCTCTCTCTCTCTCTCTCTCTCTCTCTCTCACACACACACACACACATGATCCTTTGCTGTGATTAAACCACTTGCAAAAAAAACATAAATGAAGTTAAGAACCTGCGGGAGAAATTGAACGGAGAAAGAACCCCAGAGGAATCCCGAGCTGCCCATCCGAGACAACTAGCTGCTCCCTCCTCATTGCTACAGTTTGCCATGGCTTGGTAGAAGAAAAACGGCCTTCAAAAAACAAGGATTAGGTGAGGATAACCGTGTTGATTCTAAGGATGAAGTAAGGTTAATCTTCTTCAATAGCCCTCCGAAAGACAATTTGGAGAAGGGTTAAGCGAGGTTAATCTCGGATTAGAGAGCAAATAGGGCTGCAAAGTGAAAGGTTTCCGGAGAGAGCACGGCATCCAGCCCCACCATCATTATATATGCTAGTATTGGACCCCTGAGGCACGAGTTTCAAAAAAAATTGGCTCCGATTGTCCAAGATTTAGGACATGTTTTAAGTAAACACAATACATTATTTCAAGTGACTTCAGATAATACTTATCTCAAAATAACATCCATGTCTCATAGATTTATAGCGAAAACAAAAATATCATAGTAATGTAGCATACTAAGATGCAAAAAAGGACCAATATTACATATTCTCAAAATGCACCACAAAATACGTATTCTCAGTCAGTAATGTCAGAATCAACAAATTGAATTCTTCTCTTGTGAGAAGGATCATTCATTTGTCTCCTCACAATACGCTCTCTATTGTAAAGCGGTGATCCATCCCGCACATGCTCTACTATTGATGAATGCAAAGGATCTGCACAAACGACACAACGATAAATCAAATCTCAAAAGGACCTGCACATAACGACACATTGATAAATAAAATCTCAAAAAAAATCTTATAATAAAAAAATATAATCAAAATTACCTCGTACAATAGAACATCGAGTGGATGGTACATGAGGAGCTCTAGTATAAAACCCATAACGAATACCAATGGTCATGATGGATGATGTAAGAAACAACCAGTCACATCGAGTACTGAATACCCCTCAAATGATGCAAAGTATCTGTCCATCTCTCTCCAAAACAAATAGACACCCCACTCCTCATCATCAGGAACACCGATCCCGTACATCTCGATGCCTTCATCAACAACTCTTACCATAAACGTATCAATGTCATGCAATATCCTAAAATCAAAACATAACAAATAGGTTATACAATTATTTATATATAGGTTCAAAAAATATTTATACAATGCCTAATAATTACACTTATACTTACCCATCCCTATAAGCATTAATCATAATCCCTGCTATGTGACCCGCAGTAAATAGGAGCTGACCATAGCGGTGGCTCTGTACAGATAGACATCAGTATAGAATGTCATATTCCACACTTTGTAATCAAGAAAAGTTATGCAAATATAGAGAATAACTCACCTACTATCATCGACAAAGACATGTCCAATGTAAAGGTAATCTTAGACATGTCTGTCAAAACATAAACAACAAAAATAGGTACTTTTACCATGGATAAATATGTATAAAAAAGAAATCACAACAAAATTAATCAAATTGCAGAACTTAAATAAGAAACCTGACTTGTCACTCTGAAGTCATCAAGATCTCCTTATAAACAATATTGTTTGTTGTAGGTGTATAACTTTGAAGATCATCAAATGAAGACTCCACATTAGCGTTATCCTCAAGTAACACCTTCACAGCATGAGGAGACCGTGCTTGTGACAACGTGACATACAATTTCTCATGAGTAAACACTGGAGTCACCCCAAATACAACCCCAAGACATTTAGGGTTTGGCCTTGCTATTTGTTTATTGACATGCCAAATGCCAGCCGCACGGGAAACTATCTCCGTCTCATGGTGAATGGTAGTTGGGCCTCGGTGCATATAAAGGTAATCCATGGAAGAAATACTCTTTCACCAACTTTAGTACCAGTGATGATTTCAATCTCCAAGACTTTAGAGTGAAAAGTCTTACATATCATCCGTGTACCATTATAGAGTCCACGTCTTAGATCCAAGTTACGAAGCAAAATAACAGGAGCTTCTAACTTTAAAACTAAGCAGCGAGGTGGATATCCGCCCTGAAGGTCGATTGCGTTCAAAAATTATGTGGAATATAGGAATGAATTTTTATCATTTTCAAGAATTGAATCTGCACTGAAATATTGCTTAGGCTCACTAGGCATTGCATCCAAAGCTGTCTTATTCACAATATCCACTTGGCTGTTTATCGGAGCAAGAATAGCACGCTCACTAAAGTATGAAGCATATGTCGTAGTGATAGCCAATTCAGAGTATACCCAATGTACCAAGTCTTTAAGAGTTGATCTTTGCAAGACCATATTACTTAGTAGTGTCACCATCTTATTATCATCACTACAATCCACTCCATTCTCAATATTCATGACCCACTATTTAAACTCATTGCATCCATTAGTATTGCTTGATTAAATACGCATATTTTCAGTTAACTTTAGAACTTTGATAGAGTTCCATAGAAAGGAATGACACAATGCATCCATTAGTATTGCTTGATTAAATACGCATATTTCCAGTTAACTTTAGAACTTTGATAGAGTTCCATAGAAAGGAATGACACAATGTTGCATTAACAATATCCTCACGTCTTGCCTTCATAATAACATGCAAGATTTGTCTAAAATCTCTCCCCATTAATACAACCTTTCCACCAAATGGCTTATCTGAGAATAATACATCTTGTAAGCTCGTATCCAATGCTTCAAAAGCATAACGATGAATCATTGGAGCCTCATCCCAAATAATGAGCTTACAAACTCTCAAAACCTCTGCAAGTTGTCCATGGACAGGGATTTTGCAAGTTGAAGAATTGTTTAGCTCCAGAGGTATCTTGAATCTAGAATGTGCAGAATGTCCATTCGCCAAGAGTGGAGAAGCAATACCTGATGATGCAGTGGCCAAAGCAATATGCCCTTGTCCACGTACTCGCGTAAGCCAGCAATTATACAAATAGGTCTTGCTCAATCCCCCTGTTATATGTACATTATGTGTACTATGTTATATACACATTATGTGTGCATATACTAGGAGGCTAACCCACATTAGGCTTGTGAGCATGGGAGCATGGGAACAAGCTCTAGTGGAGCATGGGTTAGGACTAACCTTAAAGGGTTAAGGTTAGGGTCAGGCATCCAAGGGTCACACATGGGTAATGGAAAGTCAAGAGTCACTTGAGGGCCCTCCTATATAATAGGGGCATGGGGCACACTCAAGGGAGCTTGGAGACTATGAGGCTTGGGCTATGGTCTCTTGTGTAGAGGTTCATGTCTACTCATCTACCATTTCACACTATAGCTACATGCTATTGGATTGGAGTTATACCTCTTAATGGTATGGGACATCAAGGTAGAGGTATGATGTATTTCATTATTATTTATGTGTGCATCCCTTGGGCTCGGGGGTGGTTGGGTGGTTGAGTTTATGCCTGATTTATGCATGTTTATGCATAACAATTATCTAGAGAGATCTTAGGGTTTTAACAGTGGTATCAGAGCAATCTCTATTTAATTGTTGATTTTTTTAGTAAATTTTAATATTTACTAATAAAATATTTTTTTATTGATTTGTGTTGATGAATTGCACGTGGATCATCGATTTGGTGATTGGAACATGTGTAACTACAATTCAATGGACGAATCGATGTTGCGGGGAAATTTCGTGAGTTAATGCTATTTCTTCCTATTTTTTATGGTTAAAATCGAGCATTAATGGATTTTTTTGCAAAAATACCATAGAGTTTATGGTGGATATTTTTGTAGAATGGATTCCCTGAATTTCTAGAATTTTTAGGAAATTTTTTCTAAATTTTTAGAGATTTTTTGAGCATTTTGTTTGGTAAAAAATGTATTTTTTAATGCATTTTACGGGTTTTCCGCGGGCATGTTTTCAATTTTCTGTCAATTTTTTTGCTGAAAAGCAATGTGGGGCAGTCAATTGATGCGCGAGTTCTCTACCGTGTGCGTAAAGATCTTCTCTTCCTCAAAATCTGAATTTTTTAACCTCCATTTCTCTCATATGTGGGAATTTATTTTAATAAGATAATTTAAATAAATATTAATCATAATTAAACACTAATTATGATTAATAAGTAATTAATCATCTCTCTAATCTCTAAACAAAGAAGAGTAGAGAAGAGATGGAGTGGGTATGAAAAGGATAGAGAGAAGAGAAGAGAGAGGAGAGGATTGCTCCCTCCTCTCTGGCATTTCCACACACAGGTGCAGGGCGGGGGGCTGCGCAGAGCAACAGCGCGGGCGGGCAAAAATCGTCCCCCCCCTTTAAATTTTTTTTAAAAGCTTTTATATTAAAAGCTTATATGCTTTTTTGGGAAAAAAAACTTTTTTTAGAAAAAAGTATATTTTTTTCAAGATACCTTCATTTGGAAAAGCTTGGAAAAAGGGAAAAAATCCTGAAAAAATACATTATTTCTCTGAAAATTGTATTCTTTATAATGGATTTTTTTTTCTCTTCATTGAACCTTTTGGCTTTCCGCATTCTCGGGAAACCTTTTGGCTTTCCGAATTCCGGAAAAACTTTTGACCTTCCATATTCCGGAAACCTTTGACCTTTCACATTCTAATTTTTTTTTGTCTTTTCATTTTCCCAAAACTTTTGGCTTTCCGTATTCTGGGAAAACCATTGGAATTCCGAAATTTTTTGACCGTTCGTATTTCAAATACATTTGGGGTAATTTAAAAATTTCAAGAAATTCCTGAAAATTAGTGAAAAATTAGACAAAGGTTATTTTAAATTTCGAGAAAATGTGGGGTTGGTGTTTGGCATGTGGTGTGTCCATTCAAGCGCCCGTGACCATTCAAATTCCTTTAAAAATATATTTTTTGATCCAAAAAATTAGAAAAATCCATTAAAATGGTAAATTTTCATTGGATTTGAGAATTGTCGGGCAGAATTGAAAATTTCGTGAACGATGGGATTCTCAGGAAAATTAGGAATATTCTAGATATTATTTTTAGAAATCCTAAAAATTGGTATTTTTAAAATATCAATGGTATTTTAGTAAATTAAATTGCTAAAAATTTTCTGAAAAAATATAGGTTTGAAATGCCATAAGATAGGTTTGGTGGAATTCAAAATTATTATATTTTGAGGCCCTATAAAATTAGGAAAAATCAAAAAAAAAAATCATGATAATTTTTTTTCTCGAGAATTTAATATTTTCTAGGGTTATTTAATGTTGAAGTACGGTTTCTCGTGCTGACATTAGATAGATACGTGTTATTCACATATTATTAATATGATTATATCTCGTATTAATGGATATTTATGTTTGGATTAATTCTAAACGATGTATTCATGATTTTTTACCATGATTTAGCCATTCTTTTTGGACACGTTCCTTAATTTCTTTTGATGGCTATAATTTACGTTCAAAGTGTGTTTCACCTTTGACACTTTTCCATGATAATTTATTTTGGCACTTATTAAAGTGTGGATTGTGCTTAATTTCTTAAGCCTAAGATAAATTCTATCATGGGTTAGTTGATCGGTTTGTTTTGGTGGATTTTTATTGGATGTTTTCCAAGTTTTATATGGACTCATCAAGTTTTGCCTAGATCACTTATGTCTAGGGTTTTCTTATTGAGTGCTACACACATGTGTTTCACTTTTTTACTTTGGAGTTTTATTTGAACAACACAACGTTCATATACTCTAGATCGATGAGTTGGCTACCAATTTTAATGCTTCTTTTGACATGATTAATGTCCATTAGATGGTATGCATTGATTTTTATGATCAACTATGGTCTTTATGGATTCGAGGAGCTTCTATGATTTTATCCATGGTTAAATAAGGATCTTTGATCTTTTGAATAATTACATGTGCTTTGAAGGTAGCATTTGCCTTCGTTTTTTTTGCACGTAATTTTGGAGTATATTTCTTGTACTCTTGTACATATTCCAATTCGGATACCTAGTTACTTATATATCTAGGTGAGTTATTTTTCTACCCTAACTTTATTGTGTTTTGGGTAGTTATCATTGGAAAGGCGCCAATAATTCAATTTCTTTTCTAATGATGTACTCAGAAGGAGTTATTCCTTGATGTAGTTTCAGGTATATAGAGACAGGTTTAGTATGTGAAAGTCTGGATAAGGCCATCTTATTCCTTTTATACAGGATTTTATTCATATTTCCTAGATGGCATATTAGGGAGTTTCAAATTGTTAAGATATGTATGAGTGGTATCATGGTGGTATGGGACGCTAGTGATCCCTCACATATATTATCTTATGGGATAATTTGGGCTCAAGATTGTTGCTTTGCTTACATCACTTAGCATGTTGACCTCAACATTCAAAGACAATCTTATTTTCTAGATTCACTAGAAGTTATAGTGTGGGCATTCTCTAGATAAACTTCTTTTATCTATAGCTTGCATGTTTTGATGACGGCGATCTCATCGGCATTTTCACTTGTTGAAATCTCTTTCTTTAGATTTCAAACAAGTTTATCTTATTGTGTTCGGATAAGGAAATTTGGATTCTTCCTTTGTTGGCATTTCTTTCTCTAGTTCCGTACTTTAGGTGATTTACACAATCAACCTGATAGGTTTACGGATGTACATATGTGACTCATCGAGACGTTGATGACTCTCTATGTTGATATAGATAACTCGAGACGTCGATTATTCCATATGATGCAAATATGGGTATGTCGGGGCATCGATAAATCCCTGGTTTTTGCTGTTATAATGCCATACTTTCCTACTTTATTCCGAAAGGTTTACAAAAAGGTTTACAACGAGGAAGTTACTTTGAATGTGAATTGCTCTGATCATCCGCAGTAGTCTGATGGGCAAACAGAGTGTATGAATAACTGGTATAGAAAATATTCTATCATTTCTTCTCGAAATCTCTCCCACAATATTCCTGGAGGACAGGAAGGCTCACAAAATAGCAATATAGTACCAAAAAGACATCTTCAACTGCAAGGCATTTTGCATGGATGATGCTTCTTCCATACATGCAACCCATTCAGAATCATCTTCCAGTATCCCTCTGGCAATGCAAGCTGCCTTGAAAGAAGGATAGATATGACCATTGAGCAAATGCAAATCTTCAAATGACTTAGATCCTTTACATATTGTAAGAAGTAGGCGAACATAGTATGCCTCACCTGCCAAAGGAGCTACAAAGTACATGTGCCCTATAGTGTTTCCAATCTTTTTTTGGTCTTTTTGGCTTTTTGAGAGAGCGTTGTCCCTCTCTCATAATTCAAGAAGGAGTCTTGGGATTTCTAGCCTTTTATGAATTGAGACTCTCTTCTTCCTTTCTTGCTCTCTATCTTTTATCATTTGTCATGCTTTCAAGCACACGTTGAGGTGCTTTGTCCCAAAAAAAAAGAGCCCTCACAACATATACAAAAGAAAATCGATGTGTGTGTGTGTGTGTGTGTGTGTGTGTATTGTTGAAATATGGTGCCCGTCATGTCATGTATGGGACACATGTATGTGGGAGCAAGGTAGATGAAACCTAGAATGATATGAAATAGGAATGGATGAAGGCTAAGGTTACAAAAGAAAATCGATGTATGTGTGTGTTTATATTGTTGAAATATGGTGCCCGTCATGTCATGTATGGGACACATGTATGTGGGAGCAAGGTAGATGAAACCTAGAATGATATGAAATAGGAATGGATGAAGGCTAAGGTTATTTGGGCATGTGAATGGATGAATATAAAAGGGACTCAATAGTCAAAAAGTAGGCACATGGAAAGTGCAAGGGTGCACAAGGCATGTGAGCATTTATGAATGCAAGGATGGCACAAGAGTGCATGGAGTATGTGGATGAGAGCTATAAATGGATGTATCAAACTCATTTTCTTAATGCAAAAGCGTGAGCATGTGATTAGCCCTATTTTGTTTATCTTCATTAGTATCAACATTGTGCTCTAATCTTGTTTATCTTTCATCCACCACAGCTCTCATCTTCCTTAGTTATACACTCATATTCTCCTCAAATCCATCTCATTTAACTTGGTATCAAAGCCAAGACATCTCATGTTTACTCCTAACACTAAGCATCAGCAAAAATTAACCATTATTAGTACTAATCATAGTTTTTTAGCAACATTATCTATTCTTTTTCAATTGGCTGAAAACAGCCGGCTGGTTGAGAGCTTGGCATTGCCCATACACTAATAAGCCATTGCTCACAACCTTTTACAAGAGTATTCACCACTCCAGGGTGCACACGTGACCTGGATGAATTGAAGAAACCCTGGCGGAATCGTGCAAGAGAGCAGTTATAATCGACAGCTATTTTTTGGGAGAAAATCGAAATCCCGCCTACTTGCACCACATCAACATGAAAGGAGTCATTACCAAGGGTTTTTGGACACTGTGAATCCAATGGGGGACTGTATCTTCACTTTCATTAAGCTTTTTGATAAGTCCTCTAATACTTAATTAAAGGTTGATTAATCAAAGTTTTGGTAGCTCAAGATCATTTTCACTCCCTTAAAGTTTTTTGGTTAAATAAGAGTACAACTATTCCAAGTGATCACTCAAAGTTACCTCATTTTTTCTTGAGATTAGTGAGTGATTAGTGATTAGTGAGTGATTAGTGAGTGATTAGTGATTAGTGAGTGATTAGTGATTTTAATCTTGTTTAGCATTCAAATCTGAGAAAAGATTTGTTTAAATCATTGTAAGAGGATTAGACACTGTTGAGATTCAGTGGTAAGACCTTCCTTAGTGAGTCATGGCTACTCAAACCCTAGTGGATAAATTTAGTGGTGAAGGATTTCATACATGGCAAACAAAAGTCATGTATCTACTCATGCAAAGGAACTTTGGAGTGTAGTAAATAGATATGATCTTGACGAAGAGAGTGATGATGAAGTTAAAGCATGTATAAAAAAGGATATAAAAGCCATGGCCATCATTGGGTTAAGTCTTGGGGATAACATCATTCATCATATCAACAAACAAGGAGCATGCCAAGGAAGCCTTAGATGAGCTAGAGAAGGTATTTGGAGCCAGTGCAAAAAATTCAGAAATAAATAAAAAAATATAGTTCTATGGGCTTGATATGGAGTTTAGGGACTCATTTGTGGAACATGTAGCTAAGATGAAGAGCATTATGATGCAACTTGCAGGTATCAAGGCACCTAACGATGAGAAAGATGCATTGCGATCTTAATAAAGAGCATGTCTCAAGAGTTTTCTTCGGTGGTAACAACTCTTACTAACCTTCTAAACCTTACTCTTGAAAGTGTCGAATCCTCTTTGTTGAACATGAATCAATTATTGTTTGATGTGGTCATGCCGTAGTCTTTATTCTTTCACTTTGAATAATTATTGTTTGAGGCCACAACAAAATTTTATTCACACTGTTGTCGTTTCTTTGACCTTACTTAATACCATCATTGTCTTCCTCATAATTTAATCCAAATGAAACAAATAAATGCACCTTAAACAAAAAAATGTGAATATATATGCACTAGAAATAAAAAAAATAAGCAAGTGGATGTGAAAATTTATAACTAAACTTCCCTCAAAATCTTCAAATTTCTAAATTAGGGTGCTTGAGGCCCAATGAAGGCATGAAACCCTACTCGTTCTGCCTACAATTGAGCGTTTGAAGCTGGGAATTTTGCGCGAGCTCCCCTCAGCAAGTGGCCGGCTGTAGGAGCTGGTGTCTGTCTCGGGGGATCTCTCCTCACCATTCATACAGGTATGTCTCGTCATCTCTGCAAACGTTCTTCGAGATCTGTATGCTGTGCATTCTGCTTTATCAAAGTTTCTTCTCTGCTGGGGTCTCTCCGAGGTGCCTGTGTCACGGTCCAAGGCCGAAGGGTTTCTTCAGTGTTTTAAGGTCGCAGGGTTTCTTCAGGGTGTAGTTTCTTAGGATATCTCTGCCAGAGCTGCTCCAATGCATCTAGGTTTCTTGCTTCACTGTGTATGTGCGTTCTTCATGGTTTCTTTCAACACTATGTGGGTTTTGTTTTCGATCTGTGCTACACATTTTGGGGGAAGGAGTTATCGACACAGGTTTACCTCATGTAATTTTTTTAATGCCTTAGAATCATGGCGATGACCATGCCTCCCATGAAGCCTGGCAAGGCAGGCGTCGAGGAAGTTCAGGAAGCTGTACACAGGATCCGAATCACTCTTTCTTCGAAGAATGTAAAGAACTTAGAGAAAGGTCAGTTTGTTGTTTGCCTGTAATTTGTCTTTGCTAGGTTATATTTCTGTGAGTAGAGGCCATGCAGGTTCTGCTTGAACAACTCAATCTTGAATGTGAGGCTACTTTAACAGGGATACTGTTTTGCCACGTATCTGGAACTCTGATTTTGCCTGCTTTGCTACAGTCTGTGCTGATCTAGTTCGGGGTGCGAAAGACAAGAGGCTTAAAGTCAAAGGGCCTGTGAGAATGCCCACCAAGGTGCTTCACATTACCACCCGCAAGTCTCCATGTGGAGAAGGTGAGTCCATGTATCTTGTTTTCATTCAGATCAGAACGATCGTGTTAACACTGACCATCAAGCATAATGATTAGATAGTTATATAGTCTTGTGGGCTGACTACCATGAGTATATAACATGCACGTTCCTAAAAGGTGAATTTGGGCTTGTTCTTGGATTCATCTAGGTATATAATTCAGCCGTATTAGCGGACATGCAGATTTCACATTGTGAAATTTTCATTCGAGTTGCGGCTAGTTGATATTGTGCTTATTCTTTCTATATTTGGCGTTGCATTTGTCCCATCAACTACTTATTTGCTGTACTAATTCTTTCTATTTGCTACTTCCCTTAGTGCTAGGCTTCATTATGGCTGAGTCTGCCCTGCTTCTCCGGAGGTTTGAGAGAAACTTAGTATGAAGGCCTTTGTGTGAATATATGCTCTTATGTGTGTGTGTGTGTGTGTGTGTGGAGTGCGTGTGTGAGAGCATATCTTGATACAACGTTCTACACTCACTACTGAGCATTGATGACGTTAGTGGGGATGTCGTAGTATCTAGTCCATGCTATGCATAATGGAGTTGATAGTTATATAGTCTTGTGGGTTGATTACCATACATGCACATTCGTAAAAGGTGAATTTGGGCTTGTTCTTGGATTCATCTAGGTATATAATTCAGCTGTATTAGCGGACATGCAGATTTCACATTGTGAATGTTTCATCCGAGTTGCGGCCAGTTGATATTTGCTTTTTCTTTCTATCTCTGACATGATGATGTTAGTGGGGATGTCATAGTATTAAGTCCATACTATGCATAATGTAGTTGATAGTTATATAGTCTTGTGGGTTGACTACCACGAGTATATAACATGCATGTTCGTAAAAGGTAAATTTGGGCTTGTTCCTAGATTCATCTAGGTATATAGTAATGGGCAGATGTTGACATTGAGAACAAAGTCAGTAACCAATCCTAGAACCCTCTAAATGGCGTATAACTCTTTTTTTGCCATCTACTCAACTTTTAATGATCTCACCTAACTCAGTCTGCAGGAATGCCCTCTCCACCTGCATTATTGCATATTTTTTTTAAACCGTACCTGCATGATTGTTGATGTTTTTTGGGTCCATTTGAGGGAGATCTCTTGACGTTACAGGTTGGCCTATTTCTGTGCAGGAACTAACACATGGGATAGGTTTGAACTGCGTGTACACAAGAGGGTCATTGACCTGCACAGTTCTTCCGAAGTAGTGAAGCAAATCACTTCCATCACAATAGAGCCTGGAGTGGAAGTAGAGGTTACTATTGCAGATGTTTGAGCCAGGCCAAATAGAGTAAGATGCTGCTGTCAGGGATTCTGCTGGTCACTCCATTCTCACTTGATTTTGGTTGAGATAGCTTTTTGAAGTTTTATCTTGTGTGGTCTACTACTGATTGTTATTATTCAAAGTTAGGCATTTTTATGTGCACATTAAGAATTATTTTATTCCTTGCCCCAGTTTGTTTGTGTGCCTCTTGCTCTGTCCATCCATGAACAACTTGTCATTCTCTTATCATAGTGGTACAGTATTCAATGCAGGTGTTAGCTATTTATCGCATGCACTGTTACTAACCTACTTTCTCTCTCATGTCATGTTAAGAGGTTAAGTGTCTAGAGTCTATATAAAGTTAAGCATTTTTTTGTGCATGTTAAGAAGTAATGTAATCTTGCACCCCTTTATTTGCGTGCCTTTTGCTTTAATGATAACTTGTAATCTTGGGGTTGTGGTATAGTAGTTATCAATTTGTGGTGTAGTAGTTATCGATTTCTCTCCTCCTCCTCTCTCATGTCATGCAAGGAGCAGACAACTTTTAGTTTTACTATTGCAGTCGATGACAATTGAAATATGGTTTACTGGTAGGTACTCTTTTCATATGAACATCTGTGTGTGTGAGAGAGAGAATCAAAATGATCCTCCTCTCAAATGGTAAAAGAATGTATTGCAGAACTATAGATGATATGTGTCACACATGCAGACTTGCCTAGGCCAGGGCACATTTCAGTTTGATTGTCATTTGATCATATCATCTATAGTTCTGTGTCACACATGCAGTCTTGCCCAGGGCAGGGTACATTTCAGTTTGATTGTCATTTGATCATATCATCTATAGTTCTGCAATAACACAGCCTGTTAAGAAACCCAAGGCTTTTCCTTTTTCCTTCATTATTAGCTGCATATAGAGTGGTTGTGGCCACTCCTGAGTAGAGGTGTCTACCACAGATGCAGGTATTAGTACATTATTTAATAGCACTTCAATAAGCTTGAGATTGGCTGGCCTCTGATGGGCAATGCAGTGTCAACCTTTTTGTGCCAAAAATGAAATTCGGATATGAGGTGAAAGCCATGTTGGCCTAAAGTAGAATTTAGCAATCTACTATCTTACCATAATTGGCCACTCACGTGCAGGCCTCAACAACCTTAGGGATGTTAAATACACCAACGGGGACTGGACCAATATGTGATCTCGCCTTGACTTTGGCGATCCGGCTTATGGAGAAGAGACCAAGGCCTTCTCCAACCAAGAGTACTCCATGAAAATATTGCACCGCATTGGTGCCTGTTAGTTGACCGCGTTTCCAGCTAACATTCCTTGTCACTGCAAAGGACACCCTATTTGTTCAAAGTGAATAATTTCCCTTGTTTGCGTGCTCATTTGGGCACGAAATGAATTCTAATGCCCTAGACACTGATGGTTGGTTGAGTCCCGAAGTGCAGTCCCAATGCCGTAGACATTGATAGTATAGACATTGATAGTTGGTTGAGTCGCGAAGGGTAGATGACTCTGAAGGGCAAATTGGTAGTCTACGTCGTAGTTTGTACAGTTCTTAGAGGAGGAAATGAATCTATTCTTGCATCCCAACTACGAATAAGAATCTATCATTGAAGGGGGTGAAAGTCCTTCATTCAATTAGCTCAAGTAGTGGGGACAATTAGCTCAAAAGGTAAAGCTGTAGTCTACGTCATGGTTTGTACAATTCTTCGAGGAGGAAATGAATCTATTCTTGCATCCCACCTATTAATAAGAATCAATCATTGAAGGGGGTGAAAGCCCTTTGTTCAATTAGCTCAAGTAGTGGGGGCAATTAGCTCAGTCGGTAGAGTGCCTCGTTCACATCGAAAGAGAAGTCAGTTATTGCCTAGGACTATAAACCCGATTCTTGACTGAGGTGAATCAAAATAATCCTCCTCTCAAATGGTAAAAGAATGTATTGCATAATTATAGATGACATGATCAAATGACAATCAAACTAAAATGTACCTTGGCCTAGGCAAGATATGATTAAATGACACAATCAAACTACAATGTACCTTGGCCTAGGCAAGATTGCATGTGTGTCATCTTTTACCATTGCCTAGCTTGGGACCTTCAATGGTGGAAACGCAATAAATGGGCTTGGTGGAAGGAATTTCACTTTTCTCAAGAAAACACAACATTGTTTAGATCAGCTTACTTAGCTTACTGATGATACAACTCACTTTAAATGGAAATGAAGACAAATTTAAAAATGCATGGGATAGTGTCATATTTTTGCTTAGCTTCGGGATCCATAATGAAAAAGGAGAAATCTATTATGTGGGCAGTTGACAAGGAGATACCTATTATGTGGGCAGTTAATAAGGATTTGTCAGTTGCTACATGCAATGCATATCCCCCTCCTCCAAGGATGATATATTCTTAGAGTACATGGTATACTCTTGAGATTGGATGTATCAATGACCCAAAGGTGGGATTGGGTTTTGAAAAAAGTTGAGGAGAAAGGATCTCACTAACCATTCTTTACCTTAGTCTCCAAGGGAGAGTCGTATTCATTTCATTCACAAAATTCTCGTGGTAGGTGTCATTTATTTTTTGTGTTGTTGGAGGCTCTCTAATAGACAACTTCAAACAGACAATTGGCTAGGTTGTACCAATTGCTTAGAAGTATGCTATGGAATTGTTAACCACATTGGCTGACATTACTCTGAATGCGCGGCAACACTTTTTGTGCCATGCTTTTTGTATTATGTAAAGTGATTTATGTAGATGATTATGGGGAATCTCCAAGCTTATGACTTGTGTAATGTGGCAAGATAGGCAAAACCAAGCTTACGACTTGTATAATGCTGGTAGTATATACTTAGTTAGCCTAGGCTAGCTTTTGGGCCCCAAGACATTACTTGGGCAGTTGGGCATTGTAAATATGAGTCTTGTATATAAGACATTTTGACTATGGACATTATCTACCTAGAACCCCTAGAGGCTTAGATTCCCCCAAGTCAAATCCTTAGTCACTATGTTTAAGATGGAGACAATGTCTACCCACCAGTCTATATAGTCATAATGCAATCTAATAGAGGGAGGGACATCAATGCGTTGGGATCTCGCATGCTGCTACAATGCTATTACTGTAAAGGACCTCCGAGTGGCGGCGTATCCCATTAAAAAGGCTATGGAAGCTACACTAACCAACCCACAACCACTAGAAAACGCAACAACTGTTGATGCTCATCTGTAGAGCCAGGAGAAGCTATGGAACCAAAATGCACAGCACAGACGAAGACAACGAGCAGAATGCAGAGTGTTGTAGCAGCCTAAACCTAAGCAAATGATACCATGTTGGAGAATGCATAGGAGGAAGCATAAACTAAACAAGAGAGAGTAGAGAGAGCTTGTGGACCAAATCACCTTTTATAATAGAAAACAGCTTTACAATGGCAATAGCCAGGAGAATTGTTGAACAATGTAAAATGGATTGGATGGTGAAGTGAATAATGGGGAGACTCCTGATATAGTGAATATGGGAACTAGTCGGCAGCCCCTAGGAGCTGGCGGCCGATTGGTCCACAACCAACTACACATGAGAAAAAAATAGATAAATGCCCATAAAATAGGCATTTCCCAAATACACTGAAATGCACAAATTCTAATATGGCCTAATTTATTCACTGATACTTTTGGAAAAGCTTAGTGAACTGCCTCTTCCCTGCTAGTGGGTTTATCATCATCAGACTCATCTAAGGAGTCTTGAGGTGGTTTTTCTTCCATGCTCGCTCTTACTCCTTCTTCGTCCATCCAATCCTTTAGGTCCTTCCATAGCATGGGCCTTTCCCATACACCGACAATGAACGCTTGAACGAACGCTTGAAAAACGAATGCTATAAGACGCCTGAAAAATGAACGCTTGAACGAATGCTATAAGATGCTTGAAGAACAAATGCTTAAAAAACGCTTGAATCTCTCGCTTTGAACAAACGCATGAAAAATGAACACCAAAGAATGCGCAAAATGCTGATTTTGCTGACTCTCCACTTATAGACGTTGAGGAGGTTGATGTGGCCTCTAACTGCCATGTCATATTGCCAAAGTTTGGCATTATGACGTGGTGGTCAGAGGCCACATCAACCTCACCAACGTCCGTGCATATAGGCCGCCAACAACATCAATGCCGTGCATACAGTTAGAGGCCACGTCAATAAAAGAGAATAAAAGAATGTACAGAGAATACAAGAGGATTCAACTAAGGAGCAAAGAGTCTAAAAGCTCATCACATCTCTCATACGCCTTTCCCATATGCCTCTCTTCACGTCAAACTTGCATAGTTGTCTCACAGGGTATGTCCATTTTCACTAACATAGCTATCAAGACCTGGTAATGATATATGGAATGTGTATAGGCCCTTTCGAGTGTGGATCTCTTCTATCATCTCCCAAGATTTTGGAGGCAATTTCTTCAAAGCTTTTTTCCACTTCGCCTAAGCCCAGTTCCAAGTCTCCTCGTGTTGCAAAACAAATTGGTTCTTTTCTCGGTCTTCTCTTGAGTAAAGTGAAATTGGCATTTGCGATTCGATAGTGGGGAGCTACTGGAGGTTCCAATTGTGCTTGGCATGATTGTACCAATTCCTAAGCTATTTCCAGCATGCTTTTCTCTTCAATTGGGTTGGGATATTCCTCCAGCTTTTTAGGCAAGTTGCTTAGGTCTATGACTAGTTCTTCTTGGTCCATGATGGGTCGGCTGAGGATTCAATTCCTCCTTAGAAGAGGTTGAAAAAACATTGGAAGCTGTATCAGAGAGGTACTAGTGTATTCTCTCCTAAACTCTCTTAAAGTGTCATGCGACCCTCCCATTGTCCTATCTTCTTGGATCTTTGTCTTTTGGTTCTAGGGGTGACTCTAGCATGTTTCGAGACTTTGTTGATTTGCAGAACTTGGATTGGTCTCTGCGCCCTTTAAGTAAGCACAAGAGAGAGCTGAAGCTCTCCAGGTTCATGTGAGCAACAGCTCTCCTCTTATTTTGCATTCTCGTCATAGGCATTGATGAGAGGAACCGTATATATTAGCCCATCTCTAATGCTTAGCAAAGTTAATGCTCATAGTAGTCGGCTTATGCTCTTCGGCTAGACCTAGGGCGGATGCTCTCAATGGGCAAACCTTGTACATGTGATCAATGCCACAACTAGTGCGACAAAGAGGTATTTTCTGGTCTAGCCATCTTCTCGCTATCTGCCAGCTTTACAGGCTGTGTTTTGTTTCACACAGGCAGGTTGAGGAGTTGTGGCTGCGTTTTCTACTCTGGCATTAGTTGTTGGTGAGTTTCTTGCATGTGGTGTTGCCAGACAAATGGCACTACATCCCCTTCTTCCTCCACGAGTCGTGCCCGTCCGGTAGGAGGTTCCCGGTGGTTCTAGGACTGTTTTGCTACGTCCAACCTCTTTCTCTCTTAGATTTCAGAGGGGGCTGATTGGTCCTGGTTCCTTGCTTCATTGGAAAGCACTCGAGAGGAGTTTTGGAGTGCTAAGATTTGTGTTCTTTGTTTGCTGTGGATATGGCTCCCCCTTCTCGAGCTTTGAGAGGCCAGGACACAACCACTCAGTTGGATTTTGATGATCTTAGCTCCCTACTCTTGGAGGAAGAGTTTGTCCTCAAGTCTCAACAAAGGGTAAGATGAAGGTCTCTCTCAATAGTTCTGACTAGGCACTTTCCACAGTTCATAAGAAAGGTCGGAGTCGCTGCTTCTCTCTTGTAGGAAGAGAGGGCATTTGTCCAAGGATTGTTGATTGTTATTCGTGATGGCATTTTTTTTCGAGGACACAGGTTGGCGGGTGCTCTCTCCAAGGTGATTCTAGTATTTGCGGTGCTAGAGGGTCCATGGTTGCATCTTCATCAACTTATCTTCTTCAGACTCTTGCACACTATGAGTTGTAGAGGGGGTGCTAGAATTTATGCATCTTAGTGTATTTGGGCAGTGCCTATTTGATGGGCATTTACCTATTTTTTCTCATGTGTAGTTGGTCGTGGAGCAGTCGGCGAGCTCCTAGGGGCTACTGACTAGTTCTCATATTCACTATATAAGGAGAGTCTCCCCATTCTTCACTTCACCATCCAATCCCTTGCACATTGTTCAACACTTCTGTTGTGCTGGCTATTGCCATTGTAAAGTTGTTTGCTATTATAAAAGGTGATATTGTCCACAAGCTCTCTCTTGTTCAGTTTATGCTTCTGCCTGTGCATTCTCCAACAGGCAATCACTACTTTGAGAGTGATGACATGAATGTCATCCTTTTTTAGTAAAATATAAGAACAGTCAAGTCACAACCATCCTAGATGGAGAGGTTGGAGTTAACATTATTACCAGGTAGTGCTGGGAGAAGCTAGAAAAAGTGGGGGCAAGCCTTCATTGGACACTATCAGCCTAATAGTTAAGCTTACTGATGGGGCCACAGTAAAACCCATGGGGCTTTTGTGCGTTTTTGCCACTCATTTTTGTGGTAATGAACTTTTCCCAGCAGCACAACTCTTATGATTGCATCCTAGACAGACTCTTTATGAGAGGCTAGAATAGTTCATTGACTGGGACATAGACCATATCTACACACGAAAGAGGAATGGACCCCTCAAACTAAACCTGAGAACATGGAAAAATCATCCCATGAGTGCTGGACCTTTTGTTGAATACTCCGTACCACTAATAACACTGCATAACTAAACACGTGCCTCATATGTCATAAAACATTGGACGAGGAGTGTGAGAGCTCAGAGTTTGCTTCACTCCCAAAAAGCAAGAAGACTACAAGAATTGGATGCACATCATCGCAACACTGTGGACATCCTCCCAACAAGAACATGTATGAGATATGCCAAAACGGATAGCAAGGGAATTGCTTCAGTCTATATGGCATTGCAATAATGTAACATACACCCAAATTTGAAGGAGATATCCACAACTAGGAGGTGGCAGCTTGAGGCCTGAAATGCTAAAAAAGATAAGATTTATATCTCCTCTAGGGAGGGAATGAAGACCATTGGCTTTGATACGTTGAGGCCACAGACTCTCATGTGGACTTTTGCCCACCAATGGTAAAAAGAGCTCAATATTTCCAAGGTTCTGGTCAAGTTAATGGCCACAGAGAGGGATGAACCCTCAAGTTTGAGAAAATAAAAAAAACTCTCGCTCCACAAGAAGAGCAAGAAAAAAAGCCTTAGCAGAGGCTAAAAAAGAAGCCAAGCACATTCTACAAGATAGTGTCTATGTGGAAGATCTTAGGCAGCTTCTTGAGCACTTCAAAACATATGACGTGGGTGATCACTTTGTGCATTTTGAAAAGGCAAAGAGGACCCTTGATGGAAAGTCTGGAACATCTTGAAAATGGACTAGCTAAAGTTAAGGAGGTCAGCCTAGCAAGACTTGACGAAGATCCAAAAATGATTTACATTGAAAAAGACCTAGCTCTAGAGGAAGAAAATGACCTAATTGACCTACTCATAGAGTTCTAGGACTGCTTCGCTTGGATACGCTAACATGAAGGGTGTACCTCCAAAGGTGGTCAAGCACACTATTCCTGTTGTGTTGCAGGAGCAAAGCCATCAAGGCACATGGAGTATCAAGTGAATCCAAAATATTATAGGATGGTTAAGGATAAAATTAACACTCATCAAACTCGGGTTCATTTATGAGAGAGAGAGCATAAGGAATGGCTATCCCAATAGTCATAGTGCCTAATAAGAATGGGAAAATTTAGGTGTGTGTTAACCTCAAAAAGGTTATTACAACCATGGTAAAATATCGTTACCCATTGCCATTCACTAATCATGTGCTAGAATGTGTAGCAGGCAAAGAGGCCTATACAACTTCATTAATGGGTTTTTGGGCTATAAACAAATGGAGATAGGTCCAAATGATCAACGTGAGACACCATTTGGCATGGAATGGGGCACTTATGTGTATGTCAAAGTTATGCCATTTGACCTATCCACATCCTAAACACTTTCCAAATGCTCATGTACATAGCATATAAGGAAAACCTTAGGGAGTTCCTTGAGGTTTTCATGGATGACCTTTTGTGTCAACTCCAAAGGGAAAGAACATCTTTGGTGCTTGAGAAAGGTACTTAAGAAATGTAGATTGTATCGAATCTCCCTCAACCCACTTAAATGCCAGTTTTGGGTGAGACATGGGGTAATACTTGGCCACATTATTTCCAAACATGGCATTTCAACAGAGGATAGCAAGGTGAGACTTATTCTTAAGCTCCCACCACCCATAAACTTCAAGAGTGTCTAATGATTCATGGGACACGTTGGTTACTATAGAAGATTTAGATAGACCCTTGTATAGGCTACTTATCATATTTGAATGAATAGTTGATTGTTAAAGGTCCTACAACGCTCTCAAGAAAGCCTTAGCAAGTGCACCAATCCTTACATCTCCCAACTAGGATATTATCATCCATGTGCATGTTAATGATTTGGCCTTTGCAATTGGTTGTGTATTGGCCCAACCAAGAGAGAATAATATGGATTTCCCTGTTAGCTTCACTAGTGTGAGATCCCTGTTCCCACCGCGCAACGGATTCGGGGTACTAGCAGCGGAAGTAGCACTTCTTGCGCGAGGCAGGGTCCCACACTCGGGGCCTCGCCCACGGATATCCGGACAAGAGACTAATCCGTCGGTTTGTCCAAAACCGAAACTGGAAAAACTTCCTTTACCCGGAAAGTATGGGCGATTCCACCAGGATAACTCTTTACTCTAACGTAGTCAAGATCATTTACGGATCAACTGATCTGACTGTACCTTATACGGTACTTGGTCAAATCAAGGAAGAAACTTGCACTTGGATCATTGGGATCAACGCTTTTTTCCCCATCAAGAGGCACAGCCGTTGATTCCTATCCATAGAACAATTTCTATCCGGGATTTACTTCATCTATCGTAATAATAGAAATTAAATCTCGATTTACGGATCCATCAGTCCAGCCTAACCCCATCCGATCCCATGGGTTAGCCAACCGCCCAACCACTGTAGTGATGGGATCCAATTTGGAATTTGGTTAGGTTTTGTCCCGGGTACCAAGGAAAAGAGTTCCAAGGCCCCCTAGCCGGAATTTCATGCAAACATAAAACTAGCCACACCACTTACACACCCAATATGAAAATTGCCTTTTTCTTAGCATCAGCTAACTTTAAAACAATCCTTTAATGAAACCATAGTACCACTGATCACAATCTCCCAATTTATCCAGTTGATTCATAATTTCCCATCATTCCTTCATCAGAGTATCTATGGCATCATTGGCAACTAGAACGCTCACCACCTGTCCACACAGGGGCCTTTTCAATAGTTCCTAGCCCATAATACTCGGCAATATAATCACTTATAAAAATCAAGATGGACTCTCGTTGAAGATCAGCAAGATCAACCAACAGATCCATATAAAGAGCCATGGACTCATCCATTGAAGACCAGCAAGGTCAATCAACCAGATCCATGCCCGGTTTCACAAAACAACTCTTACTCCTTGTTCCAATATCTTCCTCGACGCACGCGTGGGTATCCTGGGCGACCCAGAGCCCGAGCACCGTATGGTCAGCACCCTCTAGGATCCTTCGCAGGTGACCTAGCGCTTCACTCATAGGCCGCTTCCTTGGTCCCTCATCCACCGTACCGGAAGCTCACCATTTAAATCGAACCGAGGCTGGTCAAGACCTCGGTCGACCTTGCTACGCGAGACGTCCTCCATTGACTCTCCGTCAGCAGTTGCAACTTTAACAGTTAGGTCTTCATGACCTTAATCCACAAGATGGTCAAAATGCTTCCCCAGCATTCTTGACATAAAACAGTCATTTACAAACAGTCACAAAATACAGTTTCTAAATCAAACTCTCGTCTTTCCACATTATCCCTCCTTAGTCCACATTACTTATTCCACATTCCATTCAATGTGTACTCATTCTCATCCATTTCCTCATATCGACGACACATTAATTCACATTCACATTCATACATCCACATTTACATGGATACATCCATTTTCACATCCTCATTTATACATCCACATCCCATATCCACATTCATACATACACATTCATATCCACATCCATACATCCACATTCACATCCACATTCACATTCACATCCACATTCACATCCTCATTTATACATCCACATCCACATCCATATTCACATCCATACATCCACATCTACATGCATACCTCCATTTTCACATCCACATCCCTTATCTACATTCATACATACACATCCATATCCACATCCATACATCCACATCCACATCCACATTCATATTCACATCCATATATCCACATCTACATGCATACATCCATTATCACGTCCTCATTCATACATCCACATCCACATACATACATACATCCACATCCACATACATACATACATCCACATCCACATTCCCATTCACATCTATACATCCACATCTACATCCACATACATACATACATCCACATCCACATTCCCATTCACATCTATACCTCCACATCTACATCCACATTCATATACATCCACATCCACATTCCCATTCACATCTACATCCACATACATACATACATCCACATCCACATTCCCATTCACATCTATACATCCATATCTACATCCACATCCACATCCACATTCACATCCACATTCCCATCTCTGCATATACATCTTCATGTATACACATCTATTTTCACATTCATACATCCATACTCCCATCTCCACATCCACACATCCATATACATACATCCATCTCCACATTCCCATTCATATAACCCCATATGCCTTCACATCTAATCTTTTACATCACATCCATTCTTGCCCTATCACAACCCATATACATCTTATCCTATCACATACACTTCTTACCTCATCCCATACACATCTTATCACATCTTAATTCATCTTATCACCTCTTATCACCTCTTATACACCTCTTATCACATCCTATCACATCTTAATTCATCTTATCACCTCTTATACACCTCTTATCACATCCTATCACATCTCATATCTATTTATAGAATACAAGAGAATTCTTATATTTGATATAAGATTTCTTTACACATTTACTTATCCATAAATTCTATTTAAGGAGATTAATACTTCCGAAGTAAAATCAATCTTTTATGCATCTTCCTATGCATAAATTCATTTTAAATGAAAATGACACTTTTGAATTAAAATTCAATCTTTTATGCATCTTCCTATGCATAAATTCAATTTAGATGAGAATGACACTTTTGAATTAAAAATCAATTTTTTAATGCATCTTCTTATGCATAAATTCAATTTAGTAGGAATTACACTTTTAGAATAAAAGAATTTCTCTTATGCATCTAAGTTATGCATAAAATCCATTTATGAGGAAAATCACACTTTTAGTATAAAAAGAATATCTTTTATGCATACCTCTATGCATGAAATCCAATATGATAAAAGTAACACCCTTACAATAAAATAATCAACTTTTTATGCATACCTCTATGCATGAAATTCAAATTTGATAAAAGTAACACTTTTGATATAAAAATTTATCCATTATGTATACTTCTATGCATGAAATAAAAATGATAAAAGTAACACTTTTGATATAAAAATTTATCCTTTATGCATACTTCTATGCATGAAAATAAAAATAATAAAAGTAACACTTTTGATATAAAAATTTATCTATTATGCATACTTCTATGCATGAAAATAAAAATAATAAAAGTAACACTTTTGATATAAAAATTTAAGCATTATGCATACTTCTATGCATGAAATAAAAATGGTAAAAATAACACTTTTGATATAAAAACTTATCCTTTATGCATGATAAAAATTCAATTTCTCTATGATTATAATGAAATTCTTTCAATTAATCTAGGATGATAATTCCTAGAATATGGTAGGAAGTCCTCTTTTTATGCTTTGAATGAGATTATTTTATGCATAATTTTTATAAAAATTTTGCCATAGCTCCGCTGCTATGACTGATAAATCTCAATTTTTCTAAGGGATAATGCTTATCATTAAGGAAATAATTAAAATAATCTCTAATTGGATTATTAATCCATAATGGATTGAATCATTAATATACATAAACTAAAAGCATAGAAAAAAGCCATTAATTTGGCCTCAAGCATAGCTTAATCTTGGGTTAAGGAAAAACTTTATGAAAAGCTTGATTTGGATTGAGAACGGGTCATGAGTATGACCATTTCTTGAGTGAGAGAGAGAATTTACATAAAAATCATTAGAATTTAAACATAAATGAAAATTAACTTCAATAGCATTATGTAACTCTTCACTACTATTCAAACTTCAATAGCATTTAAAAAAAACCATACCAATTAAACTTCTCAAGCTTGAGAGGGGTTGAGAAGAGAGAAACATTGAAAATTTATAGAAAGAGCAATATTCACTAATTACCTTACAACTTGCTTGATTCTTTGTTCACGGTAGAGGCCCCCAACCAATCAATTGGTTAAGTATGTTGATGGAGCCACTAATGGAGATTGAAGAAAGAGGGAAGCTCCAAAAACTAGTGAATTATTAAATGAATTCACAGTTCTTGGCTTGGGTGGAGTAGAGTAACGATGCATAAACACTAACTATTTTTCAACAAGGGGGAGGCTTCTATTTATAGGAAAAATTGAGCTTCTAACCAAACAAACTGATTCTAGAATTTTCTAAATCAGTTTGGTCAATATTTAACCATTTTTAGGTCAGTTAAGCTAACTTTTTGGAACTAGACTTGAATGAGGAGAGAGGAGAGATGAAATATCTCAATTTTTATGAGTTTAAAACTAATTCAAGCATGTGAAATATGCACCTCCTTTAAAGAACTCCCCTTCCTTACATATGTGTCATAATGGAATCATTTTAATATTGCTCATAGTTTTTTTTTCCTAATAAACCTTGTACATTTTCAACTCTTCATCTTATGTGAAATATGCACCTCCTTTAAAGAATTCCCCTTCCTTACATATGTGTCATAATGGAATCATTTTAATATTGCTCATAGTTTTTTACTAATAAACCTTGTACATTTTGAACTCTTCATCTTATGTGAAATATGCACCTCCTTTAAAGAATTCCCCTTCCTTACATATGTGTCATAATGGCATCATTTTAATATTGCTCATAGTTTTTTACTAATAAACCTTGTACATTTTCAACTCTTCATCTTATGTGAGCATTTACTCATTTTTGGATACCCAAAATATCTCATATTTTTAATATTGCTCATAGTTTTTTACTAATAAACCTTGTACATTTTTAACTCTTCACCTTATGTGAGCATTTACTCATTTTTGGGTATCTTCTTTTTACAAATATGGATTTATCTCTTCCCTACACATGGATTGATGCTATTGGCCCATAGGAACCTTAATTGGACCATAGTCTAAAGTTTTCTGAAAATCTAGACCCTTAGACTAAGGTTCTTTATACCTATTTCCATATAATTCCAATTGCACATTGGAAAATTCTTTTTGAATTTCTGTTTCAGGGGAACTCATCTGAATTATAAGAGATATTTTTCTATCCAAAAATATTCAAAATCTGAATATTCTCTCTCTAGAATAATTTTTCTCTCTCTAGGCTAAAATAGTTAGCAACAGGGTCTGTATATTTCTGAAGAGGGTTGATTACAGGGGAAGATACTAGACATCAAAAAGGGGTTGGGGGAGGAATCTTACATTCTACCCCACTTAAAAAACGCGAGATGTCCTCATCTCAACTTGTGATAATTTCGCAAGATTCACGAATATGAGACTTAGAGAAAAATTTTAATCAAGATTAACCACCAAGATAAGTCTTAAAGAGAGCAAGATTCAAAATACGAACAAGATTTAAACTTTATTCATTCTCGGAACTTATACAGTAAAGATAGAGGAACTCTTTACACTTCCATAAGCCCGTCCATCATATGGTCACAAAAGCAGTCCTCACAAGCTGCACAAGTATAAGGTAACTCATCTATGGGAATGATTCTGTGGGTTATTGCTGCGCCTATCTCAGTGGTATGAGGTGTTCTAACAAAAGGACCTCTGAGAGGCAAGCCAAAAACGGGGTAAAGGCATATCTTCTCATGAGGAAGAAAACACGCCAGTAAGAAGACCCGCTCAGAAAACCCAGGATGCCTTGATCTCATGACGCAGTAGTATCGGGGACCCAAACCCAAAGCTTCAATAACCATGGCCAAGCGAACATTGTTACGAAAGTGCTGCTGACCCCAGGGTGTTACCCTAGTTATGTCTTGATAGGTCCGCCATTTTGTCTGCGCTACAGAAGTTCCCAAGTGAGGGAAAAGTGAGCGCTCATACTGCTCTATAAAATCTTTCTTCACAGACTCCCTTGCGTCTTGAAGGTGAGAAATCATCATGGATAAAACTAATTCTTGTTGCCAAGCCATGAAGGAGATTAAGAAAGAAAGAAGATCGATGGAAGTAAGATTACTGTGAACGACAAGTAAAAGTTACGACTTATATAAAGGAAGGAGCTAGCGTAACTTAGAAGCCAACGGTAACTTGCCACTGAAGTTTTACCGTCTTTCCATGATTTGGGTTTGGCACATATTTCTATGAAATACATTAAGAACTTTGAGATGAGGAGATAAAAGAAGCTCGTAAGCTAAGTCGCTTACTTTCTTTGAATTCAGATAAGGCTCACAATATCTGGGGGATAACTTCTTAAATTCCCCAATAGATAAAGAACTTCTTTTGGGCCGTACTCGAATGAAGACCAAAACCTTGGTATCCAAAACACCGATTTTTACTTCTGTTCTGAATCCTTAAAATAGGTGGAACTCCTGAGAAGTATTCTAGGGAAAGGGTCTTTCTTTCTTAAACAGAATCGTTCTTTTATTTTAGAGATCAAAAATGGAGATTCTTACTCCTGTATACTTCGAAGGCTGGGGAGGAATCTTACATTCTACCCCACTTAAAAAAGTACGAGATGTCCTCATCTCGCCAAGTAGAGGACAACTCTTTTTCTTAAGATCTAATTTATTCTAGGGTTCCTTATATTCTGGTCAACCCAACAGAATACGGGGATAAATATCCCTTATATAGAACTCATCATTAAATAACAATTCATTTTAGATCATATCATTCATATCCTTAACACGATAATGGTCCATCAGATCGAAATTTTTTCTTTCTGAACATTCCTCCACGGGAATTTCAGTCAAGCAAGTTTTCAATTTGTCATCCCTTAACTTGATATACCGAGTCAAGTGTTAACAGTAGCACTTTGACAGCACAATCCACTAATCTCATAGTGATTTGCTGAAATCGTTATCATCATTCCAGTTATGAATATCATCACAGGGACTCGTCCCATTCATCCTCATGTGGTTTCGCTCAGCTTATTACATTTCAACTAAATTTAAGAAATCATCATTTTTCAATCAGAATCCAAATCAATTTCATCAGTTCTCAAATAGAATTAAAAATCATATCAACCACATTCGAATTCATCATCTGGATAGCATTAACGCTTAAAATTTCAAGTCTTAGATTTACTCGTATATACTGTCAGTAAAGAGCTGCAGTATACTCTCGGTATATACGGGTAGTCACGGCCCTTGGAATTATAAGGTAAATACCATCATGTCTAGGCCTCAAGCAAGTCAGGGATTCTATATAATTGCGGTACTTCCATCTGAAGACCCAATTACCAATTTACAAATTTTAGTTTGAATATCAAATTGTATGACTTATATCACACAATTACAACCTTTTTGTGTTTCTTGATAAATGTTTGACATATTTGTCTTCTCAGTTGATCTTTATTAACCAAATGCTCTGATACCAACTGTGAGATCCCTGTTCCCACCGCGCAACGGATTCGGGGTACTAGCAGCGGAAGTAGCACTTCTTGCGCGAGGCAGGGTCCCACACTCGGGGCCTCGCCCACGGATATCCGGACAAGAGACTAATCCGTCGGTTTGTCCAAAACCGAAACTGGAAAAACTTCCTTTACCCGGAAAGTATGGGCGATTCCACCAGGATAACTCTTTACTCTAACGTAGTCAAGATCATTTACGGATCAACTGATCTGACTGTACCTTATACGGTACTTGGTCAAATCAAGGAAGAAACTTGCACTTGGATCATTGGGATCAACGCTTTTTTCCCCATCAAGAGGCACAGCCGTTGATTCCTATCCATAGAACAATTTCTATCCGGGATTTACTTCATCTATCGTAATAATAGAAATTAAATCTCGATTTACGGATCCATCAGTCCAGCCTAACCCCATCCGATCCCATGGGTTAGCCAACCGCCCAACCACTGTAGTGATGGGATCCAATTTGGAATTTGGTTAGGTTTTGTCCCGGGTACCAAGGAAAAGAGTTCCAAGGCCCCCTAGCCGGAATTTCATGCAAACATAAAACTAGCCACACCACTTACACACCCAATATGAAAATTGCCTTTTTCTTAGCATCAGCTAACTTTAAAACAATCCTTTAATGAAACCATAGTACCACTGATCACAATCTCCCAATTTATCCAGTTGATTCATAATTTCCCATCATTCCTTCATCAGAGTATCTATGGCATCATTGGCAACTAGAACGCTCACCACCTGTCCACACAGGGGCCTTTTCAATAGTTCCTAGCCCATAATACTCGGCAATATAATCACTTATAAAAATCAAGATGGACTCTCGTTGAAGATCAGCAAGATCAACCAACAGATCCATATAAAGAGCCATGGACTCATCCATTGAAGACCAGCAAGGTCAATCAACCAGATCCATGCCCGGTTTCACAAAACAACTCTTACTCCTTGTTCCAATATCTTCCTCGACGCACGCGTGGGTATCCTGGGCGACCCAGAGCCCGAGCACCGTATGGTCAGCACCCTCTAGGATCCTTCGCAGGTGACCTAGCGCTTCACTCATAGGCCGCTTCCTTGGTCCCTCATCCACCGTACCGGAAGCTCACCATTTAAATCGAACCGAGGCTGGTCAAGACCTCGGTCGACCTTGCTACGCGAGACGTCCTCCATTGACTCTCCGTCAGCAGTTGCAACTTTAACAGTTAGGTCTTCATGACCTTAATCCACAAGATGGTCAAAATGCTTCCCCAGCATTCTTGACATAAAACAGTCATTTACAAACAGTCACAAAATACAGTTTCTAAATCAAACTCTCGTCTTTCCACATTATCCCTCCTTAGTCCACATTACTTATTCCACATTCCATTCAATGTGTACTCATTCTCATCCATTTCCTCATATCGACGACACATTAATTCACATTCACATTCATACATCCACATTTACATGGATACATCCATTTTCACATCCTCATTTATACATCCACATCCCATATCCACATTCATACATACACATTCATATCCACATCCATACATCCACATTCACATCCACATTCACATTCACATCCACATTCACATCCTCATTTATACATCCACATCCACATCCATATTCACATCCATACATCCACATCTACATGCATACCTCCATTTTCACATCCACATCCCTTATCTACATTCATACATACACATCCATATCCACATCCATACATCCACATCCACATCCACATTCATATTCACATCCATATATCCACATCTACATGCATACATCCATTATCACGTCCTCATTCATACATCCACATCCACATACATACATACATCCACATCCACATACATACATACATCCACATCCACATTTCCATTCACATCTATACATCCACATCTACATCCACATACATACATACATCCACATCCACATTCCCATTCACATCTATACCTCCACATCTACATCCACATTCATATACATCCACATCCACATTCCCATTCACATCTACATCCACATACATACATACATCCACATCCACATTCCCATTCACATCTATACATCCATATCTACATCCACATCCACATCCACATTCACATCCACATTCCCATCTCTGCATATACATCTTCATGTATACACATCTATTTTCACATTCATACATCCATACTCCCATCTCCACATCCACACATCCATATACATACATCCATCTCCACATTTCCATTCATATAACCCCATATGCCTTCACATCTAATCTTTTACATCACATCCATTCTTGCCCTATCACAACCCATATACATCTTATCCTATCACATACACTTCTTACCTCATCCCATACACATCTTATCACATCTTAATTCATCTTATCACCTCTTATCACCTCTTATACACCTCTTATCACATCCTATCACATCTTAATTCATCTTATCACCTCTTATACACCTCTTATCACATCCTATCACATCTCATATCTATTTATAGAATACAAGAGAATTCTTATATTTGATATAAGATTTCTTTACACATTTACTTATCCATAAATTCTATTTAAGGAGATTAATACTTCCGAAGTAAAATCAATCTTTTATGCATCTTCCTATGCATAAATTCATTTTAAATGAAAATGACACTTTTGAATTAAAATTCAATCTTTTATGCATCTTCCTATGCATAAATTCAATTTAGATGAGAATGACACTTTTGAATTAAAAATCAATTTTTTAATGCATCTTCTTATGCATAAATTCAATTTAGTAGGAATTACACTTTTAGAATAAAAGAATTTCTCTTATGCATCTAAGTTATGCATAAAATCCATTTATGAGGAAAATCACACTTTTAGTATAAAAAGAATATCTTTTATGCATACCTCTATGCATGAAATCCAATATGATAAAAGTAACACCCTTACAATAAAATAATCAACTTTTTATGCATACCTCTATGCATGAAATTCAAATTTGATAAAAGTAACACTTTTGATATAAAAATTTATCCATTATGTATACTTCTATGCATGAAATAAAAATGATAAAAGTAACACTTTTGATATAAAAATTTATCCTTTATGCATACTTCTATGCATGAAAATAAAAATAATAAAAGTAACACTTTTGATATAAAAATTTATCTATTATGCATACTTCTATGCATGAAAATAAAAATAATAAAAGTAACACTTTTGATATAAAAATTTAAGCATTATGCATACTTCTATGCATGAAATAAAAATGGTAAAAATAACACTTTTGATATAAAAACTTATCCTTTATGCATGATAAAAATTCAATTTCTCTATGATTATAATGAAATTCTTTCAATTAATCTAGGATGATAATTCCTAGAATATGGTAGGAAGTCCTCTTTTTATGCTTTGAATGAGATTATTTTATGCATAATTTTTATAAAAATTTTGCCATAGCTCCGCTGCTATGACTGATAAATCTCAATTTTTCTAAGGGATAATGCTTATCATTAAGGAAATAATTAAAATAATCTCTAATTGGATTATTAATCCATAATGGATTGAATCATTAATATACATAAACTAAAAGCATAGAAAAAAGCCATTAATTTGGCCTCAAGCATAGCTTAATCTTGGGTTAAGGAAAAACTTTATGAAAAGCTTGATTTGGATTGAGAACGGGTCATGAGTATGACCATTTCTTGAGTGAGAGAGAGAATTTACATAAAAATCATTAGAATTTAAACATAAATGAAAATTAACTTCAATAGCATTATGTAACTCTTCACTACTATTCAAACTTCAATAGCATTTAAAAAAAACCATACCAATTAAACTTCTCAAGCTTGAGAGGGGTTGAGAAGAGAGAAACATTGAAAATTTATAGAAAGAGCAATATTCACTAATTACCTTACAACTTGCTTGATTCTTTGTTCACGGTAGAGGCCCCCAACCAATCAATTGGTTAAGTATGTTGATGGAGCCACTAATGGAGATTGAAGAAAGAGGGAAGCTCCAAAAACTAGTGAATTATTAAATGAATTCACAGTTCTTGGCTTGGGTGGAGTAGAGTAACGATGCATAAACACTAACTATTTTTCAACAAGGGGGAGGCTTCTATTTATAGGAAAAATTGAGCTTCTAACCAAACAAACTGATTCTAGAATTTTCTAAATCAGTTTGGTCAATATTTAACCATTTTTAGGTCAGTTAAGCTAACTTTTTGGAACTAGACTTGAATGAGGAGAGAGGAGAGATGAAATATCTCAATTTTTATGAGTTTAAAACTAATTCAAGCATGTGAAATATGCACCTCCTTTAAAGAACTCCCCTTCCTTACATATGTGTCATAATGGAATCATTTTAATATTGCTCATAGTTTTTTTTTACTAATAAACCTTGTACATTTTCAACTCTTCATCTTATGTGAAATATGCACCTCCTTTAAAGAATTCCCCTTCCTTACATATGTGTCATAATGGAATCATTTTAATATTGCTCATAGTTTTTTACTAATAAACCTTGTACATTTTTAACTCTTCATCTTATGTGAAATATGCACCTCCTTTAAAGAATTCCCCTTCCTTACATATGTGTCATAATGGCATCATTTTAATATTGCTCATAGTTTTTTACTAATAAACCTTGTACATTTTCAACTCTTCATCTTATGTGAGCATTTACTCATTTTTGGATACCCAAAATATCTCATATTTTTAATATTGCTCATAGTTTTTTACTAATAAACCTTGTACATTTTTAACTCTTCACCTTATGTGAGCATTTACTCATTTTTGGGTATCTTCTTTTTACAAATATGGATTTATCTCTTCCCTACACATGGATTGATGCTATTGGCCCATAGGAACCTTAATTGGACCATAGTCTAAAGTTTTCTGAAAATCTAGACCCTTAGACTAAGGTTCTTTATACCTATTTCCATATAATTCCAATTGCACATTGGAAAATTCTTTTTGAATTTCTGTTTCAGGGGAACTCATCTGAATTATAAGAGATATTTTTCTATCCAAAAATATTCAAAATCTGAATATTCTCTCTCTAGAATAATTTTTCTCTCTCTAGGCTAAAATAGTTAGCAACAGGGTCTGTATATTTCTGAAGAGGGTTGATTACAGGGGAAGATACTAGACATCAAAAAGGGGTTGGGGGAGGAATCTTACAACTAGCACCAATTGAACAATGTAGAACAAAATTATACCACCATGGAAAGAGAAGGGCTTTCCAGGGTTTACGTGTAAAGAAGTATCGCCATTATCTTTTAGCCGAACAAATTTGTGTTTTTTATAGACGATCAGGAACTTCTTTACTTGGTCAATCAACCTTGCTCTAACATGATTGCTTTTGATCTTAGTAGAGTTTGATTTCATTGTGACCGTGTAGATAGGCTCATAGCATGTGCATGCAACCCACTTGTCAGGTATCCCTAATGGAGAATTGTTGGAAATAGTGGAGGACAAACTACCTAATGCTCCACTATTCAAACTCTGTATTGTTCTAGAATGAACTGAAGAAATAGTTTGTTATTTGACTAATGGCCTTTCCCAAGAGAGACCCCTTAACTAGGATAAAGCATGATGCCTTATTAAAGTTACTAGTTCATTTCAAGGCAACTATACATGCTAGGTCAAGATGGAATATGAGGCCATATCCTCAAGAATTTGAATATGTTGATATCCTTAAGCAAGCCCACTTTAATGTGGCTAGTGGTGGACATTTCTCAATAGACATCACCACAAAGAAATTTCTACTAGCAGGCCTATGGTGGCCTACCTTGTTTGGAGATGCAACAAAATTTGTAAAAGGCTCAATGAATGTCATGTTTTCATAGGTTTCACAACCATGATAGAATGCCCCTACATGCTGTAGTTTCCCTATAGCCATTTGAGAAATGAGATATTGACTTTGTCGGATTAATTAGTCTAGATGCTTGAGGAACTCAAGTGTGTTTAATCATTATTGCTGCTAACAAACTATTGCACCAAATAGATTGAGGCATGTCCTAACACAAAGATGATGCTAGGGAAACAATCAAATTCTTTTATGAGAATATAATTAATAGATTTCGGTGTCCACTTGAACTAGTATAAGTGACAGGGGGACTCACCTCACCAAATGATGTTTGAGTGAATTCATAGTAGTAGTATTCCTCGCCCTATGATCCCCAAGCTAATGGCCAAGTTAAAAGCACCAATAAGATTATCTATGCTATCCCCAAGCTAATGGCCAAGTTAAAAGCACCAATAAGATTATCTATGCTATCCTAACCAAAATAGTTGAAGCCTCATGTTATGAGGTGACAAGTAGCAGTTGCCTCTATAGCTACCCTCTCTGTCAAACTCCCAACCCTTAAAATATACAAGAGGAACACCCTATGACTCTTTGTTAAACCCCAAAGACAATCATGACAACCCCTGGCTGAACAAACATTCATTCCCAAAGAAATTTTCACAATGACTCTACTGCAAAAAAGCTGATATGGTATCTTGCTAGATATTGGATAAACATGTAGTCAATTAACAAGCAAAGCTACTAGCACACTTCAATGGAACAAAACCCATAGCACTAAGCCTCACACATAAGATCTCAGGACGAGGATAGAAAACAATCCATCAATATAGCCATCCTAAGGAAATAAACACTGTTGATATATGGCAAAGGAACTTGATTTTATACAGAAAACCACTACTGGACATGTCCACCAATCTGATATATGATTATGTTTAACTAAAAGAAACTTGATGTCCACATAAAATCAGTTACAGTCCATATCTTCTTCTTGCACTATTTTCGCACCCATTCTGGTAAATCCCAAAGAATATGTACATTACTCAATCCTGCTGGTAGTTGAAGTAAGATGAACCATTCATAGTCTATGCGGAAAGAACATAGAATATCTGGTGGAAAACCCTTATTTGAGATATGTTGTATCTATGGTTCTAATACATGGGACAGAATCATGATGCCAATATTTTGATCACCCCCACAAACCTACGCAACATATAAAACTTTGGTGGTTACAAGTTGAGAAAATTCAATAGGGTGTGACTCCACTTTATGTGCAAGCTTGCCCTTGTCTTTCCACATTAAGAGAAAATTTGTAACCCAATATCTTACAAAAACCCCCACATTCACATTCACCACATGAACTCCCCAACAATTGTCAAACCATTCACTCCTTGAATTGGCTTTTGTCTTTGCTAACTCGTACTAAACTCAATACCATGTTTAGAAGTGGTTACAAAAAGAGAATGCACACTCACAACACATCACACAACCAACTAAAGTCAAGCTCAGGAAGACGAGCCTTCTTCTACAACACAAGCTCCATCGGCTATGAAATGAGCAAGCCAAAATAACACCCAAAATTCTTGCTAATGCTAACCCTTATACTAGTAAGTATGAAAATGAATGCACTCAGCTCACAAACACATCACCAAAAGATGAATACCGCTAGGAAGAATTAAGGTAACTCCTTGACAAGTTGAGGTTGATTAGAGGAGCTCCATGAACTCCCCGGATCTTCATGGTTTCCATCATCTTCATAACCCTCACAAGGAGGTCTTCATTGTAGACTTTTGCCCTGTCCTTATTAGCAGCATCTTGGCCTCTAACAACTGATTATCAACGACAACCACTTGATAAAAACACCACCTTTGCCTGACATCATGGCTTCTTCATTAGCTTGGATAACATCTTCAAACTCCACAGCATTTAATAGGTTCATGTTGTTCAGTATCTCCACTTATCCTATTAGCCTCACAATTCTCTGCTTAAAGAAAATTTGGTAGCACCTCCTCCCAAACCTACTCGACAAAAAACCCCACAAGCTTTTTTCCTTGTATCTTTATAACGACCTCCTCTGTAAATGACCAGTTCGTGTGCTGATGCTCTGCCCATGTGATTTCTATTCTCAACACCTTCTTGCCGTCTTGCCACAGTCAAGTACCTCCTCCTGCCATGCGACTACATCTTGTTACTATTCTTACCATTGGCTGCCCCAACCTCCACATTAGGCTATGCCATGCTTCATTAATCATTCTTGATTACTCCTCAGTAAGGGACTTGCTACTATCCATGTTGTGTTCACGTTGTGTGGAGGCTGGGTGATGGCCTCTATAACACCACTAGCAGACACACAAGAGGAAAATGTGTAAGAAATATTAAAACTTGGGGACTCTAGGATCCCAGCTCAAATGACAGCAATTAGCTCAGGCTCTAACCCTTCGCCTGGCTGACACAAATGGGCACGTTTGCACCTTTCTGTCCAACCTAACCACTACCTCAAACTGTCCTCCATCATTAGACCTAAATTCCAACACTTCAGACCTTTTACCCAAAAGCCTTAGCTGACCACAACTGACGAGTACATGACCTAAATCTTTCTCTGCTGCCACAGACAAATCTGATATCAAGTGTTACCCAAAACAAAGACTATCTGATGACCCTAGGCCAAAGACTATTTGCTCCAAGATCAAAACACCTCAAAGACTTGTTCAAGAACTCCATAGCACCCATTAGCATCCTTCAACTGATCAAAATTCACTTCAACGGAAATGATAGAAAAATGTCTCCGAAATATTCCTTTATGTTTCCAATCCAAAATGAATATTTTTGGATCCTCTATGATCCTCTCACTTCAGCAAACCTTGCAGTCACTATCCTAGGACCTTACCCAGCTCTTGGCTGACCCCCTTCTGCTCCCCTACTGACAAAAAATGGCAGAAAACTGTTTCAGATATCTGTCACATAAATGAACAAATTTTGACAGAAGTTTAGAATAGGTGTTTGCACACAAAATCACATTCGGCTTGTCCTCTAGTGGTAGCTAACTACAAAACACTTGATCCCAGTCTTCTTAAAACTTGTCAGCTGCCTTTTGCTACGCCCTGTTGACTATATCCTGCCCTAGATGCTAGTAAACTGGTTCGAATTCCTGATGCAAAATTTAACCCGTATATTCATCCTCTTGGATCTCTTATTGTCCTCCTTGATCAGCTAGCATCAATCTATCATCCCTAGAGACACACTAGACATTCCCCTATGTTTTGTTGATCTCTAGTTGAGACTAATCTAACTAGACTTTACTATTTCCAATTCTACTCTCGGAGGTAGAATGAACCGACTCAGAATCCCTGTCTAGATTAATAACTCTCTCTTTTAAGTCTATCGCATCCTCCTAGCCCTTGAGCTGCCCTAGCTTCATGAAGATATGACTCCAAAGACACTTTGCTATCAACAATCAACTACTATGAGACTGATCTGACGTCTAATTACTGGTTGCTGATGAACGACTGACTCAACTAGAACAGACTCTCTCAGCTTTGAGTTCTCTAAGACCTCTAAACCCTCTAAACACTCAAACCAAACCAAAATATGACCCTCTGGACATCCAACTGATCACTATCAAGTCAGAGCTGCTCCAAAATGACCAATTTTTCCACAAACCAATCTGACTTCTATCAGACTTCAATATGTCAAACTTGACTTCGAAAACCTTCCATGGTATCCAAAATGACAAGAACTAACTTTTTACTTCATCAACTGACTCCTTAGACACATAGCTTCCTGTAGATGTCACACTTCTGACCCTTTTTGACAGCATTCTCTCAATAGAAGACTTTTTCTATTAAAAGAGACGCTCATACCCCCTAGATTGTCAGACACTTCTTCATAGGTTCTCTACATCAACTAAAAGAAAAAAATTAGAACAAGTCAAACTAGCTCTAAAACACAAACACTCATAGACTGTCACAGCAGGTATAAGCTTCAAACTCATGAATCTGTTCACAAAACAAAGAGAGACTGTCTCAACACCCTTGAGACAATGGGTTCAAACTTGTCAAAAAACACATTGAAAACTTAGGACTTTTATAGGTAAGCATGAGCCACTATCCTAACTACAGTGAACACACTGACTCAAACTATAGGCTTCTCCTAGAAAGACTCTATTCGGCACACGATTGACCTATAATAGCAAACAATTGAGCATGAATTGGGCTAAACCATGTACCTAATAGAGTCGCCTTTCAGAGATAACTAGGGACACGTCTCCTGCTTGATTCTCTCGACCAAGACACCTCCTCTACTCTAATTTTCCCAAATCCACCTCAATTGGATTGCTCTTCAAACTTTGTGACCTTCGAGAACTAGAAGCCTTGTCGTCTGCAATAGTTTTCTTCACTATAGATCCTTCTCCTTCTTTACTCACACTTGATTTTCCCTTGTCTCTTGATTCTCCCGCACGTCTATATGTCCATTTTTTTTAGTTGTCTCAATTTCAACACCTTTCTGGAACCTTTGCGCCACTCCCTTGTGTCCATGCTCCTTCTATTTTTGCTTTTTCAACATCTGCTCTTATCCTATCCACTGCCATGCTGTTACTTCCACCTTGGATTCACACACCTCATCATTTATTTATTATTTATTCCCACATTCCATGTTTTTTTTGAGCCTTAGGCACCTCTCACAACGTGCTTACTAAATGATACCTCCTTGCCTCCTTTCAGTAGTCGAGAAGCTCCTCTAGCGACTATTTCCCTGCTCATGTCAACCTTGATGTGTCATGCTATACGAATTTCCATGTTAGCATGTCATTGGATGCTCCACCTTCCCTAGGAGCTACCTTAGTCTTAAAAAAAATCCCCCAAGCATACCATCATCTAACCTTTGTTCACACACTTAATAAACAATTTTAACATACTAGCCCAAAAAACTCATGTGCCCCAAAAACAAATACCCCATAAACCTGTCTTGCCTTTGTGCATATGCAAAAAAATCCACCATAAATTTATGGTCATGTGCCAAAGCGGGGCAACAACATCCCAATACCCATGCTAGATAATATTCATGTTATTCTTTGAGATTACCAAGTTACTTTTCCAACAATAATGCTGGAGACCATGAAGTGCCTCTTCCATTGTCAGTTGTGAACACCTCCAAGCCATTGTTACTACAAATCCTTGTACTAAGACACATAGACCACATCAAAAGGCTTTTGGAAGAAATATCATTCATGAATTGAGCTCAAACACTCATACCACTTATGCAAATAGACAATGCCATAAGTATACAAAATGTAATGATGCAAAATCAAGGCACACCCCCCTACAGTGTAAAATAGACATGCCATATAGACACAAGCCAACCATCATTCCTTGGCACAAAAACACTAGGAATCTATAAATATATACATGTTTTTTTGGTTTGCTTTCTCAGCCTCACATACTTTGCCCTCCCCCCAAACTGCTAGAGCATTCATGCTCAGCATAATAGAGAATAAAACACATATGCCAAAGTTTTCTTCTTTTTCTTCTTGTTGAGTAAGGTCTTCATCTGCAACCTTTGACTAAAACAATTCATCTTTCATTATGGTCATGAGACGAGCTATGTACTTCTTCAATCTAAAAGCATTCACTCTCTTGTGCCATTTCCTATCTAGATCTACAAGCTAATAGGTTACATTTTTGAATTTTTCTATCACATAAAATGGTCCTTCCCACTAATTTGAAATTTTGTTTGAAAAGTGTTATCAACCTTGTTGTTATATCTAGGTAAAAGATCACCTTTTCTAATGCCCTTGTGTTTGAATTCATGGTTTGAACCTATCTTGGTAGCTCGACTGCTTAATTATTCTGTTGGCTAGACTTGGGTGGCTAGTAGCTATACCTGTGCTTCTGCTTGATCTATCTTGGCAAATCTTTCTTTATTCTCTAGATTGTCCAAGACATAATTTACAATGTTTTCCAATGCTGTGAGAATGTTGTGTGTTGCCGAGTCAGATGTTTACCTTATTTTGCTCAACCTATCACCTAATGGTGTTCTATGGTTGTCCCCCTCCCGTGTTTTGATTCTTCTGCCACTTGCTCACTACTTGGGGATAATCCACTTTTGAACAAATGCTTGTCGATGTCCTCAAGTTGCTGCCTTTGTTGTCCAGTTATTCTCATTAATTTTGATTTTATGCATAGAAAGATGCATAAAGAAATCTATTTTTATTTCGAAAGAGTTATTCTCATATATTTTGATTTTATGCATAGAAAGATGCATAAGGGAATTTATTTTTATTTCGAAAGAAGTATTCTCATTAATTTTGATTTTATCCATAGAAAGATGCATAAAGGAATTTATTTTTATTTCGAAAGAGTTATTCTCATTAATTTTTATTTTATGCATAGAAAGATGCATAAGGGAATTTATTTTTATTTCGAAAGAATTATTCTCATTAATTTTGATTTTATGCATAGAAAGATGCATAAAGAAATTTATTTTTATTTCAAAAGAGCTATTCTCATTAATTTTGATTTTATGCATAGAAAGATGCATAAGGGAATTTATTCTTATTTCAAAAGAGTTATTCTCATTAATTTTGATTTTATGCATAGAAAGATACATAAGGGAATTTATTTTTATTTCAAAAGAGTTATTCTCATTAATTTTGATTTTATGTATAGAAAGATGCATAAGGAAATTTATTTTTATTCCAAAAGTGTTAATTTCATTAAAATTGATTTTATGCATAGAAAGATGCATAAAGGATTTATTTTTATTTTAGACGTGTTATTTTTCTTAAAATTAAATTTATGCATAAATAGATGCATAAAAGGATTTTGTTAAAAGTGTTATTTCCACTGAAGTTGATTTTATGTATAAATAGATACGTAAAGAATCTTTATATAAAAAATTAGAAATTCTCTTAAATTCTATGTTTAAACGAATGTGATGAGAATAGATGTGATGAGTATCAGATAGATGTGAATGAATGGATGGATGGATGTGATATGAATAGAAGTGATGAGAATGTGATGTGGATAGATGTGATGAGATGCGATGTGAATCAGATAAATGTGAATGAATGGATGAGATGTGATGTCATGTGAATCATGATGTAAATGAATGATATGGGATATAAGTGAATGTATGTGATGATAATGGATGTGAATGAGTATGTGAAAGAATGGATAAGGATGTGCATGAGAAGAATGGATGTGAATGTGTGTGTGAAGAATGGATGTGCATGAGTATGTGAAAGAATGGATAAGGATGTGTATGAGAAGAATGGATGTGAATGTGTATGTGAAGAATGGATGTGAATGAGTATGTGAAAGAATGGATGTGAATGAGTATGTGAAAGAATGGATGTGGATGCATGTGAAAGCACGGATATAGATGTGTATGTGAAAGAACATATGTGGATGTGAATGTGATGGATATGAATTGAATGTGATGTGATGGATGTGAATGGATATGAATTGAATGTGATGTGATGGATGTGAATGGATGGAGGTGATGTGTTGTAAAATGGATAGATGTGAATGGATGTGATGTCATGTGAATTGGGATGTGAATGAATGATATGGGATGTGAATGGAAGTGATGTCATGTGAATCGGGATGTGAATGAATGATATGGGATGAGAATGGATGTGATGTCATGTGAATCGAGAAGTGATGAATGTGATTTGATGTGATGCGAATCGAGTAAATATGAATGGATGAGATGTGAATGAATATGATGTGATGAGATGTGGATATGGGTAAATACGAGTGGATGAGATCCGATGAGGATATTTTAGGAAAGAAGTAATGAGATGAAAAATGATACGATTGAATGAGAATGGGAATTTATATGAAATGAATATGGATTAAGTAATGTTGATTATTGTGGAAAGACGAGAGTTTGTTATAGAAACTGTATTTATGGCATGTTTTTAAATGATTGTTTTATGTCAAGAATGCTGGGAAAACGTTTTGACCATCTTGTGATTAAGGTCGTGGAGACCTAGTTGATAAAGTTACAACAGCTGACTGCGGAGAGTCAACGGAGGACGTCTCGCGTAGCAAGGTCAGCCAAGGTCTTGACCAGCCTTGGTTTGATTAAAATGGTGAGCTTTCGGTACGGTGGATGAGGGACCAAGGAAACGGCCTATGAGTGAAGCACTAGGTCACCTGCGAAGGATCCTAAAGGGTGCTAACCACACGGTGCTCGGGCTCTGGGTCACCGATGATACCCACACATGCATCGTGGAAGATATTTAGAACAAGGAGTAAGAGTTGTTTTCTGAATTTGGGCATGGATCTGGTTGATTGACCTTATTGGTCCTCAACGGATGAGTCCATGGCCCTTTTATATGGATCCGTTGGTTGATCTTGCTGCTGGTCTTCAACGGAGTTTCCATTTTGATATGTAAATATATTGCTGGTTACTATGAGCTAGGAACTATCGAAAAGGCCCCTGAGTGGACAGGGGGTGAGCGTTCTGGTTGCCAATTATGCCATAGGTACACCGATGAAGAAGGAATGATTGGAAATAGGGATTTAACAGGAGATTTTGAGGATTATGATCAGTGACTCAATGGTTTCATTAAATGATTGTTTTTAAAGATAGCTGATTCTGTGAAAAAGGCAATTTCATATTGGGTGTGTAAGTGGTGTGACTAGTTCTAAGTTTGCATGAATATCCGGTTAGGGGCCCTAGGAACTCTTTACCTCGGTACTCGGGGCAAAACCTAACCAAATTCCTAATTCGATCCCATCACTAGTGGTTGGGCAGTTGGCTAACCCATGGGACTGATGGATCCCTAAATTGAGACTCAATTTTGTTATGGTACGATAGATGAAGTAAATCCCAAACAAAAATTAATCTATGATGGTAAAGAATCAACGGCTGTGCCTCTCAATGAGGAAAAAAGTGTTGGTCTCTATGATCCAAGTGTAATCTTTTCCCTGATCTGACTATGGAACTTACGGGTTCGGTCAGATCAGTTCTGTTAGATAAGGCTTTTGACTACGTTCGAGAAAAGTTATCCTAGAGGAATTGCCCGTGCCTTCTGGGCAAGAGAAGTTTTTCCAGGTTTGGTTTTGGAAGAATCTATGGATTAGTCTCTTGTTTGGATATCTGTGTGGGCGAGGCCTCGAGTGTGGGACTCTGCCCTACGCAAGAAGTGCTACTTCCGCTGCTGCTAGCACCCCTGAATTCGTTGTGCGGTGGGGACAGAGATCTCACAGTTGGTATCAGAGCTAATTTGGCTAATGTGGATCAACCAAGAAGCCAAAAATGTCAAAAATTTATGAAAAAGTAGTAAAAGGTTCTAATTGTGTGATAAAATTCATACAAATTGTTATTCAGACTGAAATTTATAAATTGATAATTGGGTCTTCAGATGGAAGTACTGCAATTATATGGAATCCCTGACTTGCTTGAGGCCTAGACATGATGGTATTTACCTTATGGTTCCAAGGATCGTGACTACCTGTATATACCGAGGGTATAACTGTAGCTCTTTACTGGCAGTATATACGAGTAAATCTAAGATCTTGAAATTATAAGCTAAAATGCTATCCAGATGATAAATTCGAATGTGGTTGATATGATTTTAAAATTCTGATTGAGAACTGATGAGTTGAATTGGATTCTGATTGAAAATGACGATTCCTGATTTTTTGGTTGAAAAGCAATAACCTGAGCAAAACCACAATGAGGATGAATGGGACGAGTCCCTGTGTTGATGTTCGTAACTAGAATAATGATAATGACTTTAGCAAATCACTATGAGATTAGTGGATTGTGCTGTGAACAGATTGCTATTGTTAACTCTTGACCCAGTGGATCAAGTTAAGGGATGACAAATTAAAAATCTATAAAATTGAAATCCCCCATGGAGTATTGTTCAAATGGAAATTTCGGTCTAATATACCATTATTATGTTAAAGATATGAATGATATGTTTTGAATGAATTGTTATCTGATAATGCGAATATCTTTATCCCACAATTGTGTGGGGAGCCGGCCTATCTAAAGAACCCCAGAATCAGATGAATCAAAAATCGGATTTGAATCATAAATAAAGGGACTTAATAAAATTTTTCATATTGATAGGAACATGGATCGAGGTCGTCATGGTAGAAATGATAACCCCCAACTCAATGAGGAAGAGCTCGACTTGGATGTTCATAAAACTCTTCATAGTTCGTAGCTTGGGCCTTTCAAGGGTGAAGGGGAAAACTGGGACGAGACTGTGGAGAAGTGGATCGAAGCAATGGAAGAGTACTTTGATGTCACTGTGCAGGTATAATGAGAAGAGAAAAATGGCTCTTGCAAGGCTGAAGATAGTAGAAACAGCCAGAGTGGCATGGAGAAACCACTGTGAGACAAACCGTCTAGATCGGAATACCCAGACATGGAATGATCTCAAAATTTACCTAAGGACGAGGTTCTGTCCTCCCCGACTTTTTGGAAAAAAAGATGAACGAATTCTTAAAGCTAACCCAGGGGAGCAAAACTATTGAAGTATATCACCAAACGTTCGCTCTCCTCCTCAAATACTCACTCGCTGAATGAAGACAACTGATGGCCAGGTTCATTCAGGGAGACTAAACGAACCTTTGAATATTTTGGTGAAGAACGCCAAGCCAGTTTCCATGGCCGAAGCAGTGTGGATGGCGAAGGATTTTTCCAAGCCTTTGATGTCAAGGTCCCACTAAAGCCAGCACCATCACCTTTCAAAAGGTGTTTAGTTCTAGAAGGTGATTCCAACCTTCCACTGCCTAAGAGATATCAGGGTCAAGCCCAGGATATGGGAAGTTTCAGAATGGAAGAAATGTCCTTTTCCTGAAACTCAATCCCCTGGAATTCAACTTCAGAAGTTCCACCCTTGAACAAGGGAGTGAAATACTATAAGTGTCAAGGATTCGGGCATCGCAGTATGGATTGTCCAACTCCTTTTGGATCAAGGTTTTCAGGGCAGAGAAATCAGGGATCAAGATTCCAGACTCCAACTCCTTCCAAGTAATCAGGTTTCTATCCGCGCCAAAATGAGGGAAATCCCAGAGGTAGACCCTCTAACCAACCCGCAGTTTCAAACCAAAGTAATGCAAGACCTCTACCTCAGAATAAGGGAAGTCAAAGAGAGTTGTTCCCAAATCAACCGTCCACTTCCAAGGCAGTAACGCTAGAAGTGATTGAAGAAGAAGAAGAAGAAGATGAAAGAGATCATACTCCATTAGCGAGATGAGGACATCTCACGTTTTTTAAGTGGGGTAGGATGTAAGATTCATCTTCCTTCCCCTTAAGATGTCCAGTTTCTCTTCCTGTAATCAATCCCCTTTTTAGAATAATAACAGATCTTGTTTTTCTCTATTCTGGTCTAGAGAGAGAAAATAGTCTAGAGAGAGATAATTTAGTTTCGAGATGTTTTGGATGAAAAAATATCCCTTCTTATTAAAATGATTTTCCCTGAAATAGAAATCCAAAAAGAACTTTTTAGTGTGCAATTGGAATAAATTGAAAATAGGTAAAAAGAACCTTAGCTTGAGGGTTCAGATTTTCTAAAAATTTTGGCTTAAGGTTCCTATTATGGACCAATAAGATTAATCCAAATGTAGGGAGGAGATAAATTGAAGAATAAAAGAAAAATCTCCCAAAAATGAGTAAATACTCACATAAGATGAAGAGTTGACTAAGGACAAGGTTTATTAGTTAAAAAAGAAGAGATATTTAGAGAAAATGATGCATTTTTGACACCTTAGTGTGGGGAATTTCCCTCATGAAGGAGGAACCTATTTCACATGTGTGGATGAGTTTTAAACTCACAAATAATGAGATATTTTCATCTCTCCTCTCTCCTGTTTTAACTAGATCCAAAAAGTGAGCTAAACTGACCCAAAAATGGTCAAAAATTGACCAAACTGATCTAGAAAATTCTAGAATCAGTTTGCTTGGTTACAAGATCATTTTTCCTATAAATAAAAGCCTCCCCCTTTGTAAAAGTTTAATAGTATTTATGCACTACTACTCTACTCCTCCCCAGAGTCAAATATATTGAATTCAATTGATAATTCAATTGTTTTTTACTAAATCCTCACCAAAAGAACTGGTGGCCACTCTTGTTGCAAACAAAAGTAGAACCCTCAGTCCCTCAAGCCAAAGGAAAGCTTACAAACTCCATGTAAGCTTAATTCTTACTTATTGTGAATTTTAAATCTATGGTTTTCTTAAATTTTATGCTTTGAGGGGTTATGATAAAATTTTCTTGAATTTTGTGGAACTAAAGTTTATCTAAAAGAGTAATTCCTTTCGTTTATACATTCTAAAAGAATTGTTTTTATTTCAAAACTGTTATTCCCATTAAAATTAAATTTATGCATAGAAAGATGCACAAGGAAATTTATTTTTATTTCAAAAGAGTTATTCTCATTAATTTTGATTTTATGCATAGAAAGATGCATAAGGGAATTTATTTTTATTTTAAAAGAGTTATTCTCATTAATTTTGATTTTATGCATAGAAAGATGCATAAAGAAATTTATTTTTATTTCAAAAGTGTTATTCTCATTAATTTTGATTTTATGCATAGAAAGATGCATAAGGGAATTTATTTTTATTTCAAAAGAGTTATTCTCATTAATTTTGATTTTATGTAAAGAAAGATGCATAAGGGAATTTATTTTTATTTCAAAAGAGTTATTCTCATTAATTTTGATTTTATGCATAGAAAGATGCATAAAGAAATATATTTTTATTTCAAAAGAGTTATTCTCATTAATTTTGATTTTATGCATAGAAAGATGCATAAGGGAATTTATTTTTATTTCAAAAGAGTTATTCTCATTAATTTAGATTTTATGCATAGAAAGATGCATAAAGGAATTTATTTTTATTTCAAAAGAGTTATTCTCATTAATTTTGATTTTATGCATAGAAAGATGCATAAGGGAATTTATTTTTATTTCAAAAGAGTTATTCTCATTGATTTTGATTTTATGCATAGAAAGATGCATAAGGAAATTTATTTTTATTCCAAAAGTGTTAATTTCATTAAAATTGATTTTATGCATAGAAAGATGCATAAAAGATTTATTTTTATTTTAAAAGTGTTATTTTTCTTTAAATTAAATTTATGCATAAATAGATGCATAAAAGGATTTTGTAAAAAGTGTTATTCCCACTGAAGTTGATTTTATGCATAAATAGATACGTAAAGAATCTTTATATCAAAAATTAGAAATTCTCTTAAATTCTATGTTTAAATGAATGTGATGAGAATAGATGTGATGAGATGTGATATCAGATAGATGTGAATGAATGGATGGATGGATGTGATATGAATAGAAGTGATGAGAATGTGATGTGGATAGATGTGATGAGATGCAATGTAGATGTGATGAGATGCAATGTAGATGTGATGTGGATAGATATGAATAGAAGTGTGAGAATGTGATGTGGATAGATGTGATGAGATGCAATGTAGATGTGATGAGATGCAATGTGAATCAGATAAATGTGAAAGAATGGATGAGATGTGATGTCATGTGAATCAGGATGTAAATGAATGATATGGGATATGAGTGAATGTATGTGATGATAATGGATGTGAATGAGTATGTGAAAGAATGGATAAGGATGTGTATGAGAAGAATGGATATGAATGTGTATGTGAAGAATGGATGTGAATGAGTATGTGAAAGAATGGATAAGGATTTGTATGAGAAGAATGGATGTGAATGAGTATGTGAGAATGGATAAGGATGTGTATGAGAAGAATGGATGTGAATGTGTATGTGAAGAATGGATGTGAATGAGTATGTGAAAGAATGGATGTGGATGTATGTGAAAGAAGGGATATAGATGTGTATGTGAAAGAACATATGTGGATGTGAATGTGATGGATATGAATTGAATGTGATGTGATGGATGTGAATGGATGGAGGTGATGTGATGTAAAATGGATAGATGTGAATGGATGTGATGTCGTGAATCGGGATGTGAATGAATGATATGGGATGTGAATGGAAGTGTTGTCATGTGAATCAAAATGTGAATGAATGATATGGGATGAGAATGGATGTGATGTCATGTGAATTGAGATGTGATGAATGTCATCGAGATGTGATGTGATGCCAATCGGGTAAATATGAATGGATGAGATGTGAATGAATATGATGTGATGAGATGTGGATATGGGTAAATGAGATCTGATGAGGATATTTTAGAAAAGAAGTGATGAGATGAAAAATGATACGATTGAATGAGAATGGGAATTTTTATGAAATGAATATGGATTAAGTAATGTTGATTATTGTGGAAAGACGAGAGTTCGTTATAGAAACTGTATTTATGGCCTGTTTTTAAATGATTGTTTTATGTCAAGAATGCTAGGAAAGAGTTTTGACCGTCTTGTGATTAAGGTCGTGGAGACCTAGCTGATAAAGTTGCAACAGCTGACGATAGAGAGATCATACTCCACCTGCAAGATGAGGACATCTCACGTTTTTTAAGTGGGGTAGGATGTAAGATTCCTCCTCCTGCCCCTCAAGTTGTCCAGTTTCTCTCCCTGTAATCAATCCCCTTTTTAGAATAATAACAGATCTTGTTTTTCTCTATTTTGGCCTGAAAAGATGCAGGGGGGAAGAGAGCTTGAGCTCTTGCAAGCACACATACACTCACAAAACCCTAATAGAGAACACACAAGGTGAGAGGCTGAAAATCTTCTTCTTCTTCACTCAACACTAAACACACCATATACAAGAAAGGTACTCAACCAAATACATACAAGGGTTCTCTATAGTGTGACCCAACTAAATGAGCTGGCGCTATAACTATGCCAGTCTCTAGAATGGCTGTCACACAGCCTGTCATCCCACTGGCCGCATATCACCCAAGATCTCACCAACCATGCCAGTGGTGTAAGTGTGGGGCATATACCCCAGGCGGGTCATCAGTGTCTACCGCCTCACTAGACGAGCTCGATATCTCAACACTCCCCCTCGAGCTCAACTCCATTTCATGTACACCAAGTGAAGCCCTGAATCTGTGGAGCTTCTCTGTACCCAATGCTTTGGTGAAGATGTCAGCTACCTGATCCTCTGTGCTGACATAAACAAGGTCAAGGTCTCCTGCCAAGACCTTCTCTCTGACAAAATGGTAGTGGACCTCTATATGCTTCATGCGAGCATGAAAAACTAGGTTCCTGGCCAACTGTATACTGCTAATGTTGTCATAAAAAATGACAACATATCCACTGATAGATCCAAATCTGCAAGTAGCTTTCTCAACCAAGCTACCTCACATGCTGCCATAGCAGCTCCTCTGTACTCGGCCTCTGTACTGGATAGAGTGACCGTAGGTTGCTTCTTGCTGCTCCAAGTCACAGCAGCACTCCCCAAAGAAAACATGAAGCCACTGCTAGATCTTCTATCTGAGATACTACCAGCCCAATCAGCATCTATGTACCCATGTACACATATCTCTGTCCCAGTCTCATAGAATAGTCCACAATGCAAAGTAGACCTCACATACCTTAGTATGCATCTCAATGCATCCAAATGCGGTTTCCGTGGAACCTGCATAAACTGACTCTCCAACCCAACAGCATAGCTCAAATCTAGTCTGGTGATCGTCATATAGATCAAGCTTCCTACTATGCGCCTATACATAGTAGGATCCTCCAAAATGTCTCCTGAATCTGCACTCAACTTGCCATTCTAATCCAATGGCACAGAAATAGGCTTACAGCCTGTCATACCATACTTGGACAACATGTCCAAGCCATACTGTCTCTGCAGTAATCCAATACCATGTGGTGACCTAATCACCTCAATGCCCAAGAAATATCTGAGCTCCCCCAGATCCTTCATCTCGAACTTCTGTCTAAGCAAGATCTTTACATCAAAGATCTCTACATCATGGTCCCCCGTAATGATCAAGTCATCTACATAGATGACTACAAGCACAACCCCTCTATCACCATGTCTCACATACAGCGAGAAATTTGCATTGGCTACATGAAAGCCAATAGTGACAAGATATTCTGAAATCTTGTCAGACCATGCTCTTGGTGCTTGTTTTAAGCCATACAAGGCTTTCTTCAACCTGCAAACATGCTCGGGGTGACTCACATCCTCATAACCAGGTGGCTGCAACATATACACCTCTTCTTGCAAATCCCCATGCAAGAATGCATTCTTTACATCCATCTGATGTAAAGACCATTGCTTTGACGCAGCCACTGCTATCACAACTCTCACTGTTGCCATCTTGGCAACTGAGCTGAAAGTTTCCTCATAATCAATGCCATATTTTTGCGCATATCCCTTGGTTACCAATCTAGCCTTGTACCTGTTTATGCTTCCATCACTGTTATGTTTTACTTTTGTACACCCACTTGCATCCAATGGCTTTCTTGCCTTGAGGTAATTGCACTAAATCCCAAGTTTCATTTCCATATAGTGCATCCATCTCCTCATCCATAGCTTTCTCCCAACACACATTTCCAATAGCCTCATCAATGCATGTGGGCTCTACAACCTGCACAACCTTTGCCATATATGCATAATGATGTGCCACATAACCATCATAGGTAAACCTCTGCACAGGGTTTTTCACTCTCCCAGATCTTCGCAGCTTTTCATTCATGGCTTCCATGGCCTTCTTTACACCAGGTGTTCTCATAGCTGGGATCCCAAGCTCCTCATCAAGGCTCATCTCTGAGCCACTAGACTCTCCATCAACAAGAGAATGCCCTGTAGAAATGTCAGGCATACCAAGGGGCTCAACCACTTTCTCTTTTCCTTTGCGTGATGTACTAATCACATTTGTAGGACTGGTATTATGATGTAGCATGCCACTCCATGGTCTATCAACAGATCCACTAGATGAGGACTCTCCTGGTCCCCTCAAAGACTGTGATTGCTGACCTGCATTCTGTGCAACCACACTTCCACTCACATCAGCCCCAAAGAGCTTCTTTTTTAGCAGCATACCAGCTGCTCATCTCAAGACAACATCCGTGCTTACCCTCAACTCACGTGTAGCAGGGTTATAACACCTGTATCCCTTTTGCTCAAGGGAATATCCAATAAACACACATTTTTCAGCTTTTGGATCCAACTTAGTTCTTAGCTCATCTGGCACATGCACATATGCAATGCATCCAAAAACTTTCAGATGAGACAAATCAGGTTTTCTGCCAGTAAACCTCTCCTTTGGAGTTACATCATGTATGGTTGCAGTTGGAGTCCTGTTCATGATGTATACTGCTGTAGAAACAGCCTCAGCCCAATAGCTATGCGGCATATTCTTCTCTTCCATCAATGCTTGCGCAATCTCAGCAATGTGCCTGTTTCTCCGCTCACCAACTCCATTTTGCTGCAGAGTGTATCTGCATGTAAACTGTCTCCGAATACCATTCTTCTTCAAAAATTTAGAGAACTCATTGGAGAAGTACTCTCCCCCTCCATCTAATCTTAGGCACTTTACATATTTCCCTGTTTGCTTTTCAACCAAAACTCTGAAATTTTGAAAGTGAGTGAACACCTCACTCTTCTCCTTCATGAAATATACCCACACTTTTCTTGTGTGGTCATCAATGAATGTCACATAATACCTGCAGCCTCCCATAGACATGGTCTTTGTAGGACCCCATACATCTGAATGCACAACATCTAGTGCATTTCTGCTCACATATCTGTTACGTGAAAATACATGCTTTGTTTGCTTTTCAAATTGGCATGCTTCACATATTCTCTGCATACCTTCCACTTTAAACTTTGGCAGCCCTGCCACAATTCCTTTTGTCTGCATAGACTTCATTCTCTGCACATTCACATGTCCAATTCTTTTATGCCAAATGTCTGTGTCTACAACAATTCCCGAACCATTTGCAAACATCGTAGCACTCATTTCAGGCATGTCTACATTCAACGTAAACATTCTGCCCACTCTGTTGCCTTTTGCAACCAACCTGCACTTGTCTTTAAAGTCTTCATCATAAACAACCATCAGGGTTGAATCGAACCTGCAAACCCTGCTCAATCATCTGGCCAACTGAAACCAGATTCTTTATTATATTCGGAACGTGAAGTACATCTGCAAGGTACTTCACTTTGCCATCCTGCATAGACAATGACACATCTCCAACATGGGCAATTGGATGAGTAGTGTCATCCCCTGTTTCCACAAAACCTGGTCTTTCTGGGTTTTTCATCTCCTTGAACCACTCCCCATGGCTTGTTATGTGGTTCGAAGCACCTGAATCCATACCATACATCATCTTTTTGTGCTGCATCAACATTCTCAGACATGGCATTCACGACATGCTGCATAATAAACAACCTTTCATTATCCTCATTATTTCTGCTTGAGGATGCATAGTTGTTTTGCTGCACTTTTCCATTTTGCATGTCAGCCTACTTCTTATAACATTCCGCCTGCACATGTCCAGGCTTACCACAATAAAAGGATTCACGTGTATCATTATATTGCCTTTGTCGATTTCCACGTCCTCTTTGACTCCCCCTGCCTCTGAATTTGCCTCTTCCACCTGTGTGTTGTTGATGTTGTTGTTGTGTATTCTGGGACTGTTGTTGTTGCTACTGCTGGCCATAATTTTGATTACTTGTTTGGCCACCTCCTTGACCGCGTCCACGGCCTCCTCTACCTCATCCTCTACCTGAACTTGTGTAGAAGGCCTGTTGCTCTGAACTATTTTTGTTTTGTGAAGACTGTTGGTCTTCACCCAAGCTCTTCTCTTCTATAATCAGCATAGACACCAAATCTGTAAAGTTGGGAATGTTTTTCCGAGTCTAAATAGACGTCTTGAACGCCTTGTATTGTGGCCCGAGACCACGTAGATAGACTTCCACCTTATCATCATCTACTGACACACCAATAGATGCAAGGGATTCCATAATACCCTTTATCTTCAATGCATAGTCGTTCACAGACATGCCCTTTTTCTCCACAGTATGAAGTTCATTCTTCAACTGTATCTTACGTGCCTTGGTATTTGTTTCATAGAGTTTTACCAAGGTGTCCCATGCCTCCTTGGGGAACTTGGCATCCTGAATGTGCCCAATCATGGTGTCTTGTATACTAATCGAGAGCCAATACATAACTTTCCTGGCTCCTTGGTTCCAGTCTTTAAACTCTTTCACATCTGCAGCAGTCGGATTTATGTCTGGAATCTCCGGTGCCTCTTCATGCTCACCTTCTATGTAGTCCCAATAGCCCTTTCCCATTAGGAAATTCGTCAACCTGAACCTCCAAGCATGGAAATTATTCTTATTAAGCTTCTCAGCCACAATCTGTGTTATGCCATCATTTGACATCTTGCCAGACACACAATTTTACCAGAAACAGCACTCTGGTTTGTCCTGCACAAACTGCTATATTTCTGCAGCGGTACTGTAGTACTCTCAAATGTCACAACCTGTGACCTCAATGTGCATACATACACCTAATGGCAACTGTTGACCTCTTTGCAGCACCCACTGTGTCTGCATAGCCAATCTGTCTTCTTGCAGTTCTTAAAACAGAGTTCTGTAGAGAATCGATGACTTACCCGTAGTGCTCGAAATTGCCTGCTTTTTGAAAAACGGAGGTCTAGACGCGCCCGAAACACGTTTTCGGCCCAAAAAAAAGTCTGTCCGATAGGACAATATAGTTGCCCTATAGTTTTACTCCCGTGAAGAAAGCTCCTCAATCAGAGATTGTTTGCCGATGCCTCCCGTAAAGCTCCCGACGACAAGGGTGTACTCACCAACACAAATAGGGAAGAGTAGTTGAAGCTCTTACCCTCATACCGCTTCCTGTGGTTCTCTTGCTTGCAGTTCAGCCCTTAGCACGAACCAGGCTCTGATACCATGAAAAGATGCAGGGAGAAGAGAGCTTGAGCTCTTGCAAGCACACACACACTCACAAAACCCTAATAGAGAAAACACAAGGTGAGAGGCTGAAAATCGTCTTCTTCTTCACTCAACATTCAACACACCATATACAAGATAAGAGTACGCAAAATATGAAAGGTACTCAACCAAATACATACAAGGGTTCTCTATAGTGTGAACCCAACTAAATGAGCTGGCGCTATAACTATGCTAGTCTCTAGAATGGCTGTCACATAGCCTGTCATCCCACTGGCCGCATATCACCCAAGATCTCACCAACCATGCCAGTGGTGTAAGTGTGGGGCTTATCCCCTAGGCGGGTCATCAGTGTCCACCGCCTCACTAGACAAGCTCGATATCTCAACATGGCCTAGAGAGAGAAAATATTCTAGAGAGAGATAATTTAATTTCTAGATATTTTGGATGAAAAAATATCCCTTCTTATTAAAACGATTTCCCCTGAAACAGAAATTCAAAAAGAATTTTCCAGTGTGCAATTGGAATAAATTGAAAATAGATAAAAAGGACCTTAGCCTGAGGGTCCAGATTTTCTGAAAATTTTGGATTAAGGTTCCTATGGACCAATAAGATTAATCCAAATGTAGGGAGGAGATAAATTGAAGAATAAAAGAAAAATCCCCCAAAAATGAGTAAATACTCACATAAGATGAAGAATTGACTAAGGAAAAGGTTTATTAGTTAAAAAAGAGATATTTAGAGGAAACGATGCATTTTTGATACCTCAGTGTGAGGATTTCCCCTCATGAAGAAGGCGCCTATTTCACATGTGTGGATGAGTTTTAAACTCACAAATAATGAGATATTTTCATCTCTCCTCTCTCCTCTTTTAACTAGATCCAGAAGGTGAGCTAAACTAACCCAAAAATGGTCAAAATTGGACGAAACTGATCTGGAAAATTCTAGAATCAGTTTGCTTGGTTAGAGGCTCATTTTTCTTATAAATAAAAGCCTCCCCCTTTGTAGTAAAAGGTTAATAGTGTTTATGCACTGTTACTCTACTCCTCCCCAGAGTCAAATACATTGAATTCAATTGTTTTTTACTAAATCCTCACCAAAAGAATTGGCCACTCTTGTTGTAAACAAGAGTAGAACCCTCAATCCCTCAAGCCAAAGGAAAGCTTACAAACTCCATGTAAGCTTAATTCTTACTTATTGTGAATTTTAAATCTATGGTTTTCTTAAATTTTATGCTTTGAAAATGTTTGAATTAAAATCTGATGCTATGCCTTGATAGAAAGGCCACCCCCTTCTCTTCTTTACAATTCAGCCCTTCTTAATCCTAGAAAGTTTAATTAAAAGATTGATTAAACTATTTTCATTGTTTACTCTCTTGATTTTTGGAAAATGGAGTAGATTAGAGATATTAGAATTCAAATTGGATTAATTCAAGTCATAAATTGAATGTTAAAATTGAGAAATGGTCAGCCATACAAAGGAGGTTATGGCAAATTTTTCTTAAATTTTGTGGAACCACAGTTTTTCATTAGGTTATTCTAAAAGAGTAATTCCTTCCGTTTTGTGCATTCTAAAAGAATTGTTTTTATTTCAAAATTGTTATTCCCATTAAAATTGAATTTATGCATAGAAAGATGCATAAGGGAATTTCTTTTTTTTTCAAAAGAGTTATTCTCATTAATTTTGATTTTATGCATAGAAAGATGCATAAAGAAATTTATTTTTATTTCAAAAGAGTTATTCTCATTAATTTTGATTTTATGCATAGAAAGATGCATAAGGGACTTTATTTTTATTTCAAAAGAGTTATTCTCATTAATTTTGATTTTATGCATAGAAAGATGCATAAGGTATTTATTTTTATTTCAAAAGAGTTATTCTCATTAATTTTGATTTTATACATAGAAAGATGCATAAGGGAATTTATTTTTATTTCAAAAGATTTATTCTCATTAATTTTGATTTTATGCATAGAAAGATGCATAAGGGAATTTATTTTTATTTCAAAAGAGTTATTCTCATTAATTTTGATTTTATGCATAGAAAGATGCATAAGGGAATTTATTTTTATTTCAAAAGAGTTATTCTCATTCATTTTGATTTTATGCATAGAAAGATGCATAAGGGAATTTATTTTTATTTCAAAAGAGTTATTCTCATTCATTTTGATTTTATGCATAGAAAGATGCATAAGGGAATTTATTTTTATTTCAAAAGAGTTATTCTCATTGATTTTGATTTTATGCATAGAAAGTTGCATAAGGAAATTTATTTTATTCCAAAAGTGTTAATTTCATTAAAACTGATTTTATGCATAGAAAGATGCATAAAGGATATATTTTTATTTTAAAAGTGTTATTTTCCTTTAAATTGAATTTATGCATAAATAGGAGCATAAAAAGATTTTGTTAAAAGTGTTATTTCCACTGAAGTTTATTTTATGCATAAATAGATACATCTTTATATCAAAAATTAGAAATTCTCTTAAATTCTATGTTTAAACGAATGTGATGAGAATAGATATGATGAGATGTAATGAGTATCAGATAGATGTAAATGAATGAATGGATGGATGTGATATGAATAGAAGTGATGAGAATGTGATGTGGATAGATGTGATGAGATGCGATGTGAATCAGATAAATGTGAATTAGATAAATGTGCTGGATGGATGTGATATGAATAGAAGTGATGAGAATGTGATGTGGATAGATGTGATGAGATGCGATGTGAATCAGATAAATGTGAATGAATGGATGAGATGTGATGTCATGTGAATCAGGATGTAAATGAATGATATGGGATATGAGTGAATGTATGTGATGATAATGGATGTGAATGAGTATGTGAAAGAATGGATAAGGATGTGTATGAGAAGAATGGATGTGAATGTGTATGTGTATGTGAAGAATGGATGTGAATGAGTATGTGAAAGAATGGTTAAGGATGTGTATGAGAAGAATGGATGTGAATGTGTATGTGAAGAATGGATGTGAATGAGTATGTGAAAGAATGGATGTGAATGAGTATGTGAAAGAATGGATAAGGATGTGTATGAGAAGAATGGATGTGAATGTGCATGTGAAGAATGGATGTGAATGAGTATGTGAAAGAATGGATCTAGATGTATGTGAAAGAATGGATCTGGATGTATGTGAAAGAACGGATATAGATGTGTATGTGAAAGAACATATGTGGATGTGAATGTGATGGATATGAATTGAATGTGATGTGATGGAGGTGATGTGATGTAAAATGGATAAATGTGAATGGATGTGATGTCATGTGAATCGGGATGTGAATGAATGATATGGGATGTGAATGGAAGTGATGTCATGTGAATCGGGATGTGAATGAATGATATGGGATGAGAATGGATGTGATGTCATGTGAATCAAGATGTGATGTGATGTGAATCGGATAAATATGAATGGATGAGATGTGAATGAATATGATGTGATGAGATGTGGATATGGGTAAATGCGAGTGGATGAGATATGGATATGGGTAAATGCGAGTGGATGAGATCTAGGGATATTTGAGGAAAGAAGTGATGAGATGGAAAATGATACGATTGAATGAGAATGGGAATTTATATGAAATGAATATGAATTAAGTAATGTTGATTATTGTGGAAAGACGAGAGTTTGTTATAGAAACTGTATTTATGGCCTGTTTTTAAATGACTGTTTTATATCAAGAATGCTGGGAAAGTGTTTTGACCATCTTGTGATTAAGGTCGTGGAGACCTAGTTGCAACAGCTCTGCTCCTGACGGAGAGTCAACGGAGTATGTCTCGTGTAGCAAGGGGTCAGCCGAGGTCTTGACCAGCCTCGGTTCTATTAAAATGGTGAGCTTTTGATACGGTGAATGAGGGACCAAGGAAGCGGCCTATGAGTGAAGCGCTAGGTCACCTGCGAAGGATCCTAGAGGGTGCTGACCATACGATGCTCAGGCTCTAGGTCGTCGATGATACCCACACGTGCGTCATGGAAGATATTTGGAACAAGGAGTAAGAGTTGTTTTGTGAATTCGGACGTGGATCTGGTTGATTAACCTTGCTCGTCCTCAACGGATGAGTCCATGGCCCTTTTATATGGATCTGTTGGTCTTCAACGGAGTTTCCATTTTGATCTTGCTGGTCTTCAACGGAGTTTCCATTTTGATATGTGAATATATTGCCGGTTACTATGAGCTAGGAACTATCGAAAAGGCCCCTGAGAGTGGATAGGTGGTGAGCGTTCTAGTTGCCAATGATGCCATAGGTACACTGATGAAGGAATGATTGGAAATAAGTATTTAACCGGAGATTTTGAGGATTATGATCAGTGACTCAATGGTTTCATTAAATGATTATTTTTAAAGATAGCTGATTCTGTGAAAAAGGTAATTTCATATTGGGTGTGTAAGTGGTGTGACTAGTTTTAAGTTTGCATGAATATCCGGTTAGGGGGCCTGGGAACTCTTTTCCTTGGTACCCGGGACAAAACCTAACCAAATTCCTAATTGGATCCTAGGCTGGAACGATGGATCCCTAAATTGAGACTCAATTTTGTTACGGTACGATAGATGAAGTAAATCCCGGATAAAAATTGGTCTATGAAAAAGAATCAACGACTGTGCCTCTCAATGAGGAAAAAAGCGTTGGTCTCTATGATCCAAGTGCAATCTTTTCCCTGATCTGACTATGGGACTTACGGGTTTGGTTAGATCAGTTCTGTTAGATAAGGCTTTTGACTACGTTAGAGAAAAGTTATCCTGGAGGAATCCCCGTGCTTTCCGGGCAAGGGAAGTTTTTCCGGGTTTGGTTTTGACTACGTTAGAGAAAAGTTATCCTGGAGGAATCCCCGTGCTTTCCAGGCAAGGGAAGTTTTTCCGGGTTTGGTTTTGGAAGAACCGATGGATTAATCTCTTGTTCGGATATCCATGGTGGGCGAGGCCCCGAGTGTGGGACCCTGCCCTGTGCAAGAAGTGCTACTTCCGCTGCTAGCACCCCTAAATTCGTTGCGCGGTGGGGACAGGGATCTCACACATACACATGGTTTCCTAGTGCCCACTTGCTACCACACATACACACAACTACCTACCCATACATGCACACTCTTACACACACATGCACCCTCTTACACATGCATGGTTTCCTATACATATACTCTCATCCTCACACATACACACTTGCTCACTCCATGTGGGGTTTGATATGAATTTGAATAAAAACCTCAAAGTGGATAGTAGCTAAGGCAAAAACAACAACTTCCTTCAGCCTAAGAGTTGGAGTCCACAAGGAGTACCTTGTTCATTGGAGAAAAAAGGCATACAACTAGCCACACAATATAACACACATAGTTGTGGGATGTACATTCATTCTTTTCTTATGGCACAACAATGTGAGGATGTACCAACACCATGCTAATCTAGAGATCTTAGATTGAGAGAGCATATTTTAGAAACAATTTTTTGTAAGCTTTTGCTTGAAGCAAATGGTATAAGGAAGTTATACAATATTTTTCAATAAGCAAAGTTTATGCTCTGAGCCATTTGTAAAAGCAATTACTATTACAAGCTCTTACTCTTGTTTTATATCATCAAGTTCTTTATTTAAGCTCAAGTCTATGTCATTCAAGAGCTTTATGTAAGCGTTATGTGAAGTCTATGTAAGAAAGTGATTAGGCAACAAAATGTGAAGCCAGACAAGTATTCAAAACACAATCTAATGACAAGTAATAATGAAAGGACAATTTGAAGACATATTTGAGGAAAGAACACACATAATCACATGACCATCTATCCACACGATGAGTGTTGCCAAGATGAGGCCACTTGTTAATGGTCCCAATGAGTTGACTAATTTGTAAGGAGCCCAAGCATCATAGAAATGATGAGCATGGGAAACTAGAATTAAGGATGAGGGTCTAGATCTTTGTCTTGTAGTAGCCTATTCAATCCCAGCCATGATTTTTACTCCATATTTGAGGGTCTAGGTCTTTTTCTTGTAGTAGCTTATTCAATCCCAACCGTTCTAGAGGTGATTTTTACTCCATCTTTCTTAGAAATCTAGATCTTTGTATAATAGTAGCCTACTCAATCCCAATCGATAGAGGTGGTTTTTACCCTATTTTTCTCAGTAGTACTCAGTTATAACTATAACACCAAAAGTCTATGCATTCTAGAGGTGGTTTACCGTGTTTTCCTAAGTGATAGTACTTAGTTACAATTGTAACACTAGCACCTTTATCCAGGATTGATGTGGCTTTCCAACCTATCAAACTTGTAAACACAACTAGTAAAGTTGATTAGATTCATCCTCTCAAAATATTCACCAAATTTGTTTACTAGTATGTTGACTAAATTTTGACCTTCTAGCTTCTTAATGATGTTCGATTCTTGTTAAAGAAATTGTTTAAAAGCATTAGCACTTCTTGCTCTCAAATTTCCATTTATCCAATCCTCAATAGCATTAGCACTTCTTGCTCTCAAATTTCCATCCATCTAGTCTTTAAGATCTTTACAAAGACTTGGATTTTGTTGTAGAAGGGATCCAATGTACATGTTGATTTCAAAGGATAAGAATGTTAAAAGTCCATCAATACCCCTAAATTTTTCCTTGTAATCTCTTTGAAGCTTAACTCAGTTCAATCATCTCTTTTGGAGCAACTTTCCATCCTTCAATCCAAACATTCTTGACATCATATCATGTTTTCAACCTCTTCTCTTCACAAATCTCCATGATTTCTCTTTGTTAACCCTCATTGGACACCTCTCCAGCGTCGATGTCATCCATTGGCAACCATCACTTCATTTGGCCGTTGACATTAAAAATGCTAATATTGTATATTTTATGTGTGCAATCACCGCTTGTCTATGAAAGGCATGCCATATGATTAATTATGGAGATTGCATGCTTAGATTAAGTGTTTGCATAAGCCTAGGCAGCCTTGGATAGTAGCCATGGACCTATATTTTAAGTATGGCTAGCCAAGGTGGAATGCTTGGGGCCAAGAAAAGGGCTAATTTGTATTCTCACCATTCATTCTCTTATGCATATTCAATAGAGTGCTCTTCTCTACACTCTCTTGCTCTCTTATGTCTTGCTTGCCTATTTCTATTTGAGCTCTTGTGTGTGCTCATTGCATGTGTGCATGAGAGAGAGTGTGTGTGTGTGAGATTGAGTGAGAGGAGGATCGAGCTACGTGTGGAGTGCAGAGGCAACATGAAGTGGAGCTCTCTAGTGCTCCTGTAGTGGCATAACTTACGAGGATCACAAGCACAGGTATTCACGAGGTGAGTGACACACCCTGCCCCTACATTTGTGAGCTAGGTCATGGAACATTAGCGTCTTGGTTGAAATATTTTATGCTCTTGAGTGTGGTTGGGCAAAGCCCCACGTTATTGGTTTGTTCCTGCACTCTTCCTATGGTGTAAGGGCCTTCCATAAGTGGCGCTGCTGCCAGGAGTAGCCCCACTACATGTTGAATGCTTGTGTGTGGTTCATTTTTGTGAAAAATCTATTTTTGTCAAGAAAGGAACATAAGAAAAATCTCAAAATTTTATCTATTTTTCTACATTATTTATGTTTCTTGTTGCATTTTGTTATTATATTTGCAAATGTGTGTATAGTTTTGGTCGATTTCTACAAAAACTATGTTTTTCAATTTTACATTTCATGTTTTAGTTTATTTCTAGTTTTTTTATTTTTTGTGTTTTTTTCAATTTCAAAAATGAAAAACAGACAATTGGGCATGAAATTGAATTAATCTAGGTAAACAAACCCCAAAATCGATTTTTGGGCATATGATTTATCCCGATTTAGACTCCTTATAGGGAGAAATTAGGATAAAAACAAAAATTCGAGGAGGATTTGTAAGCAAATAAAATTTTGCATTTTGGAGGTTTTTAATATTTTTGCATTAGTGTAATTAATGCAAATTAAGTTAACTTAATCCCCCTATAATATGAGACACTAGGTGTTAGACTTGATTAGCTAGCCACATTTAATGCGTGCAAGCTTTTAGGCCACTAGCCAAAAAGTCCAAAAGCCTTTCAATATCCATTTTCGGGTAAGTTTTGAGTGGCTAGATCGTTTAATGCTTGTTGAACAAGGTAAAGATTTCGGGAATACTCTTCTGATGGGGGTAAACGTAAATCATAAATCGAAAACATGAAAAGTAAAAAGTAAAAAGTAAAAAATCAAAACGTAAAAAGTAAAAAAATCAAAAAGTAAAAATTTAATATTTAAAAAACAAAAGAGAAGGTAAAAGGTTCGGGGCAAAAGAGTAAAATTTTCTGAAAAGTGTACGCACAAGTTTGCCTAATATATGTTTTTAGGTTGTTACAATCGCTTTATGTAACACTGTAAAAAATTACGTTTTTCCATAGTAAGGAGCTTAACTATGGGAGCCAATAATGCTTGACTGACCCAAAAAAAACACTATTTTTTTTCCTGACAGGTTAAGAAACAACAGACGTGTTTTGGAAAAAATTTGGACAATCCAAAAAAAAAACAAAAAAAAACAAAATTCTCAAACTTGTACAGGGCATCTATAGGACCAAACACCCCATATTATGCACCTATGATCTGGGCATGTATTAGAGGCCTCTTTAAACAATAGTGCATCTATCACCCCATATTCACATGCACCTATGATCTAGGCATGTATTAGAGGCCTCTTTAAACAATAGTGCATCTATCACCCCATATTCACATGCACCTATGATCTAGGCATGTATTAGAGGCCTCTTTAAACAATAGTGCATCTATCAAGCTAGGTATATACCAGCCTACATTAGGCTCAGGACCTTCGGTCCAAACCTAGTTTACCATTGTACAAGGACCTGCACAAGGGGCCAGTGATACATCATTAGATTTCAAATCAATGGAAGGATCCCCAATCCTAATAAATGAGAACCCTAACCAGATCGCCTCACCAATCAAGCCACCTACTAGTCTTATTGACCGCGTAGCTAGCTACCTTAGAGCTCCGACCTCAACTGCTACTTCTGAATAAATCCGCCACATGCCCACGGTTACCACGATAGCCACCACCACTTCACACATGGTCCCCCATGTTCCTGGCATATCTAGCATTCTAGTGCACCCATGAAACACCCCTTCCCTAGAGTGAGTGTGCTACCAACTGTTGCTGCTACTGCGAGGCCGACTACACTTTAATGCCCACATGACTAAAGAACCTATCGGGGCACCACTAGGACACATACCTTAGGTAGCACTATTGGCAGTTCAGTCCAACGGGTAAGATAGCACCATTGGTCAGGGAGGTAATTATGTTAATGCCTAAGCTCAACGGGTTCGAAACTTACTAGCTCTACCAGCTTAAACAGAAAGCGCACACAGAATCACAATGCTTACTCTCTCACTCTCCGCTCACTTAGACAGTACACAATGAAATAATGCTCAAGGGATTTGTATTACCAACATACTTGTATAATTCTATGTGCTCCAGAATAACTCTCTGCCTAACTGATCCCTTCTATCTATCTATATATCTATCTTCTAGCTGCTAAATAACTACTTCCTTCTTTGCTATCTTGGAAGGTCCTTCTTCTTGTCCCTTCCAATTTGTTGCCTACTTTACAAGACTCATTCTAATAATAGACTATTACAACAAAGTATATATGATTACAATGGGTGCACGTGTGCGCTATCGTCTGTGCGTAACTATTAGTGTGCCGGTCGTTTATTGTCAGCCTGTGTCTTCCAGCCAGTTCTTCAAGTCCCACCAATTAGCTCCTGTCACTTAACACCTGGCACGCCCGGTGGCTCTACGCCACAGTAGCTACTCGGAAGGTTTGATGAATAGGCAGAGGTGGTTGGGGCATTGACTTGGTAGGCTAAGTCTTCTATTGATTATTAAATTGAAGACTTTTTGACTTTGAAAGTGTGATGAGATAATAGCCAGGTCTAAGTGGCTATTATCTCAAGTCCCACCAGCTAGCTCCTGTCACTTAACACCTGGCACGCCCGCCGGTGGCTCTACGCCACAGTAGCTACTCGGAAGGTTTGATGAATAGGAAGAGGTGGTTGGGGCATTGACTTGGTAGGCTAAGTCTTCTATTGATTATTAAATTGAAGACTTTTTGACTTTGAAAGTGTGATGAGATAATAGCCAGGTCTAAGTGGCATGTAGGTGGAGATCCCACTTACACATGGCGGAATTCTCGTCTTCCATGTAGGCATTCTAGAAGAATCTTTCCCAATTATGCACCTACACACACTCCTCCACATGCCTTCCACACTCCCCAACTTGTAGCCTTATGGTGAATACTATATTAATAATACAATTAAAATCCATGTGAGCATGAAGGCCCACTTTTATTTTCCACATCACTAGCCTATCTACCATACCAAAGTATTTATCAAGCTTACTTGTGGTATTTACAATGTGTGTACCCTAAATCAAGTAAAACCATTATATTTGAAGATAGAATGCTGTTATCAGGGTAGCCGCCAAGCCGCCGCATCACCATGCCGTTATTCCATTGTGGGCACCGCAATCTTCTTGGACAAGCTTCCACCTTATTACCATTGAGAAACCATCAAAATATGCACAAAATTGAAAATGAAAGATATCAATTTTTCATGTCACACCACCTATGCCTTTTGTAACATCAGGGCTATATAACAAACCTAAAAAGTCTAAAAGATTCAGATTTTGGGGGATAACCTAAGCAAAGAACCCATGACTCAACATAAAATAGGAATTAGAAATAAAGGGAGAGTCTCCCCTTGATGACCAATATGCTAATGAAGATCTTCTTGATGTAGCTCGTAATGTCGATGTAGCTTTTTATCTTCTTTATGTCGATGTAGATCTTGATGTTTATGTAGCCCTTGGTCTTCTTCATCCTTGATTTCATTGTGTAATGAAATCTATGTAGAGAAAGATGGATCATATTCTCAATGTGTTCATAAAGCCTGACATGATGATGATGCATGTCCCTTTCAGATGATAATGTGTTGAGTTTGCTTAAGGGGGTCTTAGCCTTAACAATGGCTAGTGTCTTGCCCTAGTACAAATGATTTATGAGCATGATAGATTTGGTACATGAAGCATATGAGCTCATAAATCCCATCGTCCCAAACAATGCTAATACAGATTTATACCGTATTTTGGATTAACAAATTGACCACTCAAATCAAGGGGAAAATCTAATTTGATGCTTTATAGAGGACCTGGTTTAAAAACACTTGAATGTGAGATATAAACCGTTAATGGCCCTAAAAACCTTAAATGATTAGCACTAATTGAGGTATTAGTGAAATCATTTTTTTTTGTATTTGAGCAGAAAATACCCTGATTTGGAGAGCACTGTCAAAGGGGAAAATCAAAGGGCTTTCTTGATATGGACCTTTGGCAAGTAATAGAAAGTCCCCAATGATATGATTGAACCCTCAATGGTCCAAGAACATAAAGATTAGCTCTAATTAATTGTTGATTAGTATAGGCGACGAATGACTATTTATCGTGTAGAAAAGAGGTTGACTTGGAGTGTCAAAGTTTAGCTCCAGATGATAGGGCTTTTGCAAAGTAAGCACAAAGCTAGTAATAGCAGCTCCAGTTGATGAGTTTCTCATACCTACATGATTAACAACACTTAATCAAGATTAATTTTATATTTACCAAAAGTTCTTCTCTTTGAGTGTCCAGGCTAGAGGTGGCTTCTGTAGACGTTTATTGATTAGCTGATGCTGTAGATAGATTTTCCATCATTGAAAACTCCTGGGGTAGCATGGAATTAGGCTGATAGTGTGCGAGTAGTTCATCATTGCGTTTTTGCCCAAAATTGTAGCATTTGTTTAATCAACTATTCTTGACGTTATGAATTCGATCAATTGAGGCTGCCACTATTGAGATGGGAAGAGGCTCCAATTGATGGATTAAGAAATGGTTATGTGTATGGAGAGCAAACAAGGCTCCAATGATAGGGGGTAGTGAAGGAGATACCTAAGAATAAATGGTGAAAAAAAAGATAAAATGTGTAATTACTCAAAATCATGATTAGGATATATAATGATGAGCAAGGATTAAGCACAAATCACTAAGAAGCATGGTTCTGATACCATGTTGGCAATCACACGTTCAACCATGGAGCTATGGAGTATGGAATCTTTCCATGGTTGAGGAGGAGGAAGAAGAGAGAGCAAGTTGGGCACAACACAAGGTGATTGTATTATGAATGAGAATGAGATATGAATGAACCACAAACCACAGTGTACAATACCCTTTTTTAGGCATTAAACACTATCTTTTGCCTCTAACTAAGAGGTTGTTCACACCTAGAGTGCTCACACCAAGTTGGCTAGACCTAATGACTAGATGCTCGTATATCCCCAATGTCACATGGACCAATAAGATTAATCCAAGTGTTGGGATAAGATAAATCCAAAGAATAAAAGAAAATACCCAAAAATGAGTAAATGCCCACATAAGATGAAGAGTTGACTAAGTACTAGATTTATTAGTTAAAAATTATAAAGTATTAATAAAAAATGAGATATTTTAGAGTAATCATTGATTTTTGACACATTGGTAAGGAGAAGGGGGCCCTTCAACAAGGTGCCTATTTCACATGTGTGGATGAGTTTTAAAGTAAAAAATAATAGGATATTTTTTTCTCTCCTCTCTCCTAGATCAAACCAAATCAAAAAGGGAGCCAAACTGCTCCAAAACTTATCCAAATTCAGCCAAAGTGAAGCTGAAAAATTCTAGAACTCAGTTAAACTCAATTAGTGGCCTCCCTGACCTATAAATAGAACCTCATTCTTTTGTATTCTCATATGTGAACTAAACTATGCCGGTATTACTCTAAGATAAGCTTATTTTCTATTATCCTCTAAAAATCCTCTACAAATTGAAGAGATTGGAGCTTCTCTCTCTCTTCAATCTTCCTTGGAGACTTCATCAACATACCAAACCAATTGATTGGTTGGGAGCCTCTACTTTGATCAAAGAATCAAGCAATCTAGGAGGTAAAATGTGGTTTATGGTTTTTTTTCTTTAATCTCCAAATGTTTCTCAACCCCTCTCAAGCTTGAGAAGCATTCAATTGAATGGCTTTTGAATACAATTGAAGTTTTTTAATGAATTGTAGTGATAAAACACATAAATTTTCATTTATGCTTAAATTATAATGTTTTTTTAAAGCATCTCTCTCTCTTCCCCAAAGAATGGTCATTCCTATGACCTATTCTATATTCAAATGAAGCTTCTCATGAAGCAATTCTCTAATCTAAAAGTAATTTCTATGCTTGTCAAATTAGAGCCCAAATAAGTGGCTTTTAATGCTTTTATGCTATTTAATTTATGGAAAAATTAAGAATCAAGTCCATAATTGGATATTGATCCAATTAATGGTTATTCTAATCATAGGGATATTACTAAACTTTATGCTTTCAAATTATTCAGATTTATCAGTAATAGTAGTGGAGCTATGGCAAAGTTTTTGAAAAATTAACACATAAATCATTTTCATTAATAATATGAAAAGAGGACTTCCTACCATATTATAGGATTAATCATCCTAGATTAGTTGAATGATTCTCATTAAATAATCATGAAAAATTTTATTTTTATGTTTCTACATAAATACTTAATTAGAAAAAAGAGAAATTTCTAGTAATCCATTTTTTTTTGTCTCAATAGAGTAATCCCCATGACAATGGAAATCTATGTATTCCAATGAAGTAAGAGAAAAATTGTGATGCTAAAATAATGTATATTTTATTTAAAAATTAAAGAAGGGTTCTAGTTAAATTTATCTTTTTGTATAGATAAGTTTAAATGATGAAAGAGCAATTCCCACCATATTGGAATTCAAATATTTAAATGAGAAAAGTGTAATTCCTAGTGTAAAGAAATTAATAGAGATTTTTTTAAAATTTTAAGAGAAAATTTAGTTAAATTTATCTTTTTGCATAGATAAGTTTAAATGATGAAAGAGGAATTCCCACCATATTGAAATTCAAATATTTAAATGAGAAAAGTGTAATTCCTAGTGTAAAGGAATTAATAGAGATTTTTATTTAAATTTTAAGAGAAAATTTAGTTAAATTTATCTTTTTGCATAGATAAGTTTAAATGATAAAAGAGGAATTCCCACCATATTGGAATTCAAATGTTTAAATGAGGAAAGTGTAATTCCTAGTGTATAGGAATTAATGGAGATTTTTATTTAAATTTTAAGAGAAAATTTAGTTAAGTTTATCTTTTTGCATAGATAAGTTTAAATGACGAAAGAGAAATTCCCACCATATTGGAACTCAAATATTTAAATGAGAAAAGTGGAATTTTTAGCTTAATGGAATTAATGGATATTTTTATGTAATTTTTAAGAAGATTTTTAAATAGATTTAATTTATGGTAAAAGAGGAATTCCCATGATATTTGGATTGCACTCATTAAAATGAGAAAAAGAGGGATTTCAAGATTATTCAAAAAATAGGTATGATATTTAGTTAAAAAGAAGAATTTTTATGATAATTAAGAAAATATGAATTCGAATTAAATTTTAGTGTCAAAAGTTGAATTTCCACCATAATTCTACCTGATGAATTAAGGTTGAGAAATTATGTGATAGAAAGAATATCTTTGGATATTTTAATTGGTAAAATCATTATATGGATATTTACCCAAAACTAGATGTTTATCTTAAGGGAATCCTTGTAGAACTAAACCGAATGAATTTGGTTAGTAGACTACGAGAAGGACGGACAGTAAGCCTACTTGTCCATCTCTTGATCTGAATCAAGTAAAATCTTCGTGACGAATTTCAGTATCACAAAGAATAGACTATCGGAACTAAACTAGTTTTTCCCGACCAAACTCACCAAGAATCTAGTTGGACAATCAGACTGAATGATGGGTAGATTACCCTGATAAGAGATCAAGGATCCTCATATGAAACTAGGAATTATGGAAAAAGGGTTTTTGGAACCAATCTCAAATTGGAATTTTACTTGCATTAGAATCTGTGTTTTTTTAATTCAAAGGACTGTTTTATGCCAAAATGCTGGCGGAAGCATTTGGCTTATGTTTTTCTAAGAGGAGGTTCGTTGGAACAACTGGCGGGGAGTCGTCAAGGGACGTCGCTCGCGGCAAAGCCTACCGAGGTCTTGACCAGCCTCGGTACGCTTAAAATGGTGCGCTTCCGCTATGATGGGCGAGGATTAACAAAGCGGTCCCTGAATGAAGTGCTAGGATACCTAAGGAGGATCCTAGAGGGTTCTGACCAGGCGATGCACGGGGTTGCGGTTGCTAGGACACCCATGCGTACCTCAAGAAAGATTTCGGATGGACAAAAAAGAAAGATTTTTGGGAACCAAATTTTGATACTGAATCTCATTGATTGGCCAGTTGGTCTTCAACGGAGAGTCCAGAGGATATTATTGTAATACAATGGACTCAGAATTTTTTAAAATTATGATCAGAAATATTATGATTTCTATTGAAGGATTGTTTTAAAGTTAGTCAAATCTGTTGTAAATGGTAATTTTATATTGGGTGTGTACGTGGTATGCCTACCTTAATTTTTGCATGAATCACCGCAGCTAGGGGGCCTGGGAACACTTTTCCTCGGTACTCGGACAAAAGCACAACCAAATCTTTATAAAGAATCCCACCAATATAGTGGTGGGGTGGTTGGCTAACCCATGGGCCGGATGGGGTTAGGCCGGGTGGGGTTAGGCCGGATCAGAGGATTCTTGAGAAACAACTAGATACAATTAGTTACGTTAATTGGTTTAAATCCTGAGAAGACCTTGTTCTGTGGGAGGGGATCAGCGGGCTGTGCCTCATAAATGAGAAAAAAAGCAGTGATTCCATGGACCAAGTGCAAGTCTCTTCTTGATCTGATTATGTGACTTCAGGTTCGAGCAGATCAGTTTACCTAGTTAAAACTTTGACTTGTTAGAGTAATTTCTCCCGTTAGAAGATTTTCCCATGGCGGAATCGCCCGTGCCTTCCGGGCAAGGGGAGTCTTCCGGGACCGGTCTCGGAGGGACCGCTCGGGCTAGCCTCTCGTCCCGGACATCTGCAGCAGCAGGCGAGGCCCCGAGTGTGGATCCCCACCCCACGCGGGAGGCCGCCGAGGCCACTTCCGCCATCGGCATGGGTACGGCAGAGGGGGCAGGGACCGCACAACTGGTATCAGAGCCTTGTTGAAAGCTAATAAGGATAAACAAATTCTTATCAGAAATTGATAACCAAAACTCAGAAAAAGCATTTTTCATAATATATTTTCATTTCGCAAGTCTCATTAATAAAGAATTTTTAATCAAAGATTTTTTTTAAAAAAAGATGGAAGTTCCATACTTATCTAGTATTCCTGACCTCACCCAGTCACAAGACATGACTACGTTCGCCCTCGAACATCTCATCTCTTCCGCTGTAACTCGAACAAGCCGAGTCAGACTCGCACACCATTTTTGTTGAAAGAACGGTAGAGGGGGAGGAGACACACACACAGGAGCAAACCCTAATGTATATTGCAAACCCTAACCATAGAGGGAAGCCATGTCCACTCTCACACAAAACATAATGCACTAATCCATAATCCACACAACACACAATGAGTTGTGTCCACACTCTACTAACCCTAGCTAATGTCCACACACTATGACCAGCTGGACACGCGGTCATTTATGTCTCACACATGTTCCTACCTAATCTGCCAGCACATAGCATAGCTGGCTCACACTGACATCGAGCTTGAATCTCAACAGCCCCTCTCAAGCTCATGATGTACTGCCGATGAAGATGTAGATGAGCTTGGGATATCAAGGCTCTCAACACTCCCCCTCAAGCTCATCCCATGTACTCCCAACATAGACTGGAAGTACTCAAACTTCTCCCTGCTAAGTGGCTTCATAAAGATATCAGCCACCTGCTCATCAGTCTTCACATACTGAAGATCAACTGTACCATCCAGCACCTTCTCTCTGACAAAGTGATAATGGACCTCTATGTGTTTGGTCCTCGCATGAAATACTGGATTCTTTGCCAACTGTATACTGCTCATGTTGTCACAATGAATGACAACTTTGCCATCAAGAGGCTCACATAAATCTGTCAAGAGACTCTTTAACCATATAGCCTCACAAGTAGCAATGGCTGCACCTCTGTACTCAGCCTCTGTACTGGATAAAGCAACTGTAGGTTGCTTTTTGCTACTCCAACTCACCACGGCACTTCCAAGTGTAAAAGCATATCCACTAGTAGACCTCCTGTCATATGCGCTACCTGCCCAATCAGCATCTGTGTAGCCATGTATGTCCAAGCTTTTACCACTCTCATAAAATAGACCATAATGTGCTGTGGTCTTCACATATCTCATGATGCGTCTCACTGCATCCAAATGTGGTTTCCTGGGGCTCTGCATAAACTAACTGACTAGCCCCACCGCATAACTCAAATCCAGGCGTGTGATAGTCATGTATATGAGACTACCAACCATCTTCCTGTACATAGAAGGATCATCCAATTCCTCGCCATAATCAGCCCGCAACTTCACATTTTGCTCCAATGGTGTACTCATAGGCTTACACCCTGTCATGCCATACTTTGCCAACATATCCAATGCATATTGGCGTTGTACTAACCATGTACCAGCATGATCTTTCACCACTTCAATTCCAAGGAAGTATCTCAACTCACCAAGATCTTTCATGTCAAATTTCCCACTCAAAGCTTTCTTGAGATGCATCACATCTGCACTATGATCACCTGTGATAATCAAATCATCCACATAGATGACTAGTAAAACAATCCCATGCTCTGTCTTCTTCACATAGAGTGAAGAATCTGCTGTAGAAGTCTGAAAACCAAGTGAGATAAGATATCTGCTCATCTTATCACTCCAAGCACGAGGTGCTTGTTTTAGACCATACAATGCCTTTTTCAATCTGCATACGTGAGTGGGATATCTAGGGTGTACATACCCTTCTGGCTGTGCCATGTACACTTCCTCTTGTAGATCTTCATTCAGAAATGCATTCTTAACATCCATCTGATGCATTTCCCAGCCATTAGTTGCAGCCATAGCAATGACTGCTCTCACTGTGCCCATCTTAGCCACTGGACTAAACGTCTCATCATAATCCAATCCTTGGGTCTGTACATAACCCTTTGCTACCAATCTTGCTTTATGTCTCTCAATAGAACCATCAGATTTGCACTTCACTTTGTAAACCCATTTACATCCAATAACATTCTTGTCCTTTGGTAATGCAACCAAGTCCCATGTATCATTATGGACCAATGCGTCCATCTCAACATCCATTGCTTTTTCCCATACATGCTCTCCAATAGCCTCTGTATAGCATGTAGGTTCCACATGCTTCACCATAGATGTCATGTATGCATAGTGCATAGCAAAATCTCTATATGTCAATCTGTCAACAGGATATCTGACTCTCTGGGATCTCCGCAATGCATGTGGGTCACTCTGTACACCTGTAACTCTAGCATGTGGTGGCACATATCTGTCCTGCCTAGCACCAGGTGTGCGTAAAACAGGTATGCCAAGCTCCTCATCCAAACTCTCACAACTAGATGACTCATATCCTGTGATTCCAATTCCTTCGACTTTCTTTTTGCCTTTATCCATAGCACTACTCCCAGTGCTCACACTCTCATGCCTCAAACGTCCTGACCATGGATGTACACTGCTACTCTCAGCTTCTGCTGCTGGCCCAGACATAGTAGTAGAACTAGAACTTGCTTGTGGCAAGTTCACAGGCACATCAGCCTCAAGGGACTCAATGACTCCCTCATCTTTTGCTTTGTACCAACTAGCAAGCTCATCAAACACCACATCACGTGAGATGACAACTTGTCTAGTTTGAGGGTTATAACATTTGTATGCCTTTCGATCCTGTGCATATCCAACAAATACACATTTCTCTGCTTTAGGATCCAACTTCCTTCTTCTTTCATCAGGCACATGTACATAAGCTATGCATCCAAAAACTTTAAGATGTACAATGTCTGGCCTTTAACCTGTAAGCCGCATCTCTAGCGTGCTTCCATGAATGGCTGCTGTAGGTGTTTTGTTCAATATATACACTGCAGTAGCACATGCTTCTACCCAATAGTAATCTGGCATGCTCTTTTCATTGAGCATCGCCCTTGCCACTTCACATATGACTCTATTCTTTCTCTCAGCCACACCATTCTGCTAAGGTGTATACCTGCAAGTCAATTGTCTTCTTATTCCATGCTTCCTCAAGAAATGCTCAAAAGCCTTTGAGGTGTATTCACCACCTCCATCTGTCCTCAGACATTTAATCCAACAGCCATATTGCTTTTCTGCAAAAGCTTTGAAATCCATGAACTTTTCCAACACTTCACTCTTCTCTCTCAGAAAGTATATCCATGTCATCCTGCTAAAATCATCTATGAATGTAACATAGTATAAACTGCCTTTGATAGATGGATTTTGTGCAGGACCCTATACATCACTATGTACGATCTCAAGTGGCCTGCTACTCATATTTCCTTCTCTAGGAAACCTCAACCTTGCCTGCTTTCCAAACTGACAGGCTTCACAAACATGCATATGTCCATCATATTTGAACCTAGGCAATCCATTGACAATGCCTCTTGTTTGCATGTTCTTTAATCTCTGTATATTGACATGTCCAATCCTCTTGTGCCACATATCAATGTCCTGTACCACATTTCTGCTCTTTGAGAACATGGCTGATTTTAGCTCAGGAATTCCAGCATCTAGCTTAAACAATCTGCCTTCTTTCTTGCCTTTAGCAATCACTCTACATCCATGTTTGAAATCTTCAACGAAGCATCCATGCTCGTTGAAGCGAACCTGTAATCCCTGTTCCACCATTTGACCAACTGAGGCCAAGCTTTTAGTGATCGAAGGCACATACAACACATCTGACATAGACTTTGTCTGACCATTGTGCATGACCAATGGTACACTTCCAACATGTGTAATGACATGCTGGGTATCATCACCTGTTTCCACATAGCCTTTTACATCCATAGGCTTCATATGCTCAAACCATTCCCCATGACATGTCATATGGTTTGATGCTCCTGAGTCCATATACCATGTATCATCATTCTCAGCATTTGTCATCATAGAACCCACAACATGCTTCATGGCAAACAAATGATTTGCAGTTCCATCATTGCTGCTTGATGCATAGTTACCACCATGTTGTGCATAGTTTCCACCATAATGACCACCACGTTGTGCTCTTCCCCCTCTCAAATCATTCTGTTTGCGGAAACAATCTCTCGCCATATGACCATATTTGCCACAATAATGGCATTCCACATCTTGCATAGAATTTTGTTGGCCTTGCCAACGTCCTCGACCATGGGGGTTACCTCTGCCTCGCTGAGGTGCATATCCACGACCACCTCGAGCACCATATGAAGGCTGAAAATTCTGTTGTGGAGGCCTATCCTGCCATCCACGACCATTACCACCACATCCACGTGATGCGAATCTCCCCCTTCCTCTAAAACCTCTCAGCGAGTAGAAAGCCTGATTTCTGCCATCATCATGGCTAGTAGATGCATCCAAAAATGAATCACTGAGCTTGATTTCCTCAACCAATAAGAGTGAAACTAACTCATCGAAGTCGGGTAGACCTGTACTCCTCACTGAGATAGATGTATCAAAGGATTTGTATTCCTTGCCAAGACCAGGTAATATCCACCAAATCATCATCAGGCATGGGGGCATTTATTGTGGCCAATGCATCTGTAAACTTCTTGATTTCTTGCACATGATCTTTATATCTAGGTATGCTTAGATAGCATCCCCCTTAACTAACCTTCTCAAAAAGAGTACACTTTTTTCAGTGGACTGCAATGTGTCAGAGTGCCTTTGACAAGCTAAAGACAGCCTTAGTAACCAACCTTGTCCTTAAGTTGCCAAAATTTTACCAAACCCTTCCAGAAAACTCAAAACACATGAGAGGAATTAAGCCGTCCCTCCATGACTTGGAGTTACTCTCAGTAGTGTATGCTCTGAAGTTGTGGAGACATTATCTTTTGGGACAAAGGTTCACCTTGATGACAGATCATCAAAGTCTAAAGTGGATCTTCACCCAAAGGGATCTCAACATGCGTCGAAGGAGATGGATGCAAAACCTGCAAGAATTTGATTTTGAAATAAAGTATCGACCGAGGAAAGAAAATGTGGTTGCAGATGCGCTCAGCTTTAAAGCCTCCTTGCTTGCAATAACAGTGGTGTCAAATCCATTGATCAATGAAGCAAAGGAGAAAATCTTGCAGGACCAATTCATTGCCCCTATTGCTACCCTTCTGATGCAGGAAAGCAAGACTCCTCAGAAAATGAGTCGAGTTCTTGGATACAAACTGGATGAAGGATGCATGTATTATAATAATCGGCTATGTATCCCCAATGATGAGGGAATAAAGGGAAGAATTCTGAGAGAAGCCCATGATAGCCTGATAGCTGGACATCCAAGGTTTATAAAAACCTATATGTTTGTGAAGAAAAGCTTCTTCTGGCTAAGATGTACTTGATCATGTGCGAAAATGCTTGATGTGCCAAAGAGTCAAGGCAGAGAGAGTCAAGATGCTAGGGAAACTGTAGCCTCTAGACATTCCACAGATGAAGTGGGAATGCATCAGTATGGACTTTGTCACTGGATTACCTTCAGTGCAATCAGGTTACAACTCCATTTTTGTGGTAGTTGACAGGCTAACCAAAGTTTCCCATCTGCTGATTCCAGCAATAGTGAAAGAAACGTACTCTGCATTGGTGTGTTGATGGAGCCACTAATGGAGATTGAAGAAGGAGGGAAGCTCCAATTTCTTCAATTTGGAGAGAATTTTAGAGAATAGTAAAAATTGTCATTATTTTAGCATAATTCTCATATAGAACCAATTTTTTAATCTATTATGGTTAGGAAGGAATGAAATTCATAAAGTTGGATGATGGTGCTGGCTTTGGCGAGACTTTGACATCAAAGGCTTTGGCAAAATCCTTCGCCATTCTTACTGCTTCGGCCATTGAGATAGGTTTGGCATTCTTGACTAAAGTATCCAATGGCTCGTTCATTCCCCGAATGAACTTGGCCATCAGCTGCTCTTCATCCAATTGAGAGGAATATTTAAGGAGAAGGGCAAAAGCCTGATGATACTCTTCAATTGTTCGGTTTTCTTGCTTTAGTTCCAAGAACTCATTCATCTTAGTTTCAAGAAAGCCTGGGAGACAAAACCTCTTTCTGAGGCAAGCCTTGAGATCGGTCCAGGTTTGGGTATTTCGGTCGAGACTGATTGTCTTGCAGTGGTTTCTCCATGCCACTCTAGCTATCTCCACTATCTTCAGCCTTGCAAGAGCCATTTTCTCTTCTCAGTGTACCCGGTGACATCGAAGTATTCTTCCATTGATTCGATCCACTTCTCCACACAGCCTCGCCCAAGTTTTTCCCTTCACCCTTGAAAGGTCCAGGCTATGAACTATGAAGAGTTTTACAAATATCCAGGTCAAGCTCTTCTTCATCAAGTTGGGGGTTAACATTTCTACCACGAGGACCTCAATCCATGTTCCTATCAATACGAAAATTCTTGTTAAGTCTCTTTATTTATGATTCAATCCGATTTTTGATTCAACTGATTCTGGGGTTCTCTAAATAGGTTGGCTCCCCACAGAATCAAGGGATAATGATACTCATATAGAATGCATTATCAGTTATATCAATTCATTAAGAATATCTCATTCATATCTTTAACACAATAATGGTCTATCAGACTAATTTTTTTTCCATCCGAACAGTCCATGGGAATTTTAATTTTTCAGATTTTTAATTTATCATCCCTTAACTTGATCCAGTGGTCAAAAGTTAACAGTAGCACTCTGCCAGCACAATCCACTAATCTCATAATGATTTGGCTGAAGCCATTAATGTCATTCTAGTTAAGAACATCATCATAGAGACTCATCCCATTCATCCTCATTGCGGTTTCGTTCAGCTTATTACATTTCAATCAAATTTCAGGGATCATCATTTTTCAATCAGAATCCAATTCCACCCATCACTTCTCAACCAGAATTAAAAATCATATCAACCACATTCGAATTCATCATCTGGATAGCATTAATGCTTATAATTTCAAGTCTTAGATTTACTCGTATATACTGCCAATAAAGAGCTGGAGTTATACCCTCGATATATACAGGTAGTCATGGTTCTTAGAACTATAAGGTAAATACCATCATGTCTAGGCCTCAAGCAAGTCAGGGATTCCATGCAATTGTGGTACTTCCATCTGAAGACCCAATTACCAATTTACAAATTTCAGTTTGAATATCAAATTGTATGAATTTTATCACACAATTACAACCTTTTAGTGCTTCTTGATAAAGTTTTGACATATTTGGTTTCTCGGTTGATCCTCATTAACCAAATAGCTCTGATACCAACTGTAAGATCCCTGTCCCCACTCCGTAACAATTCCAGGGATGCTAGCAGCGGAAGTAGCACTTCTTGCGCGGAGGCAGGGTCCCACACTCGGGGCCTCACCCACAAATATCCAGACAAGAGACTAATCGATCGGTTTTTCCAAAACCAAACCCAGAAAAAACTTCCTTTGTCCGAAAGCACGGGCGATTCCACCAAGTTAACTTTTCCCTAACGTAAACAAAAGCCTTAACTAACTGAAATCATCTGACCGAACCCGTAAGTCCCATAGTCAGATCAAGGAAAAAGATTGTACTTGTGAGATCCCTCTGCCCTCTCCGCGCATGGTGGACTCCGAGTAGCTGGCAGCAGAAGTAACCCCCTCATGCACGGGGCAGGGTTTCTCACTCGCGGCCTCGCCTTCGAATGTCCGGGCGTGAGACTAGGCTGGTGGTCACTCGGAAAACCAAAACCGGGAAAAATTCCCATGCCCGAAAAGTAGGGACGATTCCACCTTTTGAATTTTCTTAACGAATTTTTCTAACGTGATCAATTCTAAGCTATCCTTCAACTGAATAAACCAGATAGAAGGAAACTATCACTGATATAATTTGATCATTTTAGTAAATTCAACGCTTTTTGCCTGATCAAGATAAGGCACAGCCATTGATCCACTCAATCGAGAATTTTATCAGGGAGTTAACTATCTACTCGAATCTTAGCGTAATCCTAAGATTTTTCAGTTTGATTATTAAAACTCCATGATTCCAGCTGGCTCATGGGTTAGCCACCACCCTACCACTGGAATCGATGGGACCAAACAAGTACTCACCCACCCATAATTGAAATGCCTTTCTTAACTTTAGCTTTAGAAAACAGATACGCACACACTCCTCTTTAAAACTTTAATAAAAACAATCCGTTGACAAACAATTTACTGGTTACACATGTCATACTTCAAAATTTCATTGAGTCTTTGTTACTCACAAAACAGTATCACTCTGGACTCTCCGTTGAGACCAGTGAGTCAACAATGAGATCCAGTGATAGATTACAATAACATTGGTCTGTCATACAATATCTTCCTCGACATACGAATGGGTGTCCTCGACACCATAAAAAAAATCATTTAAGGTAAAAATCACCCTTTTAATAAAAAAATATCTTCTATGCATATGTTTATGCATGAAAATCATTTATGATGAAAATCACACTTTTAGTATAAAAAAATATCTTCTATGCATAAGTTTATGCATAAAAATCTTTTATGATGAAAATCACACTTTTAGTATAAAAAAATATCTTCTATGCATAAGTTTATGCATAAAAATCTTTTATGATGAAAATCACACTTTTAGTATAAAAAAATATCTTCTATGCATAAGTTTATGCATAAAAATCTTTTATGATGAAAATCACACTTTTAGTATAAAAAAATATCTTCTATGCATAAAAATCTTTTATGATGAAAATCACACTTTTAGTATAAAAAAATATCTTCTATGCATAAGTTTATGCATAAAAATCTTTTATGATGAAAGTAACACTTTCATAATAAAAGAAAATTATTCTTTTATGCATAAAAATAACAATAATCAATAAGCAATTTTTATGCATGAAAATGACGCTCTTAGAGTATAGAATTGATAGGAATTACTCTTTTAGCATAATAAAAGATAATTATCATTTCTAAAAAAATTTGCCATAACCTCCTTTGTATGGGTGACCATTTTTCAAATTTTCCTACTTGATTTTGTCATAAAAATTGATTGTAATTGATTTAAAGTAATCTATACTACTCAAAATTCACTTATACAAGAGAAAACATTGTAAAAAGTTTAATTCCATCCATTATCACTTAGCTAGGATAAAGAAGGGTTGATTTACTAGAGAAGAGAGGGGAATGCCTTTTTGTAATGAGGCATAACATTATTTGTAATTTTTGAGAAGACATAAAGCATAAAAACCATTTAAAATCATAAAAACCATAAAATAAGTGTAAAAAGAGAAGAATCACCAACTTACTAATGACTTTGAGAGCTTTCCTTTGGCTTGATGGTTTGAGGGTTCAACTCTTGTTTGAGACAAGAGTGGCCACCAATCTTTGGAAGAGGGAAATGTCAAAAACTAGTGAATTATTAATTAAATTCATAGTTCTTGGCTTGGGAGAAGTAGAGTAACAGTGCATAAAACACTATTAAGTTTCAACAAAGGGGAAGGCTTCTTTTTATAGGAAAAAGTGAGCTCCCAACCAAACAAACTGATTCTAGAATTTTCCAATTGAGTTTGGTCAATTTTTGACCATTTTTAGGTCAGTTGAGCTAACTTTTTGGAACTAGACTTGAATTAGGAGAGAGAAGAGATGAAATATCTCAATTTTTGAAGATTTAAAACTCAATTGCACATGTGAAGTAGGCGACTCATTCATGAGGGAAAAATCCCCATGTAGAGGTGTCAAAAATGCATCATTACTTCTAAATATCTCCCCTTTTTAACTATTAGCCTTGTCCTTAGTCAACTCTTCATCTTATGTGAGTATTTACTCATTTTTGGGAGATTTTTCTTTTATTTCTTCATTTATCTCCTCCTTACATTTGGATGAATCTTATTGGTCCATAGGAACCTTAATTTAAATTTTCGAAAAAATCTTCACCCCTAGGATAATGCCTCTTGAACAGATTATACTTAATTTCTAATGCACCTTCTGAAAATCTTTTTGAACTTCTATTTTAGGGGAACTTATTTTAACAAGATGAGATATTTTTCTATCCAAAAATATTCAAAATGTGAATATTCTCTCTCTAGGCTAAAATAGTTAGAAACAAGATCTTTTATATTTCTGAAGAGGAATTTGATTACACGGGAAGATGTTGAACATCTTGAGAGGCTGGGGAGGAATCTTACATTCTATCCCACTTGAAAAACACGAGATGTCCTCATCTCACAAACTGGGGGTAATCCCGCAACAACAGATCGGCTTCAGTCTCCCAGGTGGCATCTTCAAAAGGATAGAACGTCCATTTTACTAATAATTCTCTGAGAATTCTGTTCCTGAGAATCTTTTCTCGAACATCAAGAATTTCTTCAGGTTGGAGTTCCATCTACCCTTGGGTTGAAGTGGTTAGGATTTCTTCATCAAGCATATGATTTGGGCTTGGCACATATTTCTTTAGAAGGCTTACATGAAATACATTATGAACTTTGAGATGAGGAGGCAGAAGAAGCTCGTAGGCTAAGTCACCTACTTTCTTTGTAATCAGATATGGCCCACAATATCTGGGGGATAACTTCTTGTACTTCCCAAGAGATAAAGAACGTTGTACTCGAATGAAGACCATATCTGCTTCTTTGAATTCTCTGTCTGTCCTCTTCTTATCTGCATACTACTTCTATTGATCCTAGGCAGCTTTTATATCTTTACAAATTGCCTGCATCTGTTGCTCCATGTCATCAAGTATCTGTCTGGACATCTCGACCCTAAAAAATGGGTCGGACCAAGTTAATGGAGTTAAGCAATCTTGTCCATATAGAGCTTTAAAAGGGCTCATCCCGATACTTCGGTGATAAGAAGCATTGTAGGCGAACTTGACTAGGTGTAGATAGCTTAGCCATTTCTTGGGTTTCGTGCCATAGCATGACCGAAGTATATCTTCGATTACTTGGTTTACCCTTTCAATTTGACCATCGGTCTCACGGTGATAAGCTGTGCTGAGATCCAAGAAAGTTCCCACTGCTTTGAAAAATGCAGTCCAGAACCTTGAAGTAAACTTTGGATCTCGATCACTTACTATTCTACTGGGTAGTCCATGCAATCTGAAGATTTCTTTGAGGAACACTCTGGCCACATCCACTGCAGTGTAGGTTTCTTTTACTGGGATCAGATGGGCAACTTTGGTTAGTCTGTCAACTACCACGAAGATGGAGTTGTAACCTGATTGCAGGTAAGCCAGTAATAAAATCCATACTGATACATTCCCACTTCATCTGAGGGATGTCCCAATGGATGTAACTTCCCAGGCGTTTTTACTCTTTCAGCTTTGACTTTCTGGCATGTCTGACATTGACGTACATGATTCAGTACATCCTTTTTCAGACCAGGCCAAAAGAAGCTTTTCTTTACAGACATGTAGGTTTTGACGAAACCTGGATGTCCTGCTATAATGCTGTCGGGCTTCATTCAGAATTTGGTCCTTGGTTCCCTCATCATTGGGAATGCATAGCCTGTGATTATAATACATAATGCCATCATCCAGGCTGTACCCTTGAACTCTGTTCAACTCTTGCGGAGTTTTGCTTTCCTGTATAATGCCATCATCCAGGCTATACCCTTGAACTCTGTTCAACTCTTGCGGAAATTTGCTTTCCTGCATAAGTAGGGTAGCAATAAGGCCAAAGAATCTATCCTCCTGCATGATCTTCTCTCTTGCTTCAATAATCAAGGGATTTGATATTACAGTAATTGCAAGCAAGGAGGCTTTTCTGTTGAGGGCATCTACTACCACATTCTCTTTGCCTGGATGGTACTTGATTTCAAAATCAAATTCCTGCAAGGTCTGCATCCACCTTCTTTGGCGCATGTTGAGGTCCTTTTAAGTAAAGATCCACTTTAAGCTCTGATGATCTGTCATCAAAGTGAATCTCTTTCCTAGTAAGTAATGTCTCCACAACTTTAAGGCATAGACTACTAAAAGCAATTCCAAGTCGTAGATAGCATAATTCCTCTCATGCGTTCTGAGCTTTCGGGATTCATAGGCCACTGCATGACCTTCCTGCATGAGAGCACCTCCCAGGGCAAAGCCACTTGCATCAGTTACTACCTCAAAGGGTAGAGAAAATTTTGGCAGCTTCAGAACGGGACTGGTTACCAAGGCGGTCTTCAGCTTATCAAAAGCACTCTGCTGGCACCTGGCAGACCACTGAAACGGGGTATTCTTCTTAAGAAGATTAGTCAGGGGGAAAGCTATGAGAGCATACTTTGGTATAAAAATTCTATACCAACTAGTCAATCCTAAGAATCCTCTGACTTCTTTCACTGTCTTTGGTTCCGGCCAATCTACGACTACTTGGACTTTTGCGGAATCTGGAGAAATCCCATCTTTGGATACCAAAAAGCCCAAGTATTCAACGTGGTCGGCAGAGAAAGTGCATTTGCTCTTTTTGGCAAAGAGTTAATGCTTTCTTAGAATCTCAAGAACTTTTTTGACATGAGTCTCATGGTCAGCTGCATTCCTTGAGTAAATCAGAATGTCATCAAAGAAAACTAGAACAAAATCATCCAAGTATTCTCTGAGGATGTCTTGCATTAGGTGATTGAATGTAGCTGGGGCATTAGTTAATCCGAACAGCATGACAGTAAATTCATAATGTCCATAGCGAGTATTGATGGCTATTTTTGGTATATCTTGATCATTGATCCTGATCCAGATGGTAATACCCGGATTTGAGATCTATTTTTGTGAAGATCTAGGCTCCATTTTAGCCTGTCCAAAAGCTCATCAATTCTTGGGATAGGATACTTATTCTTAACTATCAGCTGATTTAGACCTCTGTAGTCCACACAGAGTCTAAACGTTCCATCTTTCTTTTTCTGAAAGAGAACTGGCGCACCCCAAGGTGAAACACTGGGTCTTACAAATCCTTGTTCTAACAATTGTCTAAGCTGTTCCTTGAGTTCAATGGCTTCAGGAACTGGCATTTTGTACGTGCGTAGGGCTACTGGCTGAGCTCCGAGGGTCAACTCAATCACATGATCTACTTCCCGAATTGGAGGCATTTTAGTTAGCTCTGCTGGGAATATATCATCAAATTCACTTAACCATTCTGGTTCTTCAGCCTTAAGCTTTGAGTCTACTGGGTTCATTTTGACAACATAAATTTGTTGCTTCTTCCTAAGTCCTTTAAGTAACCTGGAAGCTTTACTAACTGAAGGTCTGGGGATCCGGAAACTCCAGTTCCTTGGACTTTGTTCCCGTGAAGGTCATGGAAGGAAATGGTTCCATTGTGACAATGTATGTCAGCTTGATTTTTGTGGAGCCAATCCATTCCAAGGATCCCATCGAAAACTCCCAGAGGTAAGACTTTAAACTGACAATTGGTTACATTACCATCTAGATTGAACTGGATAAGATTTGTCTCATGGTGAGTGAAAAGAGTCTTCCCACTGGCCAATTCAACTTGCATAGGTTTCCCTAATTTCTGTTCTAAGACTAGCTTACGCAAGCATCCAGGGGAAATGAATGAATGAGAACTGCCTGAATCAATCAAAAGCTTAAAAGGCTTACCCTGATATTCTGCTGGAGTATGGATGACGGAGAACTACTGGTTAGGCCCTTGATTTTCAATTGCACCATAGATCTGCCCTTTTTCCTCTTCTACAACATCTGAAATTATGACTGCTCTGGCTGCTGCAGTCTGAGGTGGAACTCTTTCTCTTTGGTTGCCCCAGTTCTGGAAAGGAGTTCTAAGATTACTCTTCTGGATAGAGGCAGATGGCTGAGCTGGAGTTCTTCTGGGGTTTCCTTGGCTTGGGCGAGACGGACCTTGATTAGATTGGTATGAAGGGGTTGGTCTCAGAATTCGGGGTCCTTGACTTTCCTGTCCTCTTGACATGGCAGGAGTCGGGCAGTCTTTTAACTGGTGACCAAAACCCTGGCATCCAAAACATCGATTTTCAGTTCTGAGCTCATCCTTCTGATTTCTTGAAAGAGGTGGGGTTCCTGAGAAAGTACTCTGGGGGAAGGGTCTTCCTTCATTTCTGAATCTTCCTGCGATTTGGGCCTCGTTACCTCTTTGGGGGTGGAAAGTTTGAAGTACTCCCCTGGGCTTGGAATCTTTTAAAGTTAGAGGGTGCAGGCTTTGGCGGGACCTTTACTACAAACGCTTTGGCAAAATCCTTTGCCATTCTTACTGCTTCAGCCATGGACACTGGCTTGGCATTTTTGACGAGTGTGTCCAAGGGTTCGTTCATTCCCCGAATGAACCTCACCATAAGTTGCTCTTCATCTAGAGGTGGTGAATATTTGAGTAGAAGAGCAAAGGCCTAGTGATATTCCTCGATGGTTTTGCTCTACTGCTTTAGCTCTAAGAATTCGTTCATTTTGGTTTCCAAAAATCCAGGAGGGCAAAATCTCTTTCTTAGATAGGTTTTTAGATCATTCCACGACTGAGTATTTCTGTCCAGACGGTTGGTGTCACAGTGGTTCCTCCATGATACCCTAGCTGTTTCCACTATTTTCAGCTGGGCAAGAGCCATTTTGCTCCGCTCATTGTAGCCTATGACGTCAAAATACTCTTCCATGGCTTCCACCCATTTCTCCACAGCCTCGCCCAGGTTCTCCCCTTCTCCTTTGAAGGGTCCTAGTAGCTGAGTCCTATGAAGAGTCTTGCGAACATCAGGGTCAAGCTCGTCATCTTCAGAAACAGGGTCTGCTGACGGCCACGGTTTCCTCGTCTCATGATTCTACCAAAAATTTATATATTATTAAATTTTTATTTTGATATTATCCAAACCACGAGGTCCTAAGACTTAAGAGGTTCGGAATACAATTTCTTAAACAAGACAATGATCTTATTGGAGATCTATGACATATGTCCGATAACAGATTTTTCTTTATCAGATCGTCCACCGTAAACAATCATTTATACAACCGAAAATTTTTCTCCGGAAAACATTTCTTTATTTATATAAAGTTGCAATATGTACATAGAGTAGCTTGGATCCAGAATTCAAAATCTTCTCGGGAGATGCATATGACGACGGTATTGGGCCATAGCCATGCCCTGATACAAACCTCCACTTACTGACAAGGGAGCTATTATCTTCCATTTCTGAATTAAACAACTAAGGAGTCTGTACGCTTGGCATGAAAGTCTAAAATTTTGAGGCGTCGAATGATATAGAATGACGCCAAGTACCATTTTCAGCTTTAACAGGATCATAGCCAATGAGAGGTTCTACCACAGCATTGCACGGCAATCACAAGAGGCGTGGACATATTGCCCTGCAAACCACTTATGCTGAATTCTCTCCACTGGGTTAGGAAAATATAAATCCTCGAAATGGCGTGCGAGTCTTGCTCGGCTTGTTCGAGTTGAAGCAGAAGAGATGAGATGCTCGAAGGCAAACACAATCATATCTTGAGACTGGGTGAGGTCAGGAATACCAGATAAATAGGGAACTTCCATCTATAAAAACAAATTCTTTGATTAAAATTTCTTCATTAAAGAGGCTTACGGAATGAAAATACATTATGAAAATGCAATTTTTGAGTTCCTATTATCAATTTTTGATAAGAATTTATTTATCCTTATTAGCTTTCAACTTGGCTCTGATACCAACTGTGAGATCCCTCTGCCCTCTCCACGCATCGGACTCCCGGTAGCGGGCAGTTTAGCGAAAGCAACCCCCTCATGCACGGGGCAGGGTTTCTCACTCAGGGCCTTGCCCTCGAATGTCCGGGCACGAGACTAGGCTGGTGGTCACTCCGAAAATCGAAACCGGGAAAAATTCCCATGCCCAGAAAGCGAGGACGATTCCACCTTTTTGAATTTTCTTAACGAATTTTTCTAACGTGATCAATTCTAAGCTATCCTTCAACTGAATAAACTAGATAGAAGGAAACTATCACTGATATAATTTGATCATTTTAGTAAATTCAACGCTTTTTTCCTGATCAAGATCAGACAGCGTTGATCCACTCAATCGAGAATTTTATCAGGGAGTTAACTATCTACTCGAATCCTAGCGTAATCCTAAGATTTTTTAGTTTGATTATTAAAACTCCATGATTCCAGCCTAACCCCATCCGGCCCATGGGTTAGCCACCACCCTACCACTGGAATCGGTAGGACCAAACAAGTACTCACCCACCCATAATTGAAATGCCTTTCTTAACTTTAGCTTTAGAAAACAGATATGCACACACTCCTCTTTAAAAATTTAATAAAAACAATCCATTGACAAACAATTTACTGGTTACACATGTCATACTTCAAAATTTCATTGAGTCTTTGTTACTCACAAAACAGTATCACTCTGGACTCTCCGTTGAGACTAGCGAGTCAACAACGAGATCCAGTGATAGATTACAATAACATTGGTCTGTCATATAATATCTTCCTCGACATACGAATGGGTGTCCTCGGCACCGCGAGCCCGTGCATCGCTTGCCTGGTCAGAACCCTCCAAGATCCTCCTTAGGTGTCTTGGCACTTCACTCAGGGACTGCTTCGTCGGCCCTCGTCCATCGTACCGGAAGCGCACCATTTTAACCATATCGAGGTTGGTCAAGACCTCGGCAGGCTTTGCCGCGTGAGCTATCCCTCAAACACTCCCCGCAACCGAACTTCCCTTAGATAAACATATATGCCAAATGCTCCCTCCAGCATTCTGGCGTAAGATAGTCTTTTAAGAAAATAGGATTTCTATGCAAGTTTTGTTTTGATTTTGTTTGAAAACCATGAATAATCTTAAATCCATATCCCAATACTTCTGGGTCCAGGTCTGAATTCCAAATAGAATTCCTCGAATTCTGTGAACTTGATCCTCAGACCAAAATCAAGTCTTAACTAGATTTAGATTCGGTGGGTATTTTGAGTACATTTTCCCTGAACTGATCACATCGTCATTGACGAAGGAATTAGGTCTTGGTCAATAGTTTGAATCAGAGTTTAGGTCTGGAAAGGTTCTTCCTAAATTATCCTTCTCGAAAGGTACTATTTCAATTTCTCTTTTTCTAAATTTCTTTCGACGAATATTTGTTTACTGATTTCTAAAGCATGGATTTCTTAAGAGAAATAAAATAATCATTTATCTCGATTTCTGACTTCGATAGTTAAATTAAATTTTCTCATTATCATCTTAGTGAATATGAAATGGTAGAATTTCCTCTCACATATTATCTACCTATTCATTTTTTTCAATTCTTACGAAGTTTAAATATAGGATTAAGGTGAACCCTTATTTAATTATAAAGATTCAATACGCATCTAATTATGCATAAAATCCAATTCTGATGAAAGCCACACTTTTATCATCATAAAAAAATCATTTATGGTAAAAATCACTCTTTTAATTAAAAAAATATCTTCTATGCATATGTTTATGCATGAAAATCATTTATGATGAAAATCACACTTTTAGTATAAAAAAATATCTTCCATGCATAAGTTTATACATAAAAATCTTTCATGATGAAAATCACACTTTTAGTATAAAAAAATATCTTCTATGCATAAGTTTATGCATAAAAATCTTTTATGATGAAAATCACACTTTTAGTATAAAAAAATATCTTCTATGCATAAAAATCTTTTATGATGAAAATCACACTTTTAGTATAAAAAAATATCTTCTATGCATAAGTTTATGCATAAAAATATTTTATGATGAAAGTAACACTTTCATAATAAAAGAAAATTATTCCTTTATGCATAAAAATAACAATAATCAATAAGCAATTTCTATGCATGAAAATGACGCTCTTAGAGTATAGAATTGGTAGGAATTACTCTTTTAGCATAATAAAAGATAATTGTTATTTCTAAAAAATTTCGCCATAACCTCCTTTGTATAGGTGACCATTTTTCAAATTTTTCTACTTGATTTTGTCATAAAAATTGATTCTAATTGATTTAAAGTAATCTATACTACTCAAAATTCACTTATACAAGAGAAAACATTATAAAAAGTTTAATTCCATCCATTATTACTTAGCTAGGATAAAGAAGGGTTGATTTACTAGAGAAGAGAGGGGAATGCCTTTTTGTAAAATGAGGCATAACATTATTTGCAATTTTTGAGAAGACATAAAGCATAAAAACCATTTAAAATCATAAAAACCATAAAATAAGTGTAAAAAGAGAAGAATCACCAACTTACTAATGACTTTGAGAGCTTTCCTTTGGCTTGATGGTTTGAGGGTTCAACTCTTGTTTGAGACAAGAGTGGCCACCAATCTTTGGAAGAGGGAAATGTCAAAAACTAGAAAATTATTAATTAAATTCATAGTTCTTAGCTTGGGAGGAGTAGAGTAACAGTGCATAAAACACTATTGAGTTTCAACAAAGGGGAAGGCTTCTATTTATAGGAAAAAGTGAGCTCCTAACCAAACAAACTGATTTTAGAATTTTCCAATTCAGTTTGGTCAATGTTTGACCATTTTTAGGTCAGTTGAGCTAACTTTTTGGAACTAGACTTGAATTAGGAGAGAGGAGAGATGAAATATCTCAATTTTTGAAGATTTAAAACTCAATTGCACATGTGAAGTAGGTGCCTCATTCATGGGGGGGAAATCCCCATGCAGAGGTGTCAAAAATGCATCATTACTTCTAAATATCTCCCCTTTTTAACTATTAGCCTTGTCCTTAGTCAACTCTTCATCTTATGTGAGTATTTACTCATTTTTGGGATATTTTTATTTAATTTCTTTATTTATCTCCTCCTTACATTTGGATGAATCTTATTGGTCCATAGGAACCTTAATTTAAATTTTCGAAAAAATCTTCACTCCTAGGATAATGCCTCTTGAACAGATTATACTTAATTTCTAATGCACCTTCTGAAAATCTTTTTGAACTTCTGTTTCAAGGGAACTTATTTTAATAAGATGAGATATTTTTCTATCCAAAAATATTTAAAATCTGAATATCTCTCTCTAGAATATTTTCTCTCTCTAAATTAGAAACAAGATCTTTTATATTTCTGAAGAGGAATTTGATTACACGGGAAGATGTTGGACATCTTGAGAGGCTGGGGAGGAATCTTACAGTACTTGGAGCATAGAGACCAACACTTTTTTCCTCATTAAGAGGCACATCTGTTGATTCTTTTCCATAGAACAATTTTTGTTCGGGATTTACTTCATCTATCAAACTAAACAGAAATTGAGTCTCGATTTACGGATCCATCAGTCCAGCCTAACCCCATCCAGTCCCATGGGTTAGCCAACCGCCAACCGCCCAACCACTGTAGTAATGGCATCCAATTAGGAATTTGGTTAGGTTTTGTCCCGAGTACCAGGGAAAAGAGTTCCCAGGCTCCCCAGCCGGATGTTCATGCAAACATAAAACTAGTCACACCACTTACACACCCAATATGAAATTGCCTTTTTCTTAGTATCAGCTATCTTAAAACAATCCTTTAATGAAACCATTGTGTCACTGATCACAATCCTCAAAATCTCTGGTTGAATCCTTATTTCCAATCGTTCCTTCATCGTAGTATTTATGGCATCATTGGCAACCAGAACGCTCACCACCTGTTCACTCAAGGGCCTTTTCGATAGTTCCTAGCTCATAGTACCCGACAAATATTCACTTATAAAAATCAAGATGGAATCCTCATTGAAGATCAGCAAGATCAACCAACAGATACATATAAGAGAGCTATGGACTCATCAATTGAGGACCAACAAGGTCAGTCAACCAGATCCATACTCGGTTTCAAGAAACAACTCTTACTCCTTGTTCCAATATCTTCCACGATGCACGTGTGGGTATCTTCGGTGACCCAGAGCCCGAGCACTGTATGGTCAGCACCCTCTAGGATCCTTCGCAGGTCACCTAGTGCTTCACTCATAGGCCGCTTCCTTGGTCCCTCATCCACCGTACCGGAAGCTCACCATTTAAATCCAACCGAGGCTGGTCAAGACCTCGGCCGCGACCTTGCTATGCGAGACGTCCTCCATTGACTCTCCGTCAACAATTGCAACTTTATCAGATAGGTCTCCACGACCACATTCTCAAGATAATCAAAATGCTTCCCAAGCATTCTTGACATAAAATAGTCATTTACAAACAGTTTACAAGCAATTCACAAATACAGTTTCTATAATGAACTCTCGTCTTTTAAGATTTTTCCACATCAATCCATATTACTTAACCCAAAACCAAATCATATGCGTATCCATTCTTAACCAGATATATCATTTTCCATCCCATCACATCAGATTCATTCACTTCACATAACGTCCAATCCTATCTTTCCTAAATTACATTACTTCTCATCACATCCATTTCTCATTACATCTCATTCATTCACATCTTATATCATTCATTCACATTCTGATTCACATGACATCTCATCTCATCCATTCGCTCATCTCAACGTCATATCCATTCACATACATATTCGCATTCATTATTCCACATACACATTCACATTCGTACATCCACATCCACATCCACATCTACATCTACATCCATACATCCATTTTCACATCCACATTCATACATCCACATCCACATCCACATTCATACATCCACATCCACATCCATACATCCATATTCATACATCCACATCCTCATCCACATTCATACATCCACATCCACATCCACATCCACATCCACATCTACATCCATACATCCATTTTCACATCCACATCCACATTCATACATCCACATTCACATTCATACATCCACATCCATATCTACATCCATACATCCATTTTCACATCCACATCCTCATTCATACATCCACATTCATACATCCACATCCATACATCCATTTCCACATCCGTACATCTATTTTCACATCCACATTCATACATACAAATCCATATCCACATCCATACATCCATATCCACATCCACATCCACATCTACATTCATACATACACATCCATATCCACATCTACATTCATACATACACATCCATACATCTATTTTTACATCTACATTCATACATCCACATCCACATCTACATTCATCCATACACATCCATACATCTATTTTTACATCCACATCCACATCTACATTCATTCATACACATCCATACATCTATTTTTACATCTACATTCTTACATCCACATCCACATCTATATTCATGCGCATACACATCCATATCCACATTCATACATCTATTTCCACATCCACATTCATACATTCGCATCCACATCTACATCCATACATACACATCCATATCCACATCCATACCTCCATTTTCACATCTACATTCATCTCCATCCATTCTTCGTTCATTTTCATCTAACTGATTCATTTCACATCCTCATATCTATTTATAGAATACAAGAGAATTCTTATTTTTGATATAAGATTTCTTTACGCATCTATTTATGCATAAATTTCATTTTAAGGAGAATAACACTTTCGAATTACAAATCAATCTTTTATGCATCTTCCTATGCATTGAATTCATTTAAATGAGAATGACACTTTTGAATTAAAATTCAATCTTTTATGCATCTTCTCATGCATAAAATCAAAATTGATGAAAATAACACTTTTGGGTTAAAATAAATTCTTTATGCATCTTTCCATACATAAATCCAATTTACTAGAAATTACACTTTTAGAATAAAAGAATTTCTCTTATGCATCTAATTTATGCATAAAATCCATTTATGATGAAAATCACACTTTTAATATAAAAAAATATCTTTTATGCATACAATCATTTATGATGAAAATCACTCTTTTAATATAAAAGAATTTCTTTTATGCATCCATTTGTGCATAAAAATCATTTATGATGAAAATCTAAACTTTTAATATATAAAAAAATCTTTTATGCATGTTTATGCATACAATCATTTATGTTGAATGCCCCATAACCTCCTTTGTATGGCTGACCATTTTTCAATTTTTAACTTTCTAAAATCAACTAGAGTTTCACCAAGAGTATTTAATTCATTCTAATGTAAGCAATTTCTACTTATTTAAGAGAAACATTATGAAAAACTTGATTTTATCCATTAATCATTCATCTAGGATAAAGAATGGTTGGATTTACTAAAGAGAGAGGGGAATGCCTTTTTTTAATGAGGCATAACATCATTTTCATTTTAGAGAAGACAAAAATCATAAAAACCATTAAAATAAAGCATAAATGGAAATTTATGTATTTCCTTTCTACCATTCATCAATTAACTTCAATAGCTTTAAAAAGCCATTCCAATTAAGCTTCTCAAGCTTGAGAGGGGTTGAGAAGAGAAAAACATTGAGAAATTATGGAAAAAGATCAAAATTCACACTTTACCTTACAAATTACTTGATTATTTGATCACGGTAGAGGCCCCCAACCAATCAATTGGTTTGGTGTGTTGATGGAGCCACCAATGGAGATTGAAGAAGGAGGGAAGCTCCAATTTCTTCAATTTGGAGAGAATTTTAGAGAATAGTAAAAATTATTATTAATTTAGCATAATTCTAGCATAGCATAATTCTCCTACTTTTTTACAAAGGGATCATGTTCTATTTATAGGAGAGAGGGAGGCTCTAACCAAGACCAACTGCTTTCTAGAATTTTCTAGATTCAGTTTGGTCGAATTTGGACTAGATTTGGACCTAGTTTGGTTCCTTTTTGATTCGGTTTGATCCAAGAGAGAGGAGATAAAAATATCACATTATTTTTTAGCTTAAAACTCATTCAAGCATGTGAAGTAGGCGCCTCGTTGAAGGGATCTCCTTTCCTTACACATGTGTCAAAATGGAATCATTATACCCAAAATATCTCATTTTTTAGTAATACTCATAGTTTTTCACTAATAAACCTTGTACATAGTCAACTCTTCATCTGATGTGGGCATTTACTCATTTTTGGTTATTTTCTTTTACAAATTGGATTTATCTCCTTCCCACATATGGATTGATCCTATTGGCCCATAGGAACCTTAATTTAAAATTTTTCAAAAATCTGGACCCTTAGGATAAGACCTCTTGAGCAGATTATACTTGATTTCTAATGCACCTTATGAAATCTTTTTGAACTTTAGTTTCAGGGGAATTTATTTTAATAAAATGAGAAAATTTTCTATCCAAAAATATTCAAAATCTGAATAATCTCTCTCTAGAACATTTTCTCTCTCTCTAGGCCAAAACAGGTAGAAACTAGATCTTTTATATTTCTGAAGAGGGGATTAATTATAGGGAAAGATACTAGACATCCTGAGAGGCTGGGGAGGAATCTTACATTCTACCCCACTTAAAAAACACGAGATGTCCTCATCTCGCAGATGGAGTATGATCTCTTTCATCATCTTCTTCTTCAATCACTTCCAGCATTACTGCCTTGGAAGTGGACAGCCAATTTGGGAACAACTCTGTTTGACTTCCCCTATTCTGAGTTGGAGGTCTTACATTACTTTGGATTGAAATTGCAGGTTGGATAGAGGGTCCACCTCTGGGATTTCCATGATTTTGGTGGATACAACTGTGATTACTCTCGAAGGAAGGGGCTGGAGTTTGGAATCTTGATCCCTGATTTCCCTGCTCTGAAAATCTTGATCCAAAAGGAGTTGGGCAATCCATACTGCGATGTCCAAATCCTTGACTATTATAGCATTTCACTCTCTTGTTCAAGGGTGGAACTTGTGAAGTTGAATTCCAGGGGATTGAGTTTCGGGAAAAGGACATTTCTTCCATTTTGGAACTTCCCATATCCTGGGTTTGACCCTGATATCTCTTAGGCGGAGGAAGGTTGGAATCACCTCCTAGGAATAAAAACCTTTTGAAAGGTGATGGTGCTGGCTTTGGCGAGACTTTGACATCAAAGGCTTTGGCGAAATCCTTCGCCATTCTTACTGCTTCGGCCATTGAGATTGGTTTGGCATTCTTGACTAAAGTATCCAATGGCTCGTTCATTCTCCGAATGAACTTGGCCATCAGCTGCTCTTCATCCAATTGAGGGGAATATTTAAGGAGAAGGGCAAAAGCCTGATTATACTCTTCAATTGTTCAGTTTTCTTGCTTTAGTTCCAAGAACTCATTCATCTTAGTTTCAAGAAAGCCTGGGGGACAAAACCTCTTTCTAAGGTAAGCCTTGAGATCGGTTCAGGTTTGGGTAATTCGGTCGAGACTGATTGTCTCGCAGTGGTTTCTCTATGCCACTCTAGCTGTCTCCACTATCTTTAGCCTTGGTGTGTTGATGGAGCCACCAATGGAGATTGAAGGAGGAGGGAAGCTCCAATTTCTTCAATTTGGAGAGAATTTTAGAGAATAGTAAAAATTGTCATTATTTCAGCATAATTCTGGCATAGCATAATTCTCCTAATTTTTTACAAAGGGCTCAGGTTCTATTTATAGGAGAGGGAGGCTCTAACCAAAGACCAACTAATTTCTAGAATTTTCCAGATTCAATTTGGTTGCATTTGGACTAGATTTGGACCTAGTTTGGTTCCTTTTTTATTCGATTTGGTTTCTTTTTGATTCAGTTTGATCTAAGAGAGAGGAGAGATAAAAATATCACATTATTTTTGAGTTTAACACTCATTCAAGCATGTGAAGTAGGCCCCTCCTTGAAGGGATCCCCTTTCCTTACACATGTGTCAAAATGGAATCATTATACCCAAAATATCTCATTTTTTTAGTAATACTCATAGTTTTTCACTAATAAACCTTGTACATAGTCAACTCTTCATCTGATGTGGGCATTTACTCATTTTTGGTTATTTTCTTTTACAAATTGGATTTATCTCCTCCCCACACATGGATTGATCCTATTGGCCCATAGGAACCTTAATTTAAAATTTTTTGAAAATCTGGACCCCTAGGATAAGGCCTCTTGAGCAGATTATACTTGATTTATAATGCACCTTCTGGAAATCTTTTTGAACATCAGTTTCAGGGGAACTTATTTTAATAAGATGAGAAATTTTTCTATCCAAAAATATTCAAAATCTGAATAATCTCTCTCTAGAACATTCTCTCTCTCTAGGCCAAAACAGGCAGAAACAAGATCTTTTATATTTCTGAAGAGGGGATTGATTACAGGGAAAGATACTGGACATCCTGAGAGGCTGGGAAGGAATCTTACATTCTACCAAACTTAAAAATTACGAGATGTCCTCATCTCGCAGGTGGAGTATGATCTCTTTCATCTTCTTCTTCTTCTTCAATCACTTCCAGCGTTACTGCCTTGGAAGTGGACGACCGATTTGGGAACAACTCTCTTTGACTTCCCCTATTCTAAGTTGGTCTTACATTACTTTGGATTGAAACTGCAGGTTGGATAGAGGGTCTACCTCTGGGATTTCCCTGATTTTGGCGAATAGAACCGTGATTACTCTCGAAGGAAGGGGCTGGAGTTTGGAATCTTGATCCCTGATTTCCCTACCCTGAAAACCTTGATCCAAAAGGAGTTGGGCAATCCATACTGCGATGTCCAAATCCTTGACATTTATAGCATTTCACTCTCTTGTTTCATGGTGGAGCTTCTGAAGTTGAATTCTAGGGGATTGAGTTTCGGGGAAAGGACATTTCTTCCATTTTGGAACTTCCCATATCCTGGGTTTGACCCTGATATCTCTTAGGCGGAGGAAGGTTGGAATCACCTCCTGGGAATAAAAACCTTTTGAAAGGTGATGGTGCTAGCTTTGGCGAGACTTTGACATCAATGGCTTTGGCAAAATCCTTCGCCATTCTTACTGCTTCGGCCATTGAGATAGGTTTGGCATTCTTGACTAAAGTATCCAATGGCTTGTTCATTCCCTGAATGAACCTGGCCATCAGCTGCTCTTTATCCAATGGAGGGGAATATTTAAGAAGGGCAAAAGCCTAATGATACTCTTCAATTGTTTGATTTTCCTGCTCTAGTTCCAAGAACTCATTCATCTTAGTTTCAAGAAAGCCTGGGGGACAAAACCTCTTTCTGAGGTAAGCCTTGAGATCGGTCCAGGTTTGGGTAATTCGGTCGAGACGGTTTGTCTAACAGTGGTTTCTCCATGCCACTCTAGCTGTCTCCACTATCTTCAGCCTTGCAAGAGCCATTTTGCTCTTCTCATTGTACCCGATGACATCGAAGTATTCTTCCATTGATTCGATCCACTTCTCCACCACCTCGCCCAAGTTTTCCCCTTCACCCTTGAAAGGTCCAGGCTGTGAACTATGAAGAGTTTTACGAACATCCAGGTCGAGCTCTTCTTCATCACCTCGATCCATGTTCCTATCAATACGAAAATTCTTGTTAAGTCTCTTTATTTATGATTCAATCCGATTTTTGATTCAACTGATTCTGGGGTTCTCTAAATAGGTTGGCTCCCCACAGAATCAAGGGATAATGATACTCCTATAGAACGCATTATTAGTTTTCAATTCATTCAGAATATCTCATTTATAAATTTAACACAATAATGGTCCATCAGACTAAATTTTTTTCCAACTTTTTTTTTTCGGGAGAGAGATCCTACTAATAGTTAACATCACAACTTGCTCAACGTCCCAGCCATGCTGGTGTCGTGAGCTACAAGATCATCTACGCGGCCCTCTGAAGAGTCCTTCTATCTAAACAGTCCTTCATGGGAATTTCAATTTTTAAGATTTTTAATTTATCATCCCTTAACTTGATCGAGTGGTCAAAAGTTAACAGTAGCAGTCCACCAGCACAATCCACTAATCTCATAGTGATTTGGCTGAAGCCATTAATGTCATTCCAGTTAAGAACATCATCATAGGGACTCATCCCATTCATCCTCATTGCGGTTTCGTTCAGCTTATTACATTTTAACCAAATTTTAGGGATCATCATTTTTCAATCAGAATCCAATTCAACCCATCAGTTCTCAACCACATTCGAATTCATCATCTGGATAGCATTAATGCTTATAATTTCATGTCTTAGATTTACTCGTATATACTGCCAGTAAAGAGCTGCAGTTATACCCTCGATATATACGGGCAGTCATGGTTCTTGAAACTATAAGGTAAATACCATCATGTCTAGGCCTCAAGCAAGTCAGGGATTCCATGCAATTGTGGTACTTCCATCTGAAGACCCAATTACCAATTTACAAATTTCAGTTTGAATTTCAAATTGTATGAATTTTATCACACAATTACAACGTTTTAGTGCTTCTTGATAAATTTTTGACATATTTGGTTTCTCGGTTGATCCTCATTAACCAAATAGCTCTGATACCAACTGTAAGATCCCTATCTCCACTACGCAACAATTTCAGGGTTGCTAGCAGCGAAAGTAGTACTTCTTGCATGGAGGCAGGGTCCCACACTCGGGGCCTTGCCCACCATGGATATCCGGACAAGAGACTAATCCATCGGTTTTTCCAAAACCAAACCCGGAAAAAAATTCCTTTGCCCGAAAAGCATGAGCGATTCCACCCGGTTAACTTTTCCCTAACGTAGTCAAAAGCCTTAACTAACTAAACTCATCTGTCCGAACCCGTAAGTCCCATAGTCTGATCAAGGAAAAAGATTGTACTTGGATCATAGAGACCAACGCTTTTTTCCTCATTGAGAGGCACAACCGTTTTTCCATAGAACAATTTTTGTCTGGCATTTACTTCATCTATCGAACTAAACAGAAATTGAGTCTCGATTTACGGATCCATCAGTCCAGCCTACCAGTCCCATGGGTTAGCCAACCGCCCAACCACTGTAGTAATGGGATCCAATTAGGAATTTGGTTAGGTTTTGTCCCGGATACCAGGGAAAAGAGTTCCCAGGCTCCCTAGTCAGATGTTCATGCAAACATAAAACTAGTCATCACACCACTTACACACCCAATATAAAATTACCTTTTTCTCAGCATCAGCTATCTTAAAACGATCCTTCAATGAAACCATTGTGTCACTGATCACAATCCTCAAAATCTCTGGTTGAATCCTTATTTCCAATCATTCCTTCATTGGAGTATCTATGGCATCATTGGCAACCAAAATGCTCACCACCTGTTCACTCAGGGGCATTTTCGATAGTTCCTAACTCATAGTACCCCCCGACAAATATTCACTTATAAAAATCAAGATGGAATCCTCATTGAAGATCAGCAAGATCAGATCTATATAAGAGAGCTATGGACTCATCAATTGAGGACCAGCAAGGTCAATCAACCAGATCCATACTCAATTTCAGGAAACAACTCTTACTCCTTGTTTTAATATCTTCCACGATACACGTGTGGGTACCTTCAGTGACCTAGAGCCCGAGCACCATATGGTCAGCACCCTCTAGGATCCTTTGTAGAGTATAGGGACCTGCAAGCGCTCGTGAAAGCTCACCTCAATCGGAGAACGTGAGTCGGAGGGTGCTGGCGGTGTAGCCCTAGGAGCCGATGCCTGCTCTGATACCAATCGTTGGAATTAGGGTTGCAGGAAAGCACACAAAGCTTGGAGAAGAAGAAGCAAGAATGCACACAACACAAAGTGTATTAGATTGTGTCAATGTGCAAAGATAAGTTAGCCCTAGAATGATAGGCGTATATACAAGCTGGAGGAAAAAACCTCCTAAAGAGGGAAAAAGTGTCCCGACGGTCCTAAGTGTGTTTACACACATCACTGTCTATATATATGGCAACATTACAAGCAATTCACAAATACAGTTTCTATAATGAACTCTCATCTTTTCAGATTGTTCCACATCAATCCATATTACTTAATCCAAAACCAAATCATATGCGTATCGATTCTTAGCCAGATATATCATTTTCCATCCCATCACATCAGATTCATTCACTTCACATAAACACTATATTCGTGAGTTTGGGAATTTCCCAACTCCCATTTTTTGAATACTAAAAAGGTGGGACCTGGATAACATGCCTATAAGTTTTTCAATACCATATCATGTGACCTATTGTTGGAAAGCGCTTGGAAAATGGAATCTAGTGAGCTATAGAGCGCTCAATTTGGAGTAACGATGTTCAAGTTATGATTAATCCAAAGATTTGACCACATGTCCCAAACTTATGGGAAATTCCCATATTCCCCAATATGGTGTTCATAACATCCATTCCTATCTTTCTTAAATTACATTACTTCTCATCACATCCATTTCTCATTACATCTCATTCATTCACATCTTATATCATTCATTCACATTTTCACATGACATCTCATCTCATCCATTCGCTCATCTCAACATCATATCCATTCACATACATATTCGCATTCATTATTCCACATACACACTCACATTCGTACATCCACATCCACATCTACATCCATACATCCATTTTCACATCCATATTCATACATCCACATCCACATTCATACATCCACATCCACATCCACATCCACATCCACATCCACACATCCATTTCCACATCCATATTCATACATCCACATCCTCATCCACTGTAAGGTTCTCCCCTTCCAAAAATAGGGGAAACACTTAAGATAGTCCACTAAGTCTTATCTTGGAAAAAATTTCCTACTCATCGACACCTTGACCATGCAGAGATTCAAGGATACGATTCATAGGTAAGACTTAGTTCTATCCCGCAGGGGGAGCGTAGTCTTCTAAAAATCAAATCACCCATAGGGTAATTGATCATAATTTGGACAAGTACTAGTCTTGATTCCTAGAGACAACGCTTTTTTCCTCATCCATGCAAGGCACAACCGCTGGCCTAGTCTTCTAGAATAGAATTACTCGAGAACCTATTTATCTAATGTAGGGCTTTCACTTAATCTGTTGGAACGCTACCTGACTAATTGGGTCCACCCGTCCGTAGGATGGTGCCATCGGGGCATTCCATCCTCCCACTTTTCACCCTACTCACGTGTCAATTTGTTTTCTAATTAATCCTACCACACTGTTTGACATAAATAAACATGTTTCTTAATTAAGGCCCTTTTCACAAGGTTTGTTAAAACAACCTTTTTCCACAATACAATAATGCCAAAGACAAGATTTATAAAAACAAAGTTTAAACATGAATCAATTTCATACAAGCCAAACTGGCTCTCTTATTCTTTTCCTTTATACCGTCGATGATCTAGAATTCGGCCTTCCAGCCTCCACATGCTGGGCAAAACCCTACGGGACCATACACCTCATCGTCGACCGCTGGCGAGGACTCAAGCCGGCCTGTCGCTCTCTCAGGCTCCATCGCTTGATCCTCCCACCCCTCAGAGGGATGTCTGCGCACTAGGGTGGGCTAATTCACTGCACTAGCCTGGGTCCTCAGAACTAGATAGAATCACAATCACTCGCCTCAATCGACAAACCCCAATGGTATGAGGGAGACCATGGGCCAACTCCGGGCCTTACTAACGTCTCCGTCGTTCGGCTACACAAGCACAAGAATGGGGCAGCGTCAAGGCAAGGAGAAGTTGTACCTGTACCTTAATTTAACCAAGATAACAATCCATTTACACTAAACCATAGGACTATGATCCATGTCACCTTCTTAAGAAAATAATCCTTTTCACAAAGATTTTAGCATTTCAACTTGAGATTGCGATAAGACATTCTTTATTAAGGCATATGCTATTGTTTAAAAGAATACAAACTTTAAATAGTAAATCAATCAAATAGATCACTATTAACAATTAATAGAGAAGCCGGGGCCATACCTCAACCCCTAATAATGATATATAATTGAAAAATAAAATATGTATATACCTTATAGAAATTTATCGTTTATCATTGTCTTTGCTCGTTAACAAGAGCTTTAGAACTTGACATATGAGAATAGAGTCTTCTAATACCTTGTCTTTTGATTGAAATCATCCAATAATCTCCAAGCTTTATCTCCTCTTACTCATACTGTGACTCTTCTCTCTTTCTAAGGTCTATGGCAAAATAGCCTTCTTCTCTCACAGGGCTACGGGATACTATTCTTTCTCTAAAAGAAAAGCTATGGAGTTTTGGTCTCTTCCTCCGAAAGACCATAGTAATCTAAGCTTCTTTTCTAAGATATTATATAAGAATGAAGGGATATATACATCTCAAACTCTAGGATTACCTTGAGGCTACTTGCTGCCTTCTCACAGTTTTCCTTGTGTAGAGACCCTAACAGAATCAGCAAATTGTTTTGGCCATAACTCTCTGATAAAAACTCAGAATATAGTCATATAACCAGTCAAAAGAACGGAAACGTATCTGGTCTACAAGTCGGCATAGGTAGAGTAGGCAAAAACATCTGTATATAGCCACAAACGCACCATCTTTAGAAACGCGTTGTTTTTCCATATTTTTAGTATGCATGGACTCTAAATGTGTAAAAGTACTCTAAATATGACCTCTTATCACCTAAATTCGAAATTCTATTTTTGGAGATACTTATCTCTTAATAGAACTATTCTTATGTTCTTTATTTCTTTTAGGATTTTTGGAGCTAATATTTTTATTTTAACACTTTCCTAATGTTTCTAGCCTTATTGTCTCACTCTTCTCTAAGTGCACTCTCTTTCCTTCTTGAAATCTATATTAAAAGAGACACATACATACATGGCCTGGGAGGGACCTTACAATCTCCCCCACTTAAAAGATTCGAGATGTCCTCATCTCGCAAGCTGGGGTAGTATCTAAGTAAATCCTCCTGTCTCTTTCAAAGTGGTATCCCCACTAGGTAGAAATCTTCTTTTATCTAAACATTGTTCGGAGTCCTTTATTTCATGTGTTTGCTTGTTTTGTTGTGCCTCCAAAATGTCTATTATTCTAAAGCTAATTGGCCTTATTATCCTAAGTTCATGCATCCATATATCTCTCATATGATATGAACCTTCGAATTCCTTATTCTATACCCCCATGTAATATGGTACTTAACAAATTGTCATGGAGAAACATAAGGGAATCAATCCTTTATCTAAGCTATGATAGAAATTTCATAATCTTAGTATCGTCTTGTAGAATACCTCTATTCATCATGCACATTACTTCACATGAATCTTGCACCAATCCTCTTCTATTTACTCATAGAAATACTTGTTGAATTTGGTTATCTTTAACCCTGCTATCCCTATTTCTTGACCTAATTTTTGTTGTAGCTCATGATTCCTTGTAGTAGCCAACGGTGGGCTTGACGTTCCTCTTGAATTAGGGGACCTCTTCTTGATTAACATGGAAGGACTCATGTCCTTCTTGACACTTTCTATATAGAAAAAAACTTTATCAAAGTCTCTGGTTATAATTATGGCTTCTAAAATAGAGGATGGTTTTACATTCTTGAGATGAGGTTATTCAAAGGTAAATTAAGCTTCCAAATGAATCAATGGAAAAGAGTTACCTCATCCATCTCTGGAGCTAATCAAAGAATTTTAACAAAAGTTTGGTGGTATTCTTTTAGGGTCTTCCTTTCTTGGGTTAGCTCCAAAAGTTCATTCATTTTATCCTCTTGAAATCCTAGAGGACAAAACCTTTCACGAAGGTGTACTTTTATGGCATCCCATAACTGATTCTAGTTCCAGTGGTTAGATTGACAATAGTGCTTCCAACTAATTCAACATTTCTTACAATTTTTAGACAAGCAAGGGTGAACTTGCTTCTTTCATTGTATCCATGAAAAGCTCAAAACTATCAAATACTTATCATAGCGCCACATCTAAAGGCACTCTGGATTAATATATGTGAGATCTTCATTTTTTGGAGAATTACACATCTGGTGCCTTGGGATTGACACATCCAAAGATTATCAGGATTAATACGTCTGAGATGATTAGTTTTCTGAAAATTACACATCTAGTATCTTGGGACTAACACATCTAAAAGCATGATCCTCTCGGAATTACACATCCGAAGCTAGACCCATGTTTGTCTGAGATGGATTCAAGATCTTGGATGATTGTCCTAGTGTAAAGCATCTAATGGATGGCATTCACACGTCAACTATTCAAACCTTAATGGAGTTATAATCTTAATAATTTAGAACAAGTAAATTAATGAGATATATCCTAAAAATTTCTCTAAACAAAGCTTCGATCTATCCTTCTAGTCATTTAGTTCACTAATTTCTTAATTCGATCACCCTATGTTTTTCCTCAAAAGGTTTTCTTCCCAATATTGGATGTATGGATGTAGATATGGATGTGTATGTATGAATGTGGATATGGGATGTGGATGTATAAATGAGGATGTGAAAATGGAGGTAAGCATGTAGATGTGGATGTATGGATGTGGATGTGGATGTGGATGTGGATGTATGGATGTGGATATGGATGTGAATATATGATATGTGATGTGAAGGAATCTGAAGTGAAGAGATGGAAAATGATGTGATTGGATGAGTACACATATAAATGGAATGTGGAATAAGTAATGTGGATTAATGAGAGGGATAATGTGGAAAAATGAGAGTTAATATAGAAATTGTATTTGTAAACTGTTTGTAAATGATGTTTGTAAATGGTTGTTTTATGTCAAGAATGCTGGGGAAGCATTTTGACCGTCTTGTGATTAAGGTCGTGGAGACCTAACTGATAAAGTTACAACTGCTGACGGAGAGTCAATGGAGGACGTCTCGCGTAGCAAGGTCGACCGAGGTCTTGACCAGCCTCGGTTTGATTAAAATGGTGAGCTTCCGGTACGGTGGATGAGGGACCAAGGAAGCAGCCTATGAGTGAAGCGCTAGGTCACCTGCGAAGGATCCTAGAGGGTGCTGACCATACGGTGCTCGGGCTCTGGGTCGCCTAGGATACCCACACGTGCGTCGAGGAAGATATTGGAACAAGGAGTAAGAGTTGTTTTGTGAAACCGGGCATGGATCTGGTTGATTGACCTTGCTGGTCTTCAACGGATGAGTCCATGGCTCTTTATATGGATCTGTTGGTTGATCTTGCTGATCTTCAACGAGAGTCCATCTTGATTTTATAAGTGATCATATTGCCGAGTATTATGGGCTAGGAACTATGAAAAGGCCCCTGTGTGGACAGATGGTGAGCGTTCTAGTTGCCAATGATGCCATAGATACTCTGATGAAGGAATGATGGGATATTAAGAATCAACCGGATAAATTGGAAGATTGTGATCAGTGGTACTATGGTTTCATTAAAGGATTGTTTTAAAGTTAGCTGATGCTAAGAAAAAGGCAATTTCATATTGGGGGTGTGTAAGTGGTGTGGCTAGTTTTATGTTTGCATGAACTTCCGGCTAGGGGGCCTTGGAACTCTTTTCCTTGGTACCCGGGACAAAACGTAACCAAATTCCAAATTGGATCCGATCACTACAGTGGTTGGGCGGTTGGCTAACCCATGGGATCGGATGGGGTTAGGCTGGACTGATGGATCCGTAAATCGAGACTCAATTTCTGTTACTACGATAGATGAAGTAAATCCCAGATAGTAATTGTTCTATGGATAGGAATCAACGGCTGTGCCTCTTGATGGGGAAAAAATCGTTGATCCCAATGATCCAAGTGTAAGTTTCTTCCTTGATCTGATCGAGTACCTTTGTAGGTGCAGTCCGATCAGTTTGATCAGTAATGGTCTTGACTACGTTAGAGTAAAAAGTTATCCTGGTGGAACCGTCCGTGCTTTCCGGATAAAGGAAGTTTTTTCGGGTTCGGTTTTGGAAAAACCGACGGATTAGTCTCTTGTCTGGATATCCGTGGATGAGGCCCCGAGAGTGTGGGACCCCTGTCACACGCGCGAGAAGTGCTACTTCCGCTGCTGCTAGTACCTGAATCCGTTGCTCGTCGGTGGGAACAGGGATCTCACAGTATGACCAACACATATCCACATTCATACATACACATCCATATCCACATCCATACATCCACATCCACATGCATACATCCACTATCACGTCCTCATTCATACATCCACATCCACATACATACATACATCCACATTCACATTCCCATTCTCATCTATACATCCACATCTATATCCACATACATACATACATCCACATCCACATTCCACATTCCACATTCACATCTATACATCCACATTCACATACATTCACATCCACATTCCCATTCACATCTATACATCCACATCTACATCCACATACATACATACATCTACATCCACATACATACATACATCCACATCCACATTCCACATTCACATCTATACAGCCACATCTACATCTACATCCACATCCACATTCACATCCATACATCCACATCTACATGCTTACCTCCATTTTCACATCCTCATTTATACATCCACATCCCATATCCACATTCATACATCCACATCCACATCCATATGCATACATCCACTATCACATTCACATCCACATGCATACATCCACTATCACGTCCTCATTCATACATCCACATCTACATACATACATACATCCACATCCACATTCCCATTCACATCAATACAGCCACATCTACATCCACATACATACATACATCCACATCCACATTCCACATTCCCATTCATATAACCCCATATGCCTTCACAACTAATCTTTTACATCACATCCATTCTCGTCCTATCACAACCCATATACATCTTATCCTATCACATACACTTCTTACCTCATCCCATACACATCTTATCACCTCCTAACTTATTTCATAAGCATCTTATCACCTCTTATCACATCTTATACACCTCTTATCACATCCTATCACATCTCATATCTATTTATAGAATACAAGAGAATTCATAAGCATCTTATCACCTCTTATCACATCTTATACACCTCTTATCACATCTTAATTCATCTTATCACCTCCTAACTTATTTCATAAGCATCTTATCACCTCTTATCACATCTTATACACCTCTTATCACATCCTATCACATCTCATATCTATTTATAGAATACAAGAGAATTCTTATATTTGATATAAGATTTCTTTACACATTTATTCAATTTAGATGAGAATGACACTTTTGAATTAAAAATCAATCTTTATGCATCTTCTTATGCATAAATTCAATTTGGTAGGAATTACACTTTTAGAATAAAAGAATTTCTCTTATGCATCTAAGTTATGCATAAAATCCATTTATGATGAAAAATCACACTTTTAGTATAAAAAGAATATCTTTTATGCATACCTCTATGCATGAAATCCAATATGATAAAAGTAACACTTTTACAATAAAATAATCAACTTTTATGCATACCTCTATGCATGAAATTCAATTGTGATAAAAGTAACACTTTTATAATAAAATAATCAACTTTTATGCATACCTCTATGCATGAAATTCAATTGTGATAAAAGTAACACTTTTATAATAAAATAATCAACTTTATGCATACCTCTATGCATGAAATCCAAATATGATAAAAGTAATACTTTTATAATAAAATAATCAACTCTTATGCATACTTCTATGCATGAAATTCAATTGTGATAAAAGTAACACTTTTATAATAAAATAATCAACTTTTATGCATACCTCTATGCATGAAATCTAATTATGATAATATAAAAATCAATTTCTCTAGGATTACAATGAATATCTTTCAATTAATCTAGGATGATAATTCCTAGAATATGGTAGGAAGTCCTCTTTTTATGCTTTGAATGAAATTATTTTATGCGTAATTTTTATAAAAATTTTGCCATAGCTCTGCTGCTATGACTGATAAATCTCAATTTTTCTAAGGGATAAAGCTTATCATTAAGAAAATAATTAGAATGATCCCTAATTGGATCATTAATCCACAATGAATTGAATCATCAATATACATAAACTAAAAGCATAGAAAAAAGCCATTAACTTGGCCTCAAGCATAGATTAATCTTGGATTAAGAAAAAGCTTTATGAAAAGCTTCATTTGGATTGAGAATGGGTCATGAGTATGACCATTACTTGAGTGAGAGAGAGAATTTACATAAAAACCATTTGAATTAAGCATAAATGAAAATTTATATAATTCTTAACTATCATTAATCAATTTACTTCAATAGCATTCATAAAATTATGTAACTCTTCACTACCATTCATCAATTAACTTCAATAGCATTCAAAAACCATTCCAATTAAGCTTCTCAAGCTTGAGAGGGGTTGAGAAGAGAGAAGCATTGAGAAATTATAGAAAAGATCAAAATTTCACCATTTACCTTGCAATTTGCTTGATTCTTTGTTCACGGTAGAGGCCCCCAACCAATCAATTGGTTAAGTATGTTGATGGAGCCACCAATGGGGATTGAAGAAAGAGGGAAGCTCCAATTTCTTCAATTTGGAGAGAATTTTAGAGAATAGTAGAAATTAGCATTATTTCAGCATACCTCTAGTATAGTAAAATTCTTCTATTTTTTTCAAAGGACTCATGTTCTATTTATAGGAGAGGGAAGCTCTAACCAAAGCTAACTGAATTCTAGAATTTTCTAGATTCAATTCGGTTGAATTTTGACTAGATTTGGACGTAGTTTGGTTACTTTTTGATTCGGTTTGGTTCCATTTTGATTTGGTTTGGTTCGAGAGAGAGGAGAGATAAAAATATCACATTATTTTTGAGTTTAAAACTCATTCAAGCATGTGAAATATGCACCTCCATTAAAGAACTCCCCTTCCTTACATGTGTGTCAAAATGGATTCATTATACCCAAAATATCTCATATTTTTAATATTGCTCATAGTTTTTTTACTAATAAACCTTGTACATTTTCAACTCTTCATCTTGTGTGAGCATTTACTCATTTTTGGATACCCAAAATATCTCATATTTTTAATATTGCTCATAGTTTTTTACTAATAAACCTTGTACATTTTCAACTCTTCATCTTATGTGAGCATTTACTCATTTTTGGATACCCAAAATATCTCATATTTTTAATATTGCTCATAGTTTTTTACTAATAAACCTTGTACATTTTCAACTCTTCATCTTATGTGAGCATTTACTCATTTTTGGGTATCTTCTTTTACAAATTGGATTTATCTCCTCCCTACACATGGATTGATGCTATTGGCCCATAAGAACCTTAATTGGACCATAATCCAAAAATTTCTGAAAATCTAGACCCTTAGGCTAAGGTCCTTTATACCCATTTCCAATTAATTCCAATTGCACATTGGAAAGTTCTTTTTGAATTTCTATTTCAGGGGAACTTATTTTAATAAGATGAGATAAGTTTCTATCCAAAAATATTAAAAATCTAAATATTCTCTCTCTAGAATATTTTCTCTCTCTATGCCAAAACAGGTAGAAACAAGATCTCTTATATTTCAGAAAAGGGAATTGATTACACGGGAATATGCTGGACATCAAAAAGGGGTTGGGGGAGGAATCTTACATCACCTTCCTTACACATTCATCACCTACACACTTACTCATTCCTTTCTCACTCCATCAAACCTGCAAACTTCATGTCCTCTCTCACCCTCTCCACCTTTTCCCTCTCCTTCCATCTCCATTTGCTCTCATATCTACTCTACACCCATACCTCATCTCCATTTCTCTCCCTACTACTCCTATATTACTAAATTATTTTCCCAATCTAAAAAAAAATACATAAAAATTCAACATGAATGTACCATATTAACCTCTGCAAATATGGGATTTCCATCTACAAAAATCCCCATGTTCTTCACCACCTCAATCAACTTTTGTGGTGTCAAATGCAAGAAGGAGATCGGCGGTTAACTTAAAGATCTACACATGGGAGAGTCCAAGCTTCTTCGAGCTTTCAACCACACAAAGGATCTTTCCAAATCTTTACTCCTCACACTCATTTTGTACATTGTATTACTAACCTTTTATAGTGATTACTAACTACTAACCACTAACATTTGTAAATAAGCACCCACTCTACTACTTTTGGAGTAGGCATTACTACAAGTTATTTGCTCAAACCTCTACATCACACTCTCCTCTCATATTCAATATTTAATTCTCTCACCTTGAGCCCACATCCATGTGACTCAAGGGATAAGAAGAGGCCCACTCTCATTTCAAAATAAAAAATCCATAATCTATGATTTTCCATAATAAGATTGATTAGGCTTAATCCTAATTGGGGCTTCTCAAACCTATAAATAGAGCCCCCTCCATTCCTTGTAAGAGGAGATTACACACATTGTACACCACTCCTAACTCTAGTGTGTAAGGAGATAGTGAAGCCTGAAGCTTGAAGCTAGTTATGTCATTGTGAGGGCTTGAGTGATGCCATACTCCTTATCATAATTGTATCTTGCCTTTGTGCATCAATAAGATTAGTAGTTTGGGTGCAATTGTGTACAAAATCTTGGACTCCTACATCTCCAAAGTTTATTTAGCGAAGCGGTCCGATTTTCGATTTAAGGTAATTTGATCCTTGTATTTTGTGGTGTGATTTTATGCTTGGAGGCTTGAGGGCTTGTTTTTGATTTGTTGCCTTTCAATTCATTGTAAGAGGGTTGTATGGTGAGAGGGCTCCCGTAACCTTAAGACCAAGTGCATAGCGACAACAAAATCAAGCTTATATTGTCTCTCTAAGTTCTTCTCCAAGTTTGGTGTGCATCTATTTGTGTTATGCTAGTCTCCTCCACACATAATACCATATGTTATGAGTGTTTGTTGAGTGTGTGTGTGTCTTTTGATTGATGTATATGGTTAGCATGTATTGATTGGCTACAAGGAAAGATCTTTGGTGTCCTAGTTCACACACATAACTAGGTGGTGCCCCCTTTTCTTGTTGGGTGTGTGGTTTTGGGGTTTTTTATGTTTGTGTTGCGTTGTGCTCCAAGCCCATTGAGCAACACGGGAGCCTTGAGGAGTGCTTAGAGGCCGCTCTTCTTGTTGCCCGCCCCAGACCGCCTCAGTACATAGAGTAGCTCGACTCCAGAAATCAAAATCTCCTCACGGGAGATGCATAAGACGGCGGTACTGGGCCATAGCCATGCCTTGATACAAACGTTCACTTACTGCCAAGGGAGCTATTATCTTCTCCTTAGGAATAAAGCGACTAAGGAGTCTGTAGATTTGGCATGAAAGTCTGAAACTCCGAGTCGTTGAATGATATAGAATGACACCATGTACCACTTTGAGCTTTATCAGAATCATGGCCATTGAGAGGTTCTGCCTCCGCCGGTTGCAAGAGGCGTGGACATACTACCCTACAAACCACTTATGCTGTTGTCTCTCCGCTGGGTCAGGATAATATAAATCCTCGAAATGGTGTGTGAGTCTGACTCGGCTTGTTCAAGTTGCAACGGAAGAGATGAGATGTTCGAAGGCAAACGCAGTCATGTCTTGTGGGGTGACTGGGTGAGGTCAGGAATACCAGATAAGTATGGAACTTTCATCTTAAAAAAATAATTTCTTTGATTAAAAATTCTTTATTAAAGAGACTTGCAAAATGAAAATACATTATGAAAAATGCTTTTTCTGAGTTTTTGTTATCAAATTTTGATAAGAACTCGTTTATCCTTATTAGCTTTCAACAAGACTCTGATACCAGCTGTGAGGTCCCTGCCCCCTCCACGGTACACATGCCGACGAAAGCGACGTTGGCCTCCTGCCCGGGGCGGGGATCCACACTCGGGGCCTTGCCGCTTGCGGATGTCCGAGGTGAGAGGCTAGCCCGGGTGGTCCCTCCGAAACCGGGCCCGGAAGACTCCCCTCGCCCGGAAGGCACGGGCAATTCCGCCATGGAAAAATCTTCTAATGGGGGAAATTACTCTAATGAGTCAAAGTCTTAACTAGGTAAACTGATCTGACCGAACCTGAAGTCACATAGTCAAATCAAGAAGAGACTTGCACTTGGTCCATGGAATCATCGCTTTTTTCCTCATTTACGAGGCACAGCCGCTGATCCCCTCCCGCCATAGAACAAGTTCTTCTTAGGATTTAAACTAATTAAGGTAACTAATCGTATCTAGTTGTTTCTGAGGAATCCTCTAATCCAGCCTATCCGGCCCATGGGTTAGCCAACCACCCGACCACTATATTGGTGGGAATCCTTTATAAAGATTTGGTTGTGTTTTTACCCAGGTACCGACGAGGAAAAGAGTTCCCAGGCCCCCTAGTTGGTGATTCATGCAAAAATTAAGGTAGGCATACCACGTACACACCCAACACAAAATTACCATTTATAACATATTCATGCAAAAATTAAGGTAGGCATACCACGTACACACCCAATACAAAATTACCATTTATAACAGATTCATGCAAAAATTAAGGTAGGCATACCACGTACACATCCAATACAAAATTACCATTTATAACACATTTGACTAGCTTTAAAACAATCACTCAATAGAAATCATAATATTTCTTATCATCATTTTCCAAAATTCTGAGTCCATTGTATTACAATAATATCCTCTGGACTCTCCATTGAAGACCAGCTGGCCAACCAATGAGATCTAGTATCAAAATTTGGTTCCCAAAAATCTTTCCTTTTTGTCCATCAAAATCTTCCTCGACGTATGCATGGGTTTCCTAGCAACCGCGAGCCCGTGCATTGCCTGGTCAGAACCCTCTAGGATCCTCCTTAGGTGTCCTAGCACTTCACTCAGGAACTGCTTCGTCGGTCCTCACCCATCGTACCAGAAGCGCACCATTTTAACCGTACCGAGGCTAGTCAAGACCTCGGCAAGCTTTTCCGCGAGTGACGTCCCTTGAACGACTCGCCGCCAGCTATTCCAAATGAACCTCCTCTTAGAAAAACATAAGCCAAATGCTTCCTCTAGCATTATGGCATTAAAAAAACCTTTGAATAATTAAAAAAAGGTTCTAATGCAAGTAAAATTCCAATTTGAGATTAGTTCCAAAAACCCTTTTCCATAATTCCCAGTTTCATAAAGAGGATCCTTGATCTCTCATCAGGGTAATCTAACCATCATTCAGTCTGATTGTCCAACTAGATTCTTGGTGAGTTTGGTGGAAAAAAACTAGTTTAGTTTCGATAGTCTATTGTTTGTGATTAGAAACTGGAATTGGTCACACGAAGATCTTACTTGATTCAGATTGAGAGATGGACAATTAGGTTTACTGTCCATCCTTCTTGTAGTCTAACCAAATTCATTCGGTTTAGTTCTACAAGGATTTCCTTGAGATAAACATCTAGTTTTGGTTAAATATTTATTTAATGATTTTACCAATTAAAATATCCAAAGATATTCTTTCTATCACATAATTTCTCAACCTTAATTCATTAGGTAGAATTATGGTGGAAATTCAACTTTTGACACTAAAATTTAATTCAAATCCATCTTTTCTTAATTATCATAAAAATTCTTCTTTTTAACTAAATATCATACCTATTTTTTTAATAAACTTGAAATCCCTCTTTTTCTCATTTTAATGAGTGTAATCCAATTATGATGGTGGGAATTCCTCTTTTACCATAAATTAAATCTATTTAAAATTCTTCTTAAAAATTACATAAAAATATCCATTAGTTCCATTAAGCTAAAAATTTCACTTTTCTCATTTAAATATTTGAATTCCAATATGGTGGGAATTCCTCTTTCATCATTTAAACTTATCTATGCAAAAAGATAAATTTAACTAAATTTTTTCTTAAAATTTAAATAAAAATCTCCATTAATTCCTTTACACTAGGAATTACACTTTCCTCATTTAAACATTTGAATTACACTTTCCTCATTTAAACATTTGAATTCCAATATGGTGGGAATTCCTCTTTCATCATTTAAACTTATCTATGCAAAAAGATAAATTTAACTAAATTTTCTCTTAAAATTTAAATAAAAATCTCTATTAATTCGTTTACACTAGGAATTACCCTATGATACTCATATGCATCTTCCAACACTCCTTCAAATACATCTAGCTTCTCTCTAGCTCTCTTCATCTTCTCACATGATGATGCTTTATGAAAATGCTTTGATGATTTTGTGAAATTTTGTGCATAGATCAATCATGCAAAACTTCATGCATTGATCTCCTTTTGAACATCTCTCACACATGTATGAGCATTCATTTGTGGCATGGTTATGACTCATGCAAATCAAACACTTCTTTTTCTTCTTTTTACCCATATTTGAAGTTAGAAATTAGATAGCTATGTGAGCTCTCATATTCAATGCACCACACCAAATAAAGCCCATATGTATGCTTGGAATGGAGAGCTACAGTGCTATACCGAGATCCACCCCACTCATGACAAATAGGCGCTCAAACATTACTAAAAACTTTCTAAAATCAGAATTTGAGGTGTTTATTATGTAAAATCTGAATGATGGCTTACTTGGAACACGTCAACCTCCAATGTGAAGTAGCACTTTGCCAATGAGGAATTCCACCATCCCATCCAAGGATATGCAGATTCTAATTCTGCTCCACCTGCAGGTTCTGATTCTGCTGCACTTGCATATTTTGATTCTGCTCCACCTGCACGTTCTGAGAGTAGTCTGCTCTGCAAGATTAGAGCAGTCTATAGAATCAGAGCAGTTTGCAATAGGTTCAAAGCAGTCTACACAGCAGGTTTAAAGGTGAAACTCTGATTTCTGGAATGGCTTAAACTGAATCTGATTTTGCCTTCTGAATCTGATTTCGCCTCTTGAATCTGATTTTGCCTTTTGAATCAGATTTCGCCTTCTGAATCAGATTTTACCTTCTGAATCTGATTTTGCCTTCTGAATCTGATTTTGCCTTCTGAATCTGATTTTGCCTTCTGAATCTGTAGCAGTGCTTGAATCTGCAGCACTTGCTTTGCATGCTCCTATTGTAGGCTCCATCCTAATCAACCATTGTGGTTGAAACCACCATGAATCGCCAGTGTATAATGGTTACACAGCCAAGCAGTTAAGCAGATATAATTTCTCCACAAGAAACATGTTGATTAGGCAAAAACAGAGATTCAGACATAGCAGAAAAGTAATGCACAGACAGAACTTTGACAGAGCAAAGTCACACAAGAGAGATAAACCCTAAAAATCTGCTTCATTCTCCTCTCTCTCTCACACATTACATTGCTTCCCCTTCTTTTCTACGTTGCTCAAAAACGTTTCTCTTTCCCCAAAATGTTATTCTTGAGTAACCGTTACATATCTTAACTTCCAAGATCCCAAGAAATTCATCATACATTCCTACCGCCTTATAATTCCGACTTTCTCCCAGGTCTTCTAGAGGGAAGAACTTCCACTTTAGTAAGAATTCTCTAAGGACTCTACTCCTGAGAATCTTCTCTCAAACGTCAAGGATTTCCTTAGGTTAGAGTACCATCTAGCCTTGAGTCAGAGAGATCAATTGTTCATCTCATCAAGCATGTGACTCGGGCTAGGCACATACTTCTTAAGCAAAGTGACATGGAATACATCATGTACCTTGAGATGGGGAGGCAGAAGAAGTTTGTGGGCTAGATCACCCACTTTCTTTATGACAGCATACGGCCCACAGTATCTGCCTGTGAGAGAGCTTCTTATACTTCCCTAAGGATAAGGAACTTCTTTTTGGTTGTACTCGAATGAAGACCATATCTAACTCTTCAAACTCTCTCTCTGACCTCTTTTTATCTGCAAAATGCTTTTGTCTGTCTTGGGCTGCCTTTATATCTTTACGGATTGATTACATCTGCTGCTGGTCCATGTTATCAAGCATTTGTCTGGACATTTCGACTCTGATCAATGGGTCAGACCAAGTTAATGGTGTAAGGCAATCTTGTCCATACAAAGCTTTGAAAGGACTCATCCCAATGCTCCGATGATGAGAAGCATTGTAAGCAAATTCGACCAGATGCAAATGACTTAACCACTTCTTGGGTTCCCTGCCCCGCAGCATGATCGAAGGATATCTTCTATTACGTGATTCACCCTTTCCATTTGGCCATCTGTTTCGGGGGGGTGATAGGCTGTGCTAAGATCCAAGAAAGTTCCTATTGCTTCAAAGAACGCAGTCTAGAATTTTAATATAAATTTGGGATCTCTGTCACTTACTATCCTCCTGGGTAAACCATGCAATCTGAAGATCTCCTTAAGGAAAACTCTGGCAACATCCACTGCACAGTACGTTTCTTTATTCACTGGAATGAGATGGGAAACTTTGGTTAGCATGTCAACTACCACAAAAATGGAGTTGTAACCTGATTGCACTAAAGGTAATCTAGTGAGACAAAGTTCATATACTGATGCATTCCCACTTCATCTGTGGAATGTCTAGAGGCTGCAGTTTCCCTCGCATCTTGACTCTCTCTGCCTTGACTCTTCGGCACATCAAGCATTTTCGCACATGATCAAGTACATCCTTTTTGAGTCTTGGCCAAAAGAAGCTTTTCTTCATAGACATATAGGTTTTTATAAACCCTAGATGTCCAGCTATCAGGCTATCATGGGCTTCTCTCAGAGTTCTTCCCTTTATTCCCTCATCATTGGGGATACATAGCCGATTATTATAATACATGCATCCTTCATCTAGTTTGTATCCAAGAGCTCGACTCATTTCCTGAGGAGTCTTGCTTTCTTGCATCAGAAGAGTAGCAATAGGGGCAAAGAATTTGTCCTGCAAGATTTTCTCCTTTGCTTCATTGATCAATGGACTTGACACCAATGTTAAGCAAGGAGGCTTTTCTGCTGAGCGCATCTGCAACCACATTTTCTTTCCCCGACCGATACTTTATTTCAAAATCAAATTCTTGCAGGGTTTGCATCCATCTCCTTTGACGCATGTTGAGATCCCTTTGGGCGAAGATCCACTTTAGACTTTGATGATCTGTTCATCAAGGTGAACCTTTGTATCAAAAGATAATGTCTCCACAACTTCAGAGCATACACTACTACTGAGTGTAACTCCAAGTCACGGACGACATAATTCCTCTCATGTGTTTTACATTTTTTTTGATTCATAGGCCACTCCATGACCTTCCTGCATTAGAGCATGGCAAGCAAACCCACTGGCATCAGTAACTACCTCAAAGGGTTTGGTAAAATCTAGCAAATTAAGGAGGGGGTCGGTCACTAAGGCTATCTTTAGCTTGTCAAAGGCACTCTGACACATTACAGTCCACTGAAAAAGTGTACTCTTCTTGAGAAGGTTAGTTAAGGGGGATGCTATCTGAGCATACCTAGGTATAAAGATTTTATACCATCTAGTTAACCCTAGGAATCCTCTGACTTCCTTTACTGACTTGGGTTCTAGCCATTCTACGACTGCTTGGATCTTTGCGGGGTCAAAAGAAATCTTATCCTTTGACACTATGAGTCCCAAGTATTCCACCTGGTCTAGTATAGAGAAAGAACATTTGCTCTTCTTTGCAAAGAGTTGGTGTTTCCTTAGGATTTCCAGGACCTTGCACATATGATCTTCATGGTCTGTAGCATTCTTTGAGTATACCGAGATATCATCAAAGAAGACAAGAACAAAGTCATCCAAGTATTCTCTGAGAATATCTTGCATAAGACAATTGAATGTTGCTGGGGCATTAGTCAATCCAAACGGCATGACTGTGAACTCATAATGCCCATAACGAGTATTGACTGTTGTCTTTGGGATGTCCTGCTCCTTGATTCTAATCTGGTAGTACCCGAATTTGAGATCTATCTTGTAAACATTTGGGTCCCACTTAATCGATCTAGAAGTTCATCAATCCTAGGAATAGGATACTTATTCTTAATTGTTAATTGTCAATTGATTTAGTCCTCTGTAGTCAATATAGAGTTTGAAAGAGAACAGGCGCACCCTAAGGTGAGACACTGGGTCTGACGAATCCCTTTCTATTCCTCTACTTCCTCAGCTATGGTGACTGCTCTAGTTGCTGCAGTCTGAGGTGGAACTCTCTCTCTTTGGTTATTTCAAATCTGAGAGGGAGTTTGGAGACTACTTTGCATGGAGGCTGCAGGTTGAGCTGGCACTCTTCTTGGGTTATCGTGATTCTGGCGCGTAGGGGACCCTGATTAGACTGATATGAAGGAGTCAGCCTCTGAACTCTGGGACCCTGGCTTCCTTGGCCCATCGAAGGAGATGGGAAAGGTCTTCCTTCATTTCAGAAGCTTCCCATCTCCACATTCTGGTTAGGACCTTGGTGTCTCTTTGGAGGCGGAAAGTTGGAAGAACTTCCCGGTGTCTGAAATCTTTTAAAGGACAAGGGAGCTAGCTTTGGCAGGACTTTCACAAGATGAAGGCTTTGGCAAAGTCCTTCACCATTCTGACAGCTTCAGCCATGGACACTGACTTGGCATTCTTGACCAGTGTGTCCAAGGGTTCGTTCATTCCCTAAATGAACCTGGCCCCATGAGTTGCTTTTCATCTAGAGGTGTTGAATATTTGAGTAGAAGAGCGAAGGCCTGGTGATATTCCTCGATGGTTTTTCTCCCCTCCTTTAGCTCTAAGAATTCGTTCATTTTGGTTTCCAAAAACCCAAGGGGACAAAATATCTTCCTCAAATAGGTTTTAAGGTCGTTTCAAGACTGAGTATTCCTGTCTAGACGGTTGGTGTCACAATGGTTCCTCCATGCCACCCTAGCTGTTTCCACTATTTTCAGCTTGGCAAGAGCCATTTTGCTCCGGTCATTGTAGTGTGTCACGTTAAAATATTCTTCCATAGCTTCAGCCATTTCTCCACAGCCTCGTGCCCAGGTTCTCCCCTTCTCCTTTGAAGGGTCCTGGTGGCTGAGTTCTATGAAGAGCCTTGCGAACATCGGGGTCAAGCTCATCATCTTCAGAGAGAGGGTCTGGCTGACGGCCACGGTTTTCTCGTCTCATGATTCTGCCAAAAATGATATATTATTAAATTTTTATTTTAATATCATCCACAAGATCCTAAGACTTAAGGGATTCGAAAAATAATTTCTTAACAAGATAAATGTACATAGAGCAGCTCGGCTCTAGAAATCAAAATCTCCTCGGGAGACGCATAAGACGGCAGTACTGGGCCATAGCCATGCCCTGATACAAACATTCACTTACTGCCAAGGGAGCTATTATCTTCTCCTTAGGAATAAAGCGACTAAGGAGTCTGTAGATTTGGCATAAAAGTCTAAAATTTCGAGGCGTTGAATGATATAGAATGACACCATGTACTACTTTGAGCTTTCAATGAGAGGTTCTACCTCAGCATTGCACATCGGTCGCAAGAGGCGTGGACATAGTGCCCTGCAAACCACTTATGTTGTCGTCTCTCTACTGGGTCAGGAAAATATAAATCCTCGAAATGGTGTGCGAGTCTAACTCAGCTTGTTCGAGAAGAGATGAGATGCTCGAAGGCGAACGCAGTCATGTCTTGACTTCCATCTAAAAATAATAATTTCTTTGATTAAAAATTCTTTATTAAATGAGACTTGCGAAATGAAAATACATTATGAAAAATGCTTTTTTTGAGTTTTTGTTATCAATTTTTGATAAGAATTCATTTATCCTTATTAGCTTTCAACAAGACGCTGATACCAACTATGAGTTCCCTGCCCCCTCCGCGGTACCCATGCGAGCCACGGAAGCGGTGTCGGCCTCCTGCGCGGGAGGGCGGGAATCTACACTCGGGGCCTCCGGCAGATGTCCGGGACGAGAGGCTAGCCTGGGCGGTCCCTCCAAGGAGCGCCCTCCAAGGAGCGACCGAGCCCGGAAGACTCCCCTTACCCGGAAGGCACGGGCGATTCCGCCATGGGAAAATCTTCTAACGAGGAAAATTACTCTAACAAGTCAAAGTCTTAACTAGGTAAACTGATCTGACCGAACGTGAAGTCACATAGTCAGATTAAGAAGAGACTTGTACTTGGTCCATGGAATCATCGTTTTTTTTCTCATTTACGAGGCACAACCGTTGATCCCCTCCCGCAGAACAAGGTCTTCTCAGGATTTAAACTAATTAACGTAGCTAATTGTATCTAGTTGTTTTTGAGGAATCCTTTGATCCAACCACCCGACCACTGTATTGGTGGGATTCCTTTAAAAAGATTTGGCTGTGTTTTTGCCTGGGTATCGAGGAAAAGAGTTCCCAGGCCCCCTAGCCGGTGATTCATGTACACACCCAATATAAAATTACCATTTATAACAAATTCGACTAGCTTTAAAACAATCCTTCAATAGAAATCATAATATTTTTTATCATCATTTTCTAAAATTTCGAGTCCATTGTATTACAATAATATCCTCTGGACTCTCCATTAAAGACCAGCTGGCCAACCAACGAGATTCAAAATCAAAACTTGGTTCCCAAAAATCTTTCCTTTTTGTCCATCCGAAATCTTCCTCGACATACACATGGGTGTCCTAGCAATCGCGAGCCCGTGCATCGCCTGGTCAGAACCCTCTAGGATCCTCCTTAGGTGTCCTAGCACTTCACTCAGGGAGGATTGCTTCGTTGGTCCTCCCCCATCATACCAAAAGCGCACCATTTTAACCATACCGAGGCTGGTCAAGACCTCGACAGGCTTTGCCGTAATGAGTGACGTCCCTTGACGACTCCCCGCCAGCTGTTCCAACGAACCTCCGCTTAGAAAAACATACGCCAAATGCTTCCTCTAGCATTCTGGTGTAAAACAATCCTTTGAATTAAAAAAACAAATGCTCTAATGCAAGTAAAATTCCAATTTGAGATTGGTATTCCAATATGGTGGGAATTCCCCTCTCATCATTTAAACATATCTATACAGCAAAAAGATAAATTTAACTAAAGTTTTTCTTAAAATTTAAACAAAATCTCCATTAATTCCTTTACACTAGGAATTACACTTTCCTCATTTAAACATTTGAATTCCAATATGGTGGGAATTCCTCTTTCATCATTTAAAGTTATCTATGCAAAAAGATAAATTTAACTAGATTTTCTATTAAAATTTAAATAAAAATCTCTATTAATTCCTTTACACTAGGACTTACACTTTCCTCATTTAAATATTTGAATTTCAATATGGTAAAAATTTCTCTTTCATCATTTAAACTTATCTATGCAAAAAGATAAATTTAACTAAATTTTCTCTTAAAATTTAAATAAAAAGCTCTATTAATTCCTTTACACTAGGAATAACACTTTCCTCATTTAAATATTTGAATTCCAATATGGTGGGAATTCCTCTTTCATCATTTAAACTTATCTATACAAAAAGATAAATTTAACTAGAATCCTTCTTTAATTTTTAAATAAAATATACATTATTTTAGCATCATAATTTTCCTCTTACTTCATTGGAATACATAGATTTCCATTGTCATAGGGGGATTACTCTTTTAACAAAAAAATGGATTACTAGAAATTTCTCTTTTTTTAAATTAACTATTTATATAGAAATATAAAAAATATATTTTCCATTATTATAATGAGAATCATTCAATTAATCTAGGATGATTAATCCTAGAATATGGTAGGAAGTCCTCTTTTCATATTATGAATTTAAATGATTTATGTGTTAATTTTTCAGAAATTTTACCATAGCTCCGCTACTAGTACTAATAAATCTCAATAATTTGAAAGCATAAAGTTTAGTAATATCCCTATGATTATAATAACTATTAATTGGATTAATATCCAATTATGGACTTGATTCTTAATTTTTTTATAAATTAAATAGCATAAAAGCATTAAAAAGCCACTTATTTGGCCTCTAATTTGACAAGCATAGAAATTACTTTTAGATTAGAGAATTACTTCATGAGAAGCTTCATTTGAATATAGAATAGGTCATAGGAATGACCATTATTTGGGGAAGAGAGAGAGATGCTTTAAAAAAATATTATAATTTAAGCATAAATGGAAATTTATGTGTTTTATCACTACAATTCATTAAAGAACTTCAATTGTATTCAAAAGCCATTCAATTGAATGCTTATCAAGCTTGAGAGGGGTTGAGAAGAGAGAAACATTTGGAGATTAAAGAAAAAAGACCATAAACCACATTTTACCTCCTAGATTGCTTGATTCTTTGATCAAAGTAGAGGCTCCCAACCAATCAATTGGTTTGGTATGTTGATGAAGCCTCCAAGGAAGATTGAAGAGAGAGAGAAGCTCCAATCTCTTCAATTTGTAGAGGATTTTTAGAGGATAATAGAAAATAAGCTTATTTTAGAGTAATACCGGCATGGTATAACTGCAGCTCTTTATTGGCAGTATATACGAGTAAATCTAAGACTTGAAATTATAAGCATTAATACTATCCAGATGATGAATTTGAATGTGGTTGATATGATTTTTAATTCTCGTTAAGAACTGATGGGTTGAATTGGATTCTGATTGAAAAATGATGATCCCTGAAATTTGGTTGAAATGTAATAAGCTGAACGAAACCGCAATGAGGATAAATGGGATGAGTCCCTGTGATGATGTTCTTAACTGGAATGACATTAATGGCTTCAGCCAAATCACTATGAGATTAGTCTGATGGACCATTATTATGTTAAAGATATGAATGAGATATTCTGAATGAATTAAAAACTGATAATGCATTCTATATGAGTATCATTATCCCTTGATTCTGTGGGGAGCCAACCTATTTAGAGAACCCTAGAATCAGTTGAATCAAAAATCGGATTGAATCATAAATAAAGAGACTTAACAAGAATTTTTGTATTAATAGGAACATGGATCGAGGTCGTCGTGGTAGAAATGTTAACCCCCAACTCGATGAAGAAGAGCTCGACCTGGATGTTCGTAAAACTCTTCATAGTTCACAGCCTAGACCTTTCAAGGGTGAAGGGGAAAACTTGGGCGAGGCTGTGGAGAAGTGGATCGAATCAATGTGGAAAAATACTTCGATGTCACCGGGTATAATGAGAAGAGCAAAATGGCTCTTGCAAGGCTGAAGATAGTGGAGACAGCTACAGTGGCATGGAGAAACTACTGCCAGACAAACCGTCTCGACCGAAATACCCAAACTTGGACCGATCTCAAGGCTTACCTCCGAAAGAGGTTTTGTCCCCCAGGATTTCTTGAAACTAAGATGAATGAGTTCTTGGAACTAAAGCAGGAAAATCGAACAATTGAAGAGTATCATCAGGCTTTTGCCCTTCTCCCTAACTATTCCAGGTTCATTCGGGGAATGAACGAGCCATTAAATGCTTTAGTCAAGAATGCCAAACCTATCTCAATGGGGCCGAAGCAGTAAGAATGGCGAAGGATTTTGCCAAAGCCTTTGATGTCAAAGTCTCGCCAAAGCCAACACCATCACCTTTCAAATGGTTTTTATTCCGAGGAGGTGATTCCAACCTTCCTCTGCCTAAGAGATATCAGGGTCAAACCGAGGATATGGGAAGTTCCAAAATGGAAGAAATGTCCTTTCCTAGAAACTCAATCCCTTGGAATTCAACTTCAGAAGTTCCACCCTTGAAAAAGAGAGTGAAATGCTATAACTGTCAAGGATTTGGACATCGCAGTATGGATTGCCCAACTCCTTTTGGATCAAGGTTTTCAGGGTAGGGAAATCACGGATCAAGATTCCAAACTCCAGCCCCTTCCTTCCAAAGTAATCACGGTTCTATCCGCCAAAATCAAGGAAATCCCAGAGGTACCCTCTATCCAACCTACAGTTTCAATCGAAAGTAATGTAAGACCTCCAACTCAGAATAGGGGAAAGTCAAAGACAGTTGTTCCCAAATCGGCCATCCACTTCCAAGGCAGTAACGCTGGAAGTGATTGAAGAAGAAGAAGAAGATGAAAGAGATCATACTCCACCTGCGAGATGAGGACATCTCGCGTTTTTTAAGTGGAGTAGAATGTAAGATTTCTCCCCAGCCTCTCAGGATGTCTAGTATCTTTCCCTGTAATCAATCCCCTCTTCAAAAATATAAAATATCTTGTTTCTGCCTATTTTGGCCTAGAGAGAGAAAATATTCTAGAAGGAGATTTTTTAAATTTTGAATATTTTTGGATAGGAAAATTTCTCATCTTATTAAAATAAGTTCCCCTGAAACTGAAGTTCAAAAAGATTTCCAGAAGGTGCATTAGAAATCAAGTATAATTTGCTCAAAAGGCCTTATCCTAGGGGTTCAGATTTTTGAAAAATTTTAAATTAAGGTTCCTATGGGCCAATAGGATCAATCCATGTGTGGAAAGGACATAAATCCAATTTGTAAAAGAAAATAACCAAAAATGAGTAAATGCCCACATAAGATGAAGAGTTGACTATGTACAAGATTTATTAGTAAAAAACTATGAGTATTACTAAAAAAATTAGATATTTTGGGTATAATGATTCCATTTTGACACATGTGTAAGGAAAGGGGATCCCTTCAAGGAGGCGCCTACTTCACATGCTTGAATGAGTTTTAAACTCAAAAATAATGTGATATTTTTATCTCTCCTCTCTCTTGGATCAAACCGAATCAAAAAGGAACCAAACCGAATCAAAAAGGAACCAAACTAGGTCCAAATCTAGTCCAAATTCAACCAAACTGAATCTGGAAAATTCTAGAAATCAGTTGGTCTTGGTTAGAGCCTTCCTCTCCTATAAATAGAACCTGAGCCCTTTGTAAAAAAATAGGAGAATTATGCTATGCTAGAATTATGCTAAAATAATGATAATTTTTACTGTTCTCTAAAATTCTCTCCAAATTGAAGAAATTGGAGCTTCCCTCCTTCTTAAATCTCCATTGGTGGCTCCATCAACACACCAAACCAATTGATTGGTTGGGGGCCTCTACCGTGATCAAAGAATCAACCAATTTGTAAGGTAAAGTGTGAATTTTGATCTTTTTTCATAATTTCTCAATGTTTCTCTCTTCTCAACCCCTCTCAAGCTTGAGAAGCTTAATTGGAATGGATTTTTAATGCTATTGAAGTTAATTGATGAATGGTACAAAGGAAATACATAAATTCTGATTTATGCTTAATTTTAATGGTTTTTATGATTTATGTCTTCTCTAAAATGAAAATGATGTTATGCCTCATTGAAAAAAGGCATTCCCCTCTCTCTTTAGTAAATCCAACCATTCATTATCCTAGATGAATGATTAATGGATAAAATCAAGTTTTTCATAATGTTTCTCTTAAATAAGTAGAAATTACTTACATTAGAATGAATTAATTACTCTTGGTGAAACTCTAGTTGATTTTAGAAAGTTAAAAATTGAAAAATGGTCAGCCATACAAAGAAGGTTATGGCAAAATTTTCTAAAATTGTGTAAAAATAAGTTTTACTTGCAAAATTTTCTAAAATTGTGTAAAAATAAGTTTTACTTTTTATTCTAAAAGTGTAATTCCTACTAAATTGCATTTATGCATGGATAGATGCATAAAGAATTTAAATTAATCCAAAACGTGTTATTTTCATCAATTTTTTATTTTATGCATAAAAAGATGCATAAAGAATTTTATTTTTAATTCAAAAGAGTGATTTTTATCATAAATGATTTTATGCATAAATTAGATGCATAAAAGATTTTCTTTTATATTAAAAGAGTGATTTTCATCATAAATGATTGTATGCATAAAAATATGCATAAAAGATATTTTTTATATTAAAAGTGTGATTTTTATCATAAATGATTTTATGCATAAATTAGATGCATAAAAGAAATTCTTTTATATTAAAAGAGTGATTTTCATCATAAATGATTGTATGCATAAACATGCATAAAAGATATTTTTTATATTAAAAGTGAGATTTTCATCATAAATGATTTTTATGCACAAATGGATGCATAAAAGAAATTCTTTTATATTAAAAGAGTGATTTTTATCATAAATGATTGTATGCATAAACATATGCATAAAAGATATTTTTTATATTAAAAGTGTGATTTTCATCATAAATGGATTTTATGCATAAATAAGATGCATAAGAGAAATTCTTTTATTCTAAAAGTGTACTTCCTACTAAATTGGATTTATGCATGGAAAGATGCATAAAGAATTTATTTTAACCCAAAAGTGTTATTTTCATCAATTTTGATTTTATGCATGAGAAGATGCATAAAAGATTGAATTTTAATTCAAAAGTGTCATTCTCATTTAAATGGATCTGGTTGATTGACCTTGCTGGTCCTCAATTGATGAGTCCATAGCTCTCTTATATGGATCTGTTGGTTGATCTTGCTGATCTTCAATGAGGATTCCATCTTGATTTTTATAAGTGAATATTTACTATGAGCTAGGAACTATCAAAAAGGCCCCTGAGTGAACAGGTGGTGAGCGTTCTGGTTGCCAATGATGCCATAGATACTCCAATGAAGGAATGATTGGAAATAAGGATTCAATCAGAGATTTTGAGGATTGTGATCAGTGACACAATGGTTTCATTAAAGGATTGTTTTAAGATAGCTGATGCTGAGAAAAAGGTAATTTCATATTGGGTGTGTAAGTGGTGTGACTAGTTTTATGTTTGCATGAACATCCAGCTAGGGAGCCTGGGAACTCTTTTCCCTGGTACCCGGGACAAAACCTAACCAAATTCCTAATTGGATCCCATTACTACAGTGGTTGGGCGGTTGGCTAACCCATGGGACTGGATGGGGTTAGGCTGGACTGATGGATCCGTAAATCGAGACTCAACTTCTGTTTAGTTCGATAGATGAAAATGAAAGAAGAATGGATGGAGATGAATGTAGATGTAAAAATGGATGTATGGATGTGGATATAAATGTGTATGTATGAATCTAGATGTGGATGTGGATGTATGAGTGTGGATGTGGAAATAGATGTATGAATGTGGATATGGATGTGTATGCATGAATGTGGATGTGGATGTGGATGTGGATGTAGATGTATGAATGTAGATGTGAAAATAGATGTATGGATGTGGATATAGATGTTTATGTATGAATGTAGATGTGGATGTGGATGTATGAATGTGGATGTGGAGATGGATGTATGGATGTGGATATGGATGTGTATGTATGAATGTGGATGTGTGGAGATAGATGTATGGACGTGGAAATGGATGTATGGATGTGGATGTGAATGTGGATGTGGATGTATGAATGTGGATGTAGATGTATGAATGAGGATGTGGATGTAGATGTATGAATGAGGATGTGGATGTGAAAATGGATGTATGGATGTAGATGTGGATGTGGATGTATGAATGTGAATGTGGATGTATCAATGTGCATGCGGATGTGAAAATGGATGTATGGATGTAGATGTGGATGTGGATGTATGGATGTGGATGAGGATGTGGATGTATGAATATGGATGTGGAAATGGATGTATGGATGTGGATGTGGATGTGGATGTATGAATGTGGATGTGAAAATGGATGTATGGATATAGATGTGGATGTGGATGTGGATGTATGAATGTGGATGTGAAAATGGATGTATGGATATAGATATGGATGTGGATGTACGAATGTGAATGTGTATGTGGAATAATGAATGCGAATATGTATGTGAATGGATATGACGTTGAGATGAGCGAATGGATGAGATGAGATGTCATGTGAATCAGAATGTGAAAGAATGATATAAGATGTGAATGAATGAGATGTAACGAGAAATGGATGTGATGGGAAGTAATGTAATTTAAGAAAGATAGGAATGGATGTTATGTGAAGTGAATGAATCTGATGTGATGGGATGGAAAATGATATATCTGGTTAAGAATGGATACGCACATGATTTGGTTTTGGGTTAAGTAATATGGATTGATGTGGAACAATCTGAAAAGATGAGAGTTCATTATAGAAACTGTATTTGTGAATTGCTTATGTAAATGACTGTTTTATGTCAAGAATGCTGGGGAAGCATTTTGACTGTCTTGAGAATGTGGTCGTGGAGACCTATCTGATAAAGTTACAACTACTGATGGAGAGTCAATGGAGGGCGTCTCATATCTTTCAATTAATCTAGGATGATAATTCCTAGAATATGGTAGGAAGTCCTCTTTTTATGCTTTGAATGAAATTATTTTATGCGTAATTTTTATAAAAATTTTGCCATAGCTCCGCTGCTATGACTGATAAATCTCAATTTTTCTAAGGGATAAAGCTTATCATTAAGAAAATAATTAGAATGATCCCTAATTGGATCATTAATCCATAATGGATTGAATCATCAATATACATAAACTAAAAGCATAGAAAAAAGCCATTAACTTGGCCTCAAGCATAGATTAATCTTGGATTAAGGAAAAGCTTTATGAAAAGCTTCATTTGGATTGAGAATGGGTCATGAGTATGACCGTTACTTGAGTGAGAGAGAGATTTCACATAAAAACCATTTGAATTAAGCATAAATGGAAATTTATGTAATTCTTAACTATCATTAATCAATTTACTTCAATAGCATTCATCAAATTATGTAACTCTTCCCTACCATTCATTAATTAACTTCAATAGCATTCAAAAACCATTCCAATTAAGCTTCTCAAGCTTGAGAGGGGTTGAGAAGAGAGAAGCATTGAGAAATTATAGAAAAGATCAAAATTTCACCATTTACCTTGCAATTTGCTTGATTCTTTGTTCACGGTAGAGGCCCCCAACCAATCAATTGGTTAAGTATGTTGATGGAGCCACCAATGGGGATTGAAGAAAGAGGGAAGCTCCAATTTCTTCAATTTGGAGAGAATTTTAGAGAATAGTAGAAATTAGCATTATTTGAGCATAACTCTAGTATAGTAAAATTCTTCTATTTTTTTCAAAGGACTCATGTTCTATTTATAGGAGAGGGAAGCTCTAACCAAAGCTAACTAAATTCTAGAATTTTCCAGATTCAGTTTGGTTGAATTTTGACTAGATTTGGACCTAGTTTGGTTACTTTTTGATTCGGTTTGGTTCCATTTTGATTTGGTTTGGTTCGAGAGAGAGGAGAGATAAAAATATCACATTATTTTTGAGTTTAAAACTCATTCAAGCATGTGAAATATGCACCTCCATTAAAGAACTCCCCTTCCTTACATATGTGTCAAAATGGATTCATTATATCCAAAATATCTCATATTTTTAATATTGCTCATAGTTTTTTACTAATAAACCTTGTACATTTTCAACTCTTCATCTTGTGTGAGCATTTACTCATTTTTGGATACCCAAAATATCTCATATTTTTAATATTGCTCATAGTTTTTTACTAATAAACCTTGTACATTTTCAACTCTTCATCTTATGTGAGCATTTACTCATTTTTGGATACCCAAAATATCTCATATTTTTAATATTGCTCATAGTTTTTTACTAATAAACCTTGTACATTTTCAACTCTTCATCTTATGTGAGCATTTACTCATTTTTGGGTATCTTCTTTTACAAATTGGATTTATCTCCTCCCTACACATGGATTGATGCTATTGGCCCATAAGAACCTTAATTGGACCATAATCCAAAAATTTCTGAAAATCTAGACCCTTAGGCTAAGGTCCTTTATACCCATTTCCAATTAATTCCAATTGCACATTGGAAAGTTCTTTTTGAATTTCTGTTTCAGGGGAACTTATTTTAATAAAATGAGATAATTTTCTATCCAAAAATATTAAAAATCTGAATATTCTCTCTCTAGAATATTTTCTCTCTCTATGTCAAAACAGGTAGAAACAAGATCTCTTATATTTCAGAAAAGGGAATTGATTACAGGGAAATATGCTGGACATCAAAAAGGGGTTGGGGGAGGAATCTTACATTCTACCCCACTTAAAAAACGCGAGATGTTCTCATCTCGCAAACTGGGGTAATTTCGTAAGATGCACGAATATGAGACTTAGAGAAAAATTTTAATCAAGATTAACCACCAAGAAAAGTCTCAAAGAGAGCAAGATTCAAAATAAGAACAAGATTTAAACTTTATTCATTCTCGGAACTTATACAGTAAAGATAGAAGAACTCTTTACACTTCCATAAGCCTGTCCATCATATGGTCACAAAAGCAGCACTCACAAGCTGCACAAGTATAAGGTAACTCATCTATGGGAATAATTCGACTGGTTATTGCCGCTCCTATCTCAGTGGTATGAGGTGATCTAACAAAAGGACCTCTGAGAGGCAAGCCAAAAACGGGGTAAAGGCATATCTTCTGATGAGGAAGAAAACACGCCAATAAGAAGACCCGCTCAAAAAATCCAAGATGTCTTGATCTCATGACGCAGTAGTATCGGGGACCCAAACCCAAGGCTTCAATAACCATGGCCAAGCGGACATTGTTACGAAAGTGCTGCTGACCCCAGGGTGTTACCCTAGTTATGTTTTGATAGGTCCGCCATTTGGTCTGAGCTACAAAAGTTCCCAAGTGAGGAAAAAGTGAGCGCTCATACTGTTCTATAAAATCCTTCTTCACAGACTCGCTTGCGTCTTGAAGGTGAGAAATCATCATGGATAAAACTAATTCGTGTTGCCAAGCCATGAAGGAGATTAAGAAAGAAAGAGATCGATGGAAGTAAGATTACTGTGAGTGACAAGTAAAAGTTACGACTTATATAAAGGAAGGAGCTAACGTAACTTAGAAGCCAACAGTATCTTACCACTGAAGTTTTACCATCTTTCCAAGATTTGGGTTTGGCACATTTTTCTATAGAAGGCATTAAGAACTTTGAGATGAGGAGATAAAAGAAGCTCACCTACTTTCTTTGAATTCAGATAAGGCCCACAATATCTGGGGGATAACTTCTTATACTCGCCAAGAGATAAAGAACTTCTTTTGGGCCGTACTCGAATGAAGACCAACACCTTGGTATCCAAAACACCGATTTTTACTTCTGAACTCATTGTTCTGAATCCTTAAAACAGGTGGGACTCCTGAGAAGGTATTCTGGGTAAAGGTCCTCCTTTTTTTTAAAACAGAATCTTTCTTTTATTTTAGAGAGAGAATAATTATAAGATCAAAAGAGAGGTTCTTACTCCTGTATACCTCAAAGGCTGGGGGAGAAATCTTACAGGTGAGAAGAGACTAGGTGTACCTTGCCAAAAGGTGGGCAGACTGGGGTCCAATAAAAAATTCATATCTCACCGCCATTAGCTCCAAAAATTCTCAAAAAAAATTGAGCATATTCTTGAGCTCTTGAGCTAACTTTTTTCTTTTGACGACCAGTCCAAATTCAGAGTGGAAGTGGGCGCAAAAAATTTAGCAGAATCATGTATTTTCTGACTTTTTAAAATCTTTGTGTGGGTCCCCATTGGTAGAATTTCTTGATAGCTCCAAGAGTGAGCCCCCTAATACATCATACCCTGACCTTAGAGACTCAAGTGTATGTGGACACTTTCATGGAGGAGATTTTTTCTATTTTATAAAGGATTTACATAATAAGAAAAAACAACCTAGTATTTAACTAGTCAACATATCATGACAATATGGTTATTATGATAGGAAAATAAAATAAACAAAGAGATCTAATTGTGAATAAAATATACAAAAATAATTGATATATAAAGAATTATTCAATGAAAATATATAAAATATTTAATAGTAAAAAATATATACAAAAATACTAAACTATGGAAGTCAAAAGGGAGGGAGACCCTCATTATTTTAGGGTAGATGAGAGAATAAAAGATGAAATAGTCTAAGGAAAAAGTGATTTGGGTAGTAGGCTTTCTACATGGTGTGGGTAGAAATGTGAGAGCATAGGAGTTACTTATGCATGATGGTGAAGTTGAAGCATATGTACAATGATGGTCCAAAAGTATTATGAAGAAATAATAATAATAATAATAATAAATAAAAATATATTTAGGTTTTGTAATACACACACCTAATGAAGTATTTACATAACTAGAGAAAATAGAGACCCCCATATTTAGGCCCTTATATAAAATGAAATATTTACACAAAATGGGCCGTAATAATTTTATTTATTTTTGATGAGTAGCTAGCAAAAAAAAAAAATTATAATATAAAAAATATATAGAAGATATGGGTAAAGTCCCTAACACACACACGCCTATTTACAGTGAAAAGGTATTTATGACAAAGAGTTTATATGATTTTCCTTGGCCGAGGTAGCTCCTTGTGGTAATGTGGATAGCCGAAAAAATGGCTATCATTTAGCCCTCCCCCTAGATGATGGTATATTCATGTACCATCATAATGTAGGCCTTCTAAAGCAAGTGGTGTAATGTGGTTCTCTTGTCCATCTTTCTTCTGTTCCTTGTGTTTTGCACCACATCCATCACTCAAACCACATAACTTACATGCCCTTTTATCTCCTTGTTTTCTTGTGTTTTGCACCACATCCATCACTCAAACCACATAACTTACATGCCCTTTTATCTCCTTTTTATGGTTGCTTTTGTAAGTCTGTCGGTAGAATGCAACTCAAGTATGGCTTGAGTCTGTAGCCATTAACCTTCTTAGAATGTTCTTTGCCATCCAAATCCATGATCTAATAATAGCTAGAATTGAAAACCTTCTTGACAATGTATGGTCCCTGCCATCTAGTTTCAAACTTGGCATCAAACCGATTATCAAGTCGATTGTCATACCTTAGCACAAGATCTCCTTCTTTGATGCCCTTGTCTTTCAAAGTTGCATTGAACTTCTCTGCTACTTGCATTGCTTTTCTTCTATAACACTCGTATGCAACTTCTCTTTTCCACTCTAGCTCAACTAAAGTGAGAAGTTGATCTACCCATGCATCTTGATCTCCTAGTCCACCTTTTCCATGTAGCCGCATTGTTGGAATGTTGAGCTCAATAGGCTGCAATGCTTCTTGACCATAAACCAAGTGAAAGGGCGTAAACCCCGTTGCTTCTCGGTAGGTAGTCCGGTACGCCCATAGTGCTCCATCAAGGAACTCATCCCAAAGCTTCGTCTTCTTCTCCACCATCTTTCTTATGATTCCTGCAATGACACCATTAGCCTTCTCTACTAACCCATTTGATTGGGGATAGTAGGGTGTGCTATGATGATGTGAAATATGAAGCTCTTCACAAACTTCGGTGAGCAAACCTTTTCTAAAACCTGGACCATTGTCAGAAACAATCTCCAAGGGGGTGCCAAATCTGCAACATATATGAGTGTAAACAAATTTGCTTACAGTCTTTCCATTCACCTCTTCTTGGGAGTGACCACGATGGGAGAGGACCACTCTGAATTTTCTACAGGATATATGAATCCCGCTGCTAGAAGCTTCCTCACCTCTTTGAGTAGTGCTTGCTCCTTGATGACTCCTAGTCTTCATAGCTTTTGTGCCTTAGGTTTGGCTTCTGGCTTTGGCTCGATCTTGTGTTGAATGGCCTCTACGCCATGCACATCTGTGTAATCTTTAGCAAAAAACCTGGGAAATTTCCTTAGCACACATTTAAACTCCTCTCCTTCCTCCGATGTAAGCGTTTTTGAGAGCATAGCATCAAACATTTCTTCATCATGCACAATTTGGTCTTCTTGAGAGCCTACCTCCTCCAAACCTTGACAGGGTGTCTCTTTGTCATTTGCTCTGAATCTTACCCCCATGACTTCAATGGAAGACTCCTCGTCCATAGTGCTACTGCTGCTTTCTTCCTCTGAGGCATCATCGGTCCAATCCTCCTCTGTTTCGCCTTGAGAAGATTCTTCATTTATCTCCTCTTGTCGTTGCTCCTTCGTGTCAAAGATAATCTTCTTACGATTTTCATTCCTGCAAATTAACTTTCCATTTTCCCAATCCTGCAAAGCTTGCATTCTCATTAGACATGGTCTACCTAGGATAAATGGATAACCACTTCCCTTGGTAGACATAACATAAAAATCAACAACCTTCTTAATGCCAAAAACTTCCACAGAAACATTCTTACAAATCCCAAGACACTTTGCTTTTTGCTATTGTTTGCCATTTTCACCTTAATTTCAGGTGTTTCATGAATATGCATGCCTAGTTTTTGCATAAGGTCCTCTGTCATGATGCAAATTTGTGCACCCCCATCTACTAGACCCTTCTTAACTAGCCTTCCCTTGATGTAGCAATCTAATATAGGTGTAATGTCCTCATCCATCTCGGCTTGTGAAATTTTTACAACAGGCACATTCTCTTTTGTTTTTCTCCTAGTGCTCATGGCCTTTGTTAATTCCCTCCTAACTTGTGGACATAAGGCTAGAAATTGAGGCCACGAGATATCAGGACCCTTACCTCTCATGTCTTCGAAAAGGTTGTATGGAGCCATACCATGTCCAAGGGGGAAATCTTGGAGGTTTATACGACGTCGTCTCCTCTTGACTTCCTTGTTTTCCTTCACTTTCTTTCCTCGTCCATGGTCACTTTGTGATGCCACACCATCCTTTTCCTTCTCTTTTCCACGCCCTCGTTTGACACCATTTACTTCAATGTCTACCTCCTTGGCCTTTGTTACCTCTACCACATGTACATTTGGGTCCGGCAAGGGTGGCATTCCTTCCACTCCTCGTGGAGGTGGTCTTGTTGCATTGGGCCTCTGCAAAATCATCGGTTGTTGTTGACTAGTGCCTTCACCTGCATTCATCACTGGATAATTCATGTTAGGCTTCCCTGGCTCCCCACGAGGCCAAGGACAATTATACATCCCATGCCCTGACTCTCCACAATTCCAACATTGCAAGAGTTGCTTAGGTCGTTGCTCTCGTTCTTCAACCCTTTTAGCTTGGCCCTTTTGTTCCATAGCTTGTGCAAAGTGGATAGACAAGTTATTTAAAGACTCATTTAACTTTTCTATCACCTCGACTGTGACCTAAGGTAATTCTCTATGAGTGCAAGACTGTACCTCTTCCCTAGGCTTTGAGTCATCAAAGATAAAGCCCCCCCCAAAGCATACACCTCATCTTTCGGAGTTTCTTGGTAGCCCTAGCCTCAGCAGCATCAAATGTTGTGGGCTCTCGTGACTCTACTTGCAATTTTAGTGATGGGTACATCCCTACAATAAATCTCTCCTTCTTCAAGAATTCAGCACCATCTCCAGGGTTAGGAAGACTACGTAACCAAAGAGTCAAAAGACGTAAGAATTCTTGCTTATAACTCAAGTAGTCCTCTAGATCCTTTTGCTTATGAGCAACTATTTCTTGCCATAGCTTTTGTGTGTTCAAAGGAGTGAAGTAATTGTCTCTAAAAAGTTGCATGACCCCCTTGTAATCTACTCGTGCGGGTGCAGGTAGAGATTGAAACCAAGTGGAAGCATCTCTTCGTAGGACCAACTCAAACATGTCTAAGCATTCTTGGTCTCCTACCACTCTCTTTATGTGGAGTGCCATTCTAAAGTTTGATAAGAATATCCTCATCGGGCTCTCCAAAGAATAAGGGATAGCCACTCATTTGCCTAGTGGTATCCATGCTTGAGAAGAAGGAAGCACAAATATGTTTGCACAAAGGTCTTCCTTCACTCTCTTTCTCTCTCACTCCTTTTTTCTTTTTTCTTTTTTTCTTTTTTTTTCTTTTTCAAAGTAGAATGAAAATGTAGACGTCAAGGCTTATGTCATAATGAATCAACGGCAAAATAAATGGATTAACTGAGGCATTAATGGCTGCTACTTGCCTAGGTCCAAACATACGACGAATGACACGCTGAAATTGTAACTTACTACCAACAACTATGTGTATTTCTTGCCTAGCATAAGAGATTGGCCTACGGTATAAGTCTTCTTGATTCATAAAACTAAGCTAAAACAAGATGAAAATATGCACATCAAAGGAAATGGTGTAATCTACAATGGGAAGTATGACAGGATTAGGTGATGCTAAAATCTCACTTAGTCTTTCTGGACCAAAAAGAAGAACCATGCGTTGTTGGTAGAAAATTTTTCTATCAATGCAAACATTCACTCTAATGGAGTACACCCAATGAAACTGGTTGAATTGAATCCCAAGAGGATTAGGAGGAGGTGGATTGTTCATGAAAGATCACACAAAAGTACCACTTTCCTTCTTAAAATATGATACCCAACAAGCAAACAAGGAAATTTATGTGTTAGAGAGATCGATGTACCTTAAATGCCCATTCAAAAACTGCTCGATCCTCAGTGGGGGCACCAAAATTGAGGCGGTACGGGGCGGGCAACACATAGAGCGGCCTCTAAGCACTCCTCAAGGCTCCCGTGTTGCTCAATGGGCTTGGGGCACAACGCAACACAAACATAAAAAACCCCAAAACCACACACCCAACAAGAAAAGGGGGCACCACCTAGTTATGTGTGTGAACTAGGACACCAAAGATCTTTCCTTGTAGCCAATCAATACATGCTAACCATATACATCAATCAAAAGACACACACACACTCAACAAACACTCATAACATATGGTATTATGTGTGGAGGAGACTAGCATAACACAAATAGATGCACACCAAACTTGGAGAAGAACTTAGAGAGAAAATATAAGCTTGATTTTGTTGTTGCTATGCACTTGGTCTTAAGGTTACGGGAGCCCTCTCACCATACAACCCTCTTACCATGAATTGAAAGGCAACAAATCAAAAACAAGCCCTCAAGCCTCCAAGCATAAAATCACACCACAAAATACAAGGATCAAATTACCTTAAATAAAAAATCGGACCGCTTTGCTAAATAAACTTTGGAGATGTAGGAGTCCAAGATTTTGTACACAATTGCACCCAAACTACTAATCTTATTGATGCACAAATGCAAGATACAATTATGATAAGGAGTATGGCACACTCAAGCCCTCACAATGACATAACTAGCTTCAAGCTTCAAGCTTCACTATCTCCTTACACACTAGAGTTAGGAGTGGTGTACAATGTGTGTAATCTCCTCTTACAAGGAATGGAGGGGGCTCTATTTATAGGTTTGAGAAGCCCCAATTAGGATTAAGCCTAATCAATCTTATTATGGAAAATCATAGATTATTGATTTTTTATTTTGAAATGAGAGTGGGCCTCTTCTTATCCCTTGAGTCACATGGATGTGGGCTCAAGGTGAGAGAATTATTGAAGATGAGAGGAGAGTGTGATGTAGAGGTTTGAGCAAATAGCTTGTAGTAATGCCTACTCCAAAAGTAGTAGAGTGGGTGCTTATTTACAAATGTTAGTGGTTAGTAGTTAGTAATCACTATAAAAGGTTAGTAATACAATGTACAAAATGAGTGTGAGGAGTAAAGATTTGGAAAGATCCTTTGTGTGGTTGAAAGCTCGAAGAAGCTTGGACTCTCCCATGTGTAGATCTTTAAGTTAACCGCCGATCTCCTTCTTGCATTTGACACCACAAAAGTTGATTGAGGTGGTGAAGAACATGGGGATTTTTGTAGATGGAAATCCCATATTTGCAGAGGTTAATATGGTACATTCATGTTGAATTTTTATGTATTTTTTTTGAGATTGGGAAAATAATTTAGTAATATAGGAGTAGTAGGGAGAGAAATGGAGATGAGGTATGGGTGTAGAGTAGATATGAGAGCAAATGGAGATGGAAAGAGAGGGAAAAGGTGGAGAGGGTGAGAGAGGATATGAAGTTTGCAGGTTTGATGGAGTGAGAAAAGAATAAGTGTGTAGGTGATGAATGTGTAAGGAAGGTGAGAAGAGACTAGGTGTACCTTGCCAAAAGGTGGGCAGACTGGGGTCCAATAAAAAATTCATATCTCACCGCCATTAGCTCCAAAAATTCTCAAACAAATTGAGCATATTTTTGAGCTCCCGAGATAACTTTTGTCTTTTGATGATCAATCCAAATTCGGAGTGGAGGTGGGCGCAAAAAATTCAGCAGAATCATGTATTTTCTGAATTTTTAAAATCTTTGTGTGGGTCCCCATTGGTGGAATTTCTTGATAGCTCCAAGAGTGAGCCCCCCAATACATCATACCCTGACCTTAGAGACTCAAGTGTATGTGGACACTTACATGGAAGAAATTTTTTCTATTTTATAAAGGATTTACATAATAAGAAAAAACAAGCTAGTATTTAACTAGTCAACATATCATGACAATATGGTTATTATGATAGGAAAATAAAATAAACAAAGAGATCTAATTGTGAATAAAATATACAAAAATAATTGATATATGAAGAATTATTCAATGAAAATATATAAAATATTTAATAGTAAAAAATATATACAAAAATACTAAACTATGGAAGTCAAAAGGGAGGGAGACCCTCATTATTTTAGGGTAGATGAGAGAATAAAAGATGAAATAGTCTAAGGAAAAAAGTGATTTGGGTAGTAGGCTTTCTACATGGTGTGGGTAGAAATGTGAGAGCATAGGAGTTACTTATGCATGATGGTGAAGTTGAAGCATATGTACAATGATGGTCCAAAAGTATTATGAAGAAATAATAATAATAATAATAATAAATAAAAATATATTTAGGTTTTGTAATACACACGCCTAATGAAGTATTTACATAACTAGAGAAAATCGAGACCCCCATATTTAGGCCCTTATATGAAATGAAATATTTACACAAAATGGGCCGTAATAATTTTATTTATTTTTGATGAGTAGCTAGCAAAAAAAAATATTTATAATATAAAAAATATATAGAAGATATGGGTAAAGTCCCTAACACACACACGCCTATTTACAGTGAAAAGGTATTTATGACAAAGAGTTTATATGATTTTCCTTGGCCGAGGTAGCTCCTTGTGGTAATGTGGATAGCCGAAAAAATGGCTATCAGTACATATTGCAACTTTTATATAAATAAAGAAATGTTTTTTGGAGAAAAATTTCGTGTTATATAAGTGATTGTTTATGGACGAACTGATAAAGAAAAATCTATTACCAGACATATGTCATAGATCTCCAATACTAGATCATTTATCTTATTTGAGAAATTGTTTTTCGAATCTCTTAAGTCTTAGGATCTCGTGGATGATATCAAAATAAAAATTTAATAATATATCATTTTTGGCAGAATCATGAGATGAGGAAACTGTGGCGGTCAGCCAGACCCTCTCTCTGAATGTAAGATTCCTCCCCAACCTCTCAGGATGTCTAGTATCTTTCCTTGTAATCAATCCCCTCTTCAAAAATATAAAAGATCTTGTTTCTGCCTGTTTTGGCCTAGAGACTGAAAATGTTCTAGAGAGAGATTACTCAAATTTTGAATATTTTTGGATAGAAAAATTTCTCATCTTATTAAAATAAGTTCCCCTGAAACTGAAGTTCAAAAAGATTTCCAGAAGGTGCATTAGAAATCAAGTATAATTTGCTCAAGAGGCCTTATCCTAGGGGTCCAGATTTTTAAAAAATTTTAAATTAAGGTTCCTATGGGCCAATAGGATCAATCCATGTGTGGGGAGGAGATAAATCCAATTTGTAAAAGAAAATAACCAAAAATGAGTAAATGCCCACATAAGATGAAGAGTTGACTATGTACAAGGTTTATTAGTGAAAAACTATTAGTATTACTAAAAAAATGAGATATTTTGGGTATAATGATTCCATTTTGACACATGTGTAAAAGGAAAGGGGATCCCTTCAAGAAGGCGCCTACTTCACATGCTTGAATGAGTTTTAAACTCAAAAATAATTTTATCTCTCCTCTCTCTTGGATCAAACCGAATAAAAAAGGAACCAAACCGAATCAAAAAGGAACCAAACTAGGTCCAAATCTAGTCCAAATTCAAACAAACTGAATCTGGAAAATTCTAGAAATCAATTGGTCTTGGTTAGAGCCTCCCTCTCCTATAAATAGAACTTGAGCCCTTTGTAAAAAAATAGGAGAATTATGCTATGCTAGAATTATGCTGAAATAAGGATAATTTTTACTATTCTCTAAAATTCTCTCCAAATTGAAGAAATTGGAGCTTCCCTCCTTCTTCAATCTCCATTGGTGGCTCCATCAACACACCAAACCAATTGATTGGTTGGGGGCCTCTACCGTGATCAAAGAATCAAGCAATTTGTAAGGTAAAGTGTGAATTTTGATCTTTTTCCATAATTTCTCAATGTTCCTCTCTTCTCAACCCCTCTCAAGCTTGAGAAGCTTAATTGGAATGGCTTTTTAATGCTATTGAAGTTAATTGATGATGAATGGTAGAAAGAAAATACATAAATTTTTATTTATGCTTAATTTTAATGGTTTTTATGATTTTTGTCTTCTCTAAAATGAAAATGATGTTATGCCTCATTGAAAAAAGGAATTCCCCTCTCTCTTTAGTAAATCCAACCATTTTTTATCCTAGATGAATGATTAATGGATAAAAGCAAGTTTTTCATAATGTTTCTCTTAAATAAGTAGAAATTGCTTAGGACGTTATGGCGAAATTTTCTACAATTGTGTAAAATAAGTTTTACTTTTTATTCTAAAAGTGTAATTCCTACTAAATTGGATTTATGCATGGATAGATGCATAAAGAATTTAAATTCATCCAAAAAGTGTTATTTTCATCAATTCTTTATTTTATGCATAGAAAGATGCATAAAGAATTTTATTTTTAATTCAAAAGAGTGATTTTCATCATAAATAATTTTATGCATAAATTAGATGCATAAAAGAAATTCTTTTATATTAAAAGAGTGATTTTCATCATAAATGATTGTATGCATAAACATATGCATAAAAGATTTTTTTATATATTAAAAGTGTGATTGACCTTGCTGGTCCTTAATGGATCTGTTGGTTGATCTTGCTGATCTTCAATGAGGATTCCATCTTGATTTTTATAATTGAATATTTGTCGGATACTATGAGCTAGGAACAATCGAAAAGGCCCCTGTGAGTGAACAGGTGGTGAGCGTTCTGGTTGCCAATGATGCCATAGACACTCCGATGAAGGAATGATTGGAAATAAGGATTTAACCAGAGATTTTGAGGATTGTGATCAGTGACACAATGGTTTCATTAAAGGATTGTTTTAAGATAGCTGATGTTGAGAAAAAGGCAATTTCATATTGGGTGTGTAAGTGGTGTGACTAGTTTTATGTTTTCATGAACATCCGGCTAAGAAACCTGGGAACTCTTTTCCCTGGTACCCGGGACAAAACCTAACCAAATTTCTAATTGGATCCCATTACTACAGTGGTTGGGCGGTTGGCTAACCCATGGGACTGGATGGGGTTAGGCTGGACTGATGGATCCGTAAATTGAGACTCAATTTCTGTTTAGTTCGATAGATGAAGTAAGTCCCGGACAAAAATTGTTCTACGGAAAAGAATCAACGGATATGCCTCTCAATGAGGAAAAAAGCGTTGGTCTCTATGATCCAAGTACAATCTTTTTCCTTGATCTGACTATGGGACTTATAAACTTTGGCAACATCCACTGTAGAGTACGTTTCTTTCACTGGAATCAGATGGGCAACTTTGTTTAGCCAGTCAACTACCACAAAAATGGAGTTGTAACCTGATTGCACTGAAGGTAATCTAGTGACAGTCTATACTGATGCATTCCCACTTCATCTGTGGAATGTCTAGAGGTAGCAGTTTTCCTGGCATCTTGACTCTCTCTGCCGCCTTGACTCTTTGGCACATCAAGCATTTTCGCACATGATCAAGTACATCCTTTTTTAGTCCTGGCCAGAAGAAGCTTTTCTTCACAGACATATAGGTTTTTATAAACCCTGGATGTCCAGCTATCAGGCTATCATGGGCTTTTCTCAGAATTCTTTCCTTTATTGTTGGAATTAGGGTTGTAGGAAAGCATACAAAGCTTGGAGAAGAAGAAGCAAGAATGCACACAACACAAAGTGTATTAGATTGTGTCAATGTACAAAAGATAAGTTAGCCCTAGAATGATGGGCGTATATACAAGCCGGGGGAAAAAACCTCCTAAAGAGGGAAAAAGTGCCTCGGTGGTCTTAAGTGTGTTCACACACATCACTGCCTATATATATGCCAACAAATCCCCCCTGGGAGTGATGGTGTGAACGAGAGCTGGCACTCATGTATAGGGGAGTGCCATGCCGGAAGTAGGTCAATCCACAAAGGAGAGCAAGCCCAAAGCTTTGCGGAAAGCTTCGAACTTCTCACGAGGAAGTGCCTTTGTGAAAAGATCGACGAGGTTGTCTTGTGTTGGCACATAGGCCAAGATGATCTCTCCTGCTGAGAGTCTCTCCCTGACATAGTGATAATGCACCTCAATGTGCTTTGTGCGAGCATGAAAAGCTAGGTTTCTGGTCGTAACTGCCAATGCGCTCTGACTGTCAGTGAAGATAGAGGTGGCAGACTCCTGTCCAACACCCAAGTCAGCCATAAGCCGTCTAAGCCACACACACACTCAACCGTAGCTGTGAAAGCTGCCCTGTACTCAGCTTCACAACTAGAAGTGGCCATAGTAGGTTGCTTCTTGCTCAACCAAGATATGCATGAGCTACCGAGCATGAAACAAAAACCACTTGTGGACACTCTTGTGTCATAGCAACTAGCCCAATCTGAGTCTGAAAAAGCATGCAAATCTGGCGGCAACGATCCCCCCTTGGGATAAAACAACCCAAGATGTATGGTGCCACTCAAGTAGCGAAAGATGCGTTTAATTGCCTTCCAATGTTGAGACCCTGGGCTATGCATAAACCTGCTCACCTATGAGACTGCAAACTGAATGTCCGACCTCGTAATGCATACATAAATGAGGCAACCAACAGCTGTCTAATAGAGTGTGACATCAAAGTGATCTCCAACATCATGAAGACTCAACTTCAAACCTGTCTCCATTGAAGTAGCAATAGGCTTGTAGTCTTCAAGGCCAAATCTCCGCAACAATGTCTCAATATACTTTGTTTGACACAATGCAATACCTCCATCACACTGCTTAAACTGTATCCCCAAATAATGGTGAAAATGCCCCAAATCTGACATCTCAAAAGAGGCATTCAAATCAGCCTTAAAATCAGCAATATGACTCTCATTTGGTCCTGTGAGCAGCATGTCATCGACATAGAGAGCAATGATTAGATGTACATCATCCACACGTTTAACATACAAAGTGCTTTCTGTTGGACTATTCTGAAAACCATGTGCAGTCAAATATGCATGTATCTTTTCATACCAAGCTTGTGGAGCTTGCTTTAAACCATATAAAGCCTTTTTCAACCTGCCCACTTTGTTTTCCTGCCCTCTTTGAACAAAACCACGAGGCTGCGATACATACATCTCCTCATACAAATCTCCATTCAAGAACGCAGTCTTTATGTCCAACTGATGTACATTCCAATCATTATGAGCTGCCAATGCACAAATACTATGAATGGTAGTCATACGACAATTGGGAGCAAAGGTCTCATCAAAATCAATGTCCTTTTCTTGAGCATAACCCTTTGTAACAAGTCTAGCTTTATAGCGATCAACACTGCCATTTGGCTTTCGTTTCAACTTAAAAACCCACTTACATCCAATGGCCTTTTTACCAATAGGCAAATCACACAAAGACCATGTACCATTCTTCATTATAGCATCATATTCACTTTGCATTGCAGCCAACCAATTTTTTGATTTTTGTGCCTCATCAAATAAAAGAGGTTCTTCCTCTTCACACATACTAGACATAGCCAAAGCATAACAATCTGATGCATAAGAGGCATGCTGAAAACCTGAAAGAGTACGACTAGACATAGGTGCATCAATTTTACTATCACGCAAGGTTTGCACCAGCCATTTAGGCATACCTCTAGCCTGCTCATTTTCAACCCTATCCTCATAGATTACATCCTGTAAATCAGCATCAGAATTAGGCTAATCTATGATGTCGTTTGAAATCTGCATAGGCTGAGTATTTGCCTCATTAGGACTTACATTTGAATTCCCACCTGTAAATAGAGACAACAACGTATCAAATACATTCCGTGAGCTCACACCTGTCTCTTTGGTACATGATAACAAGGGCTGCACAGCATCTTCCACAAAAACAACATCTCGACTAATCAAGATACGCTTTGACTGCGGATGATACAATCTGTAACCCTTGCTCTCAGCACTGTAACCAACAATTGATAGCCTTATCGTCCAATTTTTTGCATTATTGCATAGGCACTAAAGCATAGGCCAAGTAACCAAAGACACGCAAGTGACCAATAGAAGGCTTCCTGCCATGCCAAGCTTCGTATGGAGTAATAGACTGCAAGGCCTTAGTGGGACACCTGTTGAGTACATATGCAGCACACATGACAGCCTCAAGCCAAAATGCATGTGGCAAAGCTTGGCTCTTGACCATACATCGTGCCATCTTTATAAGTGACCTGTTTTTTCTCTCAGCAACACCATTTTGTTGAGGGGTATACGGCACTGTACATTGGTGTTTTATCCCACGACTAGCCAGAAATGCATCAAACTCTTTAGACATATACTCCCCCCCTCGATCAGGACGGAGGGTGCCCACATTACAATTGGATACATTTTCAACCATAAGCAAAAACTGTTTGAAGCACAAAAACACTTCAGACTTTGCCTTCAGTGGATATACCCATGCATGCCTTGAGTAATCATCAATGAAAGTCACGAAGTACAAGTGTTTACCAAATGACGGAGTTTGCATAGGCCCACATACATCACTATGTACAAGTTGCAATTTGTGAATGGCCCGCATAGAACCATCCTTTGGAAATGTAGAACGCTGCATTTTGCCCAAAATACAGCCTTCACAAATGGTGCCTCAAGAGGGGGCAATGAAGCAACCATATCAAATTTCTGCAAGCGCAGCAAACTAGCAAAGTTCAGATGACCAAAACGAGCATGCCATAGTTTTGCATCTGAAACTGCCTTTTCATCAGAAACTGCATTTGCTGAATCTTCCACACACTTGTCATAAGAATTGAGCCTATACAGCCCACGAAACAAGGTGCCAGATACAATAATCGTATCACCAGAAGTCAAATCATGAACAGTACATCTGTCATCCATAAATTTGACTACAAGTCTAAGTCTAGCAAGCGCAGAGACAGACAATAGATTCTTCTTTATCCCTGGCACATACAAAGCATCTGAAAGTGTGAAAGCGTTGCCATTTGCAGCAGTAAGCATAATTTTACCAATGCCCTTCACTAGGTAAGAAGCTTTGGCACATGTGACAGTATTCCCATTAGGGACAGCCTCAAGAGAAGTGAACATATCACGATGCAAGGTATTGTGCTTTGTAGCACCATTGTCAAAATACCATACATGAGAGTCAACAAAAGCTACCAAACATGCATCATGTACAGATGGGTCATACTGGCAATACACGCTAAACGTCCATTCTGTATCCTGCACAACATTTGCAGAATCTGCATTTATAGAATCATCCGCTATTGTGGCTGCATTTGACTCTTTCTTCTTTGCCTCTTTAGCCTTTATCTTAGGGCAATTCTTAATGACATGATCATTTGCCTTACAATAGTTGCACCTGGTCTTTTTCTTACCTTTATCAACAGCCTTCTCAGACTTATTGTTGTTACCTGTGGAAGGAGAAGAAGTTGCAGACCTACTAATAGGAGAAGAAACAGTGGAAGGGACTGCCTTACCACTTCTTCTCTGCTGGGCAGCAATAAATGCCTGATCAACTCTGCAGCGCATCTTTACCCTCCCAACGAGCTTGTTCAACAGTGGGTAAAACAGCAGCAACAGTAGAGCTGCTAGAACCTGCAACATCCTCAACAGATCCTACATCCACAGAACCTGGACGTACATCCATACCCTGCACAATGTTTCACACTCCTTTTGCAACCAAAACATACTGCATCATGTACGCCCAAAGTGGGTAGTTGCTATCTCCATCCAATTTGTCATCAGCAGATAACATGCAAAATACATCATTGCTATTATTAGCCATGTATGCCCAAAGTGGGTAGTTGCTGTCTCCATCCAATTTGTCATCAGCAGATAACATGTGAAATACATCATTGCTGTTATCAGCCATGGCCACTGACTGAAACTGATGCAAAAGCTACCTGTAATGAAGCAAAGACTGAACAGAAAACAACTTGTGCTATGTAGCACGGTCCACAATAGAACATGTATGCTTGTTTTGCAGAAAACTGCACTATCAAAATTTCTACAAAAAATGATGAAAACACCTATGCAGAACTTGAAATGCAAAAACGGAGCCCGAAATGACCTCAGATGTAATTTCTGAGAACGTTAAGCCCTACGGGCTTATTTGCAGAGTTTAGGGACCTGGCGCTCGTGAAAGCTCACCTCAATCGGAGAACGTGAGTCGGAGGGTGCCGGCGGCGTAGCCCTGGGAGCCGATGCCTGCTCTGATACCAATTGTTGGAATTAGGGTTGCAGGAAAGCACACAAAGCTTGGAGAAGAAGAAGCAAGAATGCACACAACACAAAGTGTATTAGATTGTGTCAATGTACAAAAGATAAGTTAGCCCTAGAATGATGGGCGTATATACAAGCCGGGGGAAAAAACCTCCTAAAGAGGGAAAAAGTGCCCCGGCAGTCCTAAGTGTGTTCACACACATCATTGCCTATATATATGGCAACATTTATTCCCTCATCATTGGGGATAAATAGCCGACTATTATAATACATGCATCCTTCATCCAGTTTGTATCCAAGAACTCGACTCATTTCCTGAGGAGTGGCAAGCTGTGTATGTCATTAAAATGAATCCAAAATGCAAGGCTAAAGAACCAGAGTGGTTAAGTGAGTATGCAGATGTGTTTCCTGAAGAGCTAACTGAGATACCTCCATCTCGTGAAGTAGATCATGAGATCAAACTAGCCCCCAGAGCTCAGTGAGTAGCCCAGCGTGCATACAAAATGCCAGTCCCTGAAGCCATGGAACTTAAGGAACAGTTAAGACAACTGTTAGAATAGGGATTCGTCAGACCCAGTGTCTCACCTGATAAAAAACAGGAGCAGGATGTAACACACACAAGAGAAGCAAACCCTAATCCATAATCATCAACCATAAAGAAGGAGAGAAGCCATAGTCACCATCTCTCTCACACACACAAAAGGGAACACAACATAGTGTTCTGTCCACACTACAAAGTAAACCTAGTGTAATGTCCACACCACACATGACCAGCTGGACGCGGTCATAAACACACCACACGATATCTATCTACCATACTGTCACTCTGTCAGCACCCATGTGCTATCCTCCAGCTGTATACGAGCTTGATATTTCAACACTCCCCCTCAAGCTCGACATGTCCATCTCTAGGACTCCCAATCGAGTACGGAAATACTCGAACTTATCCTTACCAAGTGCTTTGGTAAAGATATCTGCAACCTGCTCATCTGTCTGCACATATGTCAAATCAACATGTCCATCTAGCACCTTCTCTCTGATGAAATGATAGTGGACCTCAATATGTTTGGTCCTGGCATGATAAACTGGGTTGCTAGCAAGCTGAATACTACTCATGTTGTCACAATGAATGACAACTCTCATATCACTCTGTAACCTGACATCATCTAGCAACTTCTTCAACCACATAGCCTCACATGCAGCTATGGCTGCTCCACGATACTCTGCCTCTGTGGTAGATAAAGCAACTGTAGGTTGCTTTTTACTGCTCCAGCTCACAGCTCCACTACCAAGGCTGAAAACATAGCCACTGGTAGATCTCCTATCATATGCACTACCGGCCCAATCTGCATCTGTATATCCATAGACATGCATGTCTTTTCCTGCCTCATAGAAAAGACCATAATGCGCGGTAGTTTTGACATATCTCAGAATCCGTCTCACAGCATCCAAGTGAGGTTTACGAGGACTCTGCATAAACTGACTCACCAAACCAACTGCATAACTAATATCTGGCCTCGTAATGGTCATGTAGATAAGACTACCAACCATTTTCCTGTACATGGTGATATCATCAAGCTCATCACCCAAATCATCCCTAAGCTTCATGTTTTGCTCTAATGGTGTTAACATTGGTTTGCATGCTATCATACCATACTTTGCCAGCATGTCAAGTGCATATTGCCTTTGCACCAACCATATACCCTTGCCTGTTCTAATCACCTCAATGCCAAGAAAGAACCGCAAATCACCAAGGTCTTTCATATCAAACTCTTTGCATAAAGAGACCTTAACCTCATCAATGCCTTTCCCACAATCACCTGTGATAATCAGATCATCAACATAAATGACTATCATCACAATACCATCATGTGTCTTCTTCACATAAAGTGAAGAGTCTGCATTTCCAACCACAAATCCAATACTGACAAGATATCTGCTGATCTTGTCACTCCAAGCACGAGGTGCTTGCTTCAAACCATAGAGTGCTTTCTTTAACCTGCAAACAAAAGTCGGATATTTTGGATGTACATAACCTTCTGGCTGTTCCATGTACACCTCTTCTTGTAGATCACCATTCAAGAAGGCATTTTTGACATCCATTTGATGTAAAGCCCAACCTTTTTGTGCTGCTAGTGCAATGATAGACCTCACTGTAGCCATTTTAGCCACTGGGCTGAAAGTTTCATCATAATCAAGACCATAAGTTTGTGCATATCCTTTAGCGACCAGCCTTGCCTTATGTCTCTCTAGGCTGCCATCTGACTTGCACTTTACCTTATACACCCATTTGCATCCAATTGCATTCTTTCCTTTAGGTAACTCAGCCAATTCCCATGTATCATTTTTGTCCAAAGCATTCATCTCTTCATCCATGGCTTTCTCCCATACAGGCTCTCCAACAGCCTCTGTATAGCATGTAGGTTCCACATGCTTTACCATAGATGTCATGTATGCATAGTGCATAGCAAAATCTCTATATGTCAATCTCTCCACTGGATATCTGACTCTCTGGGACCTCCGCAATGCATGCGGGTCACTCTGTACACCTGTAACTCGAGCATGTGGTGGCACATATCTGTCCTGCCTAGCACCAGGTGTGCGTACAACAGGTATCCCGAGCTCCTCATCCAAACTCTCTGAGCTAGAGGACTCATAGCCTGTGATCCCAATTCCTTCAACTTTCTTCTTGCCTTTATCCATAGCACTATGCCCAGTGCTCGCACTCTCATGCCTCAATCGTCCTGACCATGGACGTACACTGCTACTACTCTCAGCTTCTGCTGCTGGCCCAGACATAGTAGTAGAACTAGAACTTGCTTGTGATGGCAAGTTCACAGGTACATTAGCCTCAAGTGTGTCAATAACTCCCTCATCTTTGGCTTTATACCAACTAGCAAGCTCATCAAATACAACATCTCGTGAGATGACTACTTGTCTAGTTTGAGGGTTATAGCATTTGTAAGCCTTTCGATCCTGTGCATATCCAACAAATACACATTTCTCTGCTTTAGGATCCAACTTCCGTCTTCTTTCATTAGGCACATGAACATAAGCTACACATCCAAAGACTTTCAGATGTCCAATATCTGGCCTGTAACCTGTAAGCAGCATCTCAGGCGTGCTTCCATGAATGGCTGCTGTTGGTGATTTGTTCAGGATATACACTGCAGTAGCACATGCTTCTGCCCAATAGTAATCTGGCATGCTCTTTTCATTGAGCATTGCCCTTGCCACTTCACATATGACACGATTCTTTCTCTCAGCCACACCATTCTGCTGAGGTGTATACCTGCATGTCAACTGTCTCCTTATCCCATGCTTCCGCAAGAAATGCTCAAAAGCTTTTGAGGTGTATTCACCACCTCCATCTGTTCTCAGACACTTAATCCAACAGCCATATTGTTTTTCTACAAGAGCCTTGAAATCCATGAATTTTTCCAGCACTTCACTCTTCTCTCTCAAAAAATATATCCATGTCATCCTGCTGAAGTCATCTATAAATGTCACATAGTATAGACTTCCTTTGATAGATGGATTTTGCGCTGGGCCCCATACATCACTGTGCACTATTTCAAGTGGTCTATTACTCATGTTTCCTTCTCTAGGAAACCTCAACCTTGCCTGCTTCCCAAACTGACAGGCTTCACAAACATGCATATGACCATCATATTTGAATCGAGGCAATCCACTGACAATGCCCCTTGTTTGCATGTTCTTTAATCGCTGTATATTGACATGGCCAATCCTCTTGTGCCACATGTCAATGTCTTGCACAATCCCATTGCTCTTTGAAAACATGGCTGAACTCAATTCTGGTATGCCTGCATCCAATTTGAACAACCTTCCTTCCTTCTTGCCCTTGGCAACCAATCTACAACCATGCTTAAAATCTTCCACAAAACAGCCTTTCTCATTGAATCTGACTTGTAATCCCTGCTCAACCATTTGGCCTACTGATGCCAAACTCTTTGTAATGGATGGTACATATAACACTTCTGACATATTTTTCACATTTCCATCATGCATCTTCAAAGGCACACTGCCAACATGTGTTATAAGATGCTGAGTATCATCTTCTGTGACCACATAACCATTTGTATCCAATGGTTGCATCTTCTCAAACCACTCACCATGACATGTCATGTGGTTTGAGGCACCTGAATCCATATACCATGACTCATCTCCAGCATTCTAAGAATCCATTGTCCCCATAACATGCTTCATTGCAAAAAGATGATTCGAACTCCCATCATTGTTACTGGTAGATGCATAATTTCCATGTTGTGGTCTTCCATTCCTCACATCATTCTGCTTTTTGTAACAATCTTTTGCCAAATGTCCAAGTTTGCCACAATAGTAACATTCAATCCCATTCAAATTTTGTTGAGGACCTTGCCATTGTCCTCTACCACGTGCACCTGTTCCAAATCTCCCCCTATGGGATTGAAATCCACGACCTCCACGTGATCCAAATGATGACTGTGAATTCTGAAAATTCTGATTTGATTGTGGTTGAGTAGACCTGTCATTCCAACCACGTCCTCCACGGCCTCGAGGGGTAAATCTCCCCCTGCCTCGAGAGCCTCTAGATGAGTAAAATGCCTGATTTCTTGCATGTTCATCATTGCTTGACGAGGATGCACCACCTGTAACACTCATACTACCAAGGCCAAGCTTCAATTCTTCCACAATGAGCAATGACACAAGCTCATTAAAGTCTGGCATTCCTCCCAATCTTACTGAGATGGAAGTGTCAAAAGATTTGTATTCTTTGCCTAAACCACGCAATGTGAGTGCAACCAAATCATCATCATCCATTGGGGCATGGATTGATGGCAAGGAATCAGCATAACCCTTGATTTCCTGAACATACTCATGTATACTCCTATTCCTTCGTGTGACACTGTGAATCTGTTGCTTTAGTTGTATCTTCCTTGCACCAGTGTCTGTCTCATACATTCGGCACAATATACCCCATGCTTCTTTCGGTGTATCTGCATCTTGGATGTGAATGAGCAAGGCATCTGTTACACATATTGAAAAATAATGCAACACCTTCGAAGATCGCTCTACCCATTGCTTGTGAGCCAGTAACTGAGCATTATTTGGTTGAGGAGGTAAGTATGGCTCCGGATCTTCCTCCGAGACAAGACTCCATAAACCTTTGCCTTTCAAAAAACTCTTCATTCGAAACTTCCACACTTGAAAGTTAGTGCGATCAAGCTTCTCGCCAACAATCTGTATCGGACCATCTCCCATTGTTGCAAAAAAATTGTAGTAGATGTACCCCGTCAATCACAATGTATGAAGTACCTGTAATGCTCCAAATCTCTCCAAATCACATCAAATGCTTGCAAATTGTGTGCATTAACATCCCACAATGATTCACAGACAATGTACACTCGATCAAAGTTGAAACCAAATGAAACTCCTTCACAAAAAAATTTCTGGTTTTTTTCTCGCCAGTAAATTCTCGCCAGTAACCAGTCAAGATTATGCTCTAAATCCTTCAAATCTTGTCCAAATGCAATGATTCAACTTGCATTAGCTTCCCAACACATTGCTCCAACATATCCTAGAAGGGTTTGATCCAATTCTTCAAGGGGAATGAGAACCACCAATTTTTGTAACCTCTGGTTTGAATTTTTCTGCAGTTGTCAGGTACCACCTCTCTTTAAAATTGCTCTATCTCCTTCAAATCTTCTCCAAATCCAAAACTTTTTGATTCAAAAGTTTAGCAACTCATAGGACTCTACTTGTACCAGAGGAATTTTGCCAATTTGATATAGACAAAGATTAATGCCTTGATTAAAAATGCTCTGTTTCTGGACAGACTTTCTGTAAACCTGCACACCTCTGCTAAATCACTTCAATGAGCTCCAAATCCATGAAATGAGCTGCAACCAAGCATCACAAGTCCTTAGCAATGTATTTTCTAAACTCCCCAAGCTTTAAAGCATTCACTTTGGTGACCAAATGAGTGAAATAGATGAAATCTAATCAAATTCTTCAAAAATCTGCACAGAAAAGCGCCGCCTGCTGTTGTGGGCTGTAGAGAGAGGGGAAATCACAATTGAATAGATAGGCTTGTTAGCAATGACCTAATCTACCTTGGGTATGAAGGGTTTAGCTCAATTTTGCCTCTAGCTCTTGCAATTGATCCTCCACGGGGGGTATGTCCACTGGTTTTGTGAAAGACCAGAAACTTTTACATAAATCCACTTTCTCTTGATTTTAATCAAATCTGTATGCATCAATCTGCTTCAAGATTCTGTATGATGCTTGTGTCCACTTTGCTAATGCATTTGCAAGCCCAAATACATGTGCCTTTGTGTATACATTTGCCAAGAGTATACATTCACTTCAAGCTTTCCATGAAAGCTTAGAGAAAAAACCAGAATTTTTCCTTTGCTTTGTGCCCTTCAATCTTCACTTAACTTGCTCTTTGGTACCTGCAATCCGCAGAGGGGGTCTTGCTACACTCACCAATGGTCCTTAGCTCTCAGATCTGATGCCGGTGTGTGCTCCACAGCTTTTCCTTTGCTCCAAGCTCCAATGGCTTCCTTCACAGCTTTTTCTTCTTCTTCCCTCTTCTCTCACTCACTCACACAACTCAGCTAATGAGCTCTTGGCTCTGATACCATGATAAAAAACAGGAGCAGGATGTAACACACACAAGAGAAGCAAACCCTAATCCATAATCATCAACCATAAAGAAGGAGAGAAGCCATAGTCACCATCTCTCTCACACACACAAAAGGGAACACAACATAGTGTTCTGTCCACACTACAAAGTAAACCTAGTGTAATGTCCACACCACACATGACCAGCTGGACGCGGTCATAAACACACCACACGATATCTATCTACCATACTGTCACTCTGTCAGCACCCATGTGCTATCCTCCAGCTGTATACGAGCTTGATATTTCAACATCACCTTGGGGTGCGCCCGTTCTCTTTCAAAAAAAGAAGGATGGAATGTTAAGACTCTGTATTGACTACAAAGGACTGAATCAATTAATAATTAACAATAAGTATCCTATTCCTAGGACTGATGAACTTCTGGATTGGTTAAGTGGGACCCAAATGTTCACAAAGATAGATCTCAAATCCGGGTACTACCAGATCAGAATTAAGGAGCAGGACATCCCAAAGACAACATTCAATACTTGCTATGGGCGTTATGAGTTCACAGTCATACGATTTGGATTGACTAATGCCCCGGCAACATTCAATCGTCTTATGCAAGATATTCTCAGAGAATACTTGGATGATTTTGTTCTTGTCTTCTTTGACGATATCTTGGTATACTCAAAGAATGCTACAGACCATGAAGATCATGTGCGCAAGGTCTTGGAAATCCTAAAGAAACACCGACTCAGCAAATGTTCTTTCTCTGTAGACCGAGAGTCAACCAAACATGCATCATGTACAGATGGGTCATACTGGCAATACACGCTAAACGCCCGTTCTGTATCCTGCACAACATTTGCAGAATCTGTATTTGTAGAAGCATCTGCTATTGTGGCTGCATTTGACTCTTTCTTCTTTGCCTCTTTAGCCTTTAGCTTAGGGCAATTCTTAATGACATGATCATTTGCCTTACAATAGTTGCACCTGATCTTTTTCTTGCCTTTATCAAGAGCCTTCTCAGACTTATTGTTGCTACCTGTGGAAGGAGAAGAAGTTGCAGACCTACTAATAAGAGAAGAAACAGTGGAAGGGGCTGCCTTACCACTTCTTCTCTGCTGCTGGGCAGCAATAAATGCTTGATCAACTGAACGCTGCCTGGCCCTATTTTGCCAGGACTGCGCTTCTAGTGAGAGCTTGTTGACTAAAGTATGATACTTGATAACATCAGGTCTGTCCTCATTAAGAAGTCTCCACGTGGAAGCAAAAGTCTGATATGTCTCAGGTAAAGCATCAAGAACAGTCTACACAAGAGAATGATCAGGAATAATCTCACCTGCAGAAATCAACCGTTCTTTGAGATCTTTAATCTCAGCAAGAAAAATATTCATGTCATCATCTTCTTGCATAATCTTCAATTCTAGCTCTTTATGCAGGTAAGCGATTTTTGCCTCGTTACGACCTGCATACAAACCAGCTAGAATATCCCAAGCCTGTTTTGCTGTTTTAGCTGAACGAATATGTGGGGTGATGTTATGTTTGACAGAAAGTGCAATCAAGGCATGAGCCTGCGCATCTTCACCATCCCAACGAGCTTGTTCAGCAGTGGATAAAACAGCAGCAACAGTAGAGCTGCTAGAACCTGCAACATCCTCAACAGATCCTACATCCACAGAACCTTGATGTACATCCATACCCTGCACAATGTTCCACACTCCTTTTGCAACCAAAACATGCTGCATCATGTATGCCCAAAGTGGGTAGTTGCTGTCTCCATCCATTTGTCTTCAGCAGACAACATGCGAAATACATCATTGTTGTTATCAGCCATGGCCTCTGACTGAAACTGATATAAATGCTGCCTGTAATGAAGCAAAGACTGAACAGAAAACAACTCGTGCTATGTAGTACGGTCCATAATAGAATACGTATGCCTATTTTGCAGAAAACTGCACTGTCGAAATTTCTGCAAAAAATGACGAAAACACCTGTGCAGAACTTGAAATGCAAAAACGGAGCCCGAAACGACCTCAGAGTATAGGGACCTACAAGCGCTCATGAAAACTCACCTCAATCGAAGAACGTGAGTCGGAGGGTACTGGCGGCGTAGCCCTGGGAACCGATGCCTGCTCTGATACCAATTGTTGGAATTAGGGTTGCAGGAAAGCACACAAAGCTTGGAGAAGAAGAAGCAAGAATGCACACAACACAAAGTATTAGATTGTGTCAATGTACAAAAGATAAGTTAGTCCTAGAATGATGGGCGTATATACAAGCCGAGGGAAAAAACCTCCTAAAGAGGGAAAAAGTGCCTCGGCGGTCCTAAGTGTGTTCACACACATCACTGCCTATATATATGGTAACAACTGGGACCATAGCCATGCCCTGATACAAACGTTCACTTACTGCCCAAGGGAGCTATTATCTTCTCCTTAGGAATAAAGCGACTAAGGAGTCTGTAGATTTGGCATGAAAGTCTGAAATTTCGAGGCATTGAATGATATAGAATGACACCATGTACCACTTTCAGCTTTATCAGAATCATGGGCCAATGAGAGGTTCTACCTCAGCATTGCACGCCGATCGCAACAGGTGTGGACATACTGCCCTGCAAACCACTTATGTTATCGTCGCTCCGCTGGGTCAGGAAAATATAAATCCTTGAAATGGTGTGCGAGTCTGACTCGACTTGTTCGAGTTGCAACGGAAGAGATATATTCAAAGGTGAACGCAGTCATGTCTTGTGACTTGGTGAGGTTCGGAATACCACATAGGTATGGAACTTCCATCTAAAAAAAACAATTTCTTTGATTAAAAATTCTTTATTAATGAGACTCGCGAAATGAAAATACATTATGAAAAATGCTTTTTCTGAGTTTTTGTTATCAATTTCTTATAAGAATTCATCCGTGCCCCCTCCGCGGTACCCATGCCGATGGCGAAAGCAGTGTCGGCACGTGGGGGGCGGGGATCCACACTCGGGCCTCGCCCGCGGATGTCTGCCGGGATGAGAGGCTAGCCGAGGCGGTCCCTACGAGACCGGGCTCGGAAGACTCCCCTCGCCTCAAAGGCACGAGCGATTACGCCATGGAAAAATCTTCTAACGGGGAAAATTACTCTAACGAGTCAAAGTCTTAACTAGGTAAACTGATCTGACCGAACCTGAAGTCACATAGTCATATCAAGAAGAGACGTGCACTTGGTCCATGGAATCACCGCTTTTTTCCTCATTTACAAGGCACAGTCTCGCTGATCCCCTCCCACTTAACAAGGTCTTCTCAGGATTTAAACTAATAAACGTAACTAATCGTATCTAGTTGTTTCTGAGGAATCCTCTGATCTAATCCGGCCCATGGGTTAGCCAACCACTCCTCCCGACCACTGTATTGGTGGGATTCCTTTATAAAGATTTGGTTGTGTTTTTGCCCAGGTATCGAGGAAAAGAGTTCCGAGGCCCCCTAGCCCATGATTCATGCAAAAATTAAGGTAGGCATATCATGTACACACCTAATATAAAATTACCATTTATAATAGATTCGACTAGCTTTAAAACAATCCTTCAATAGAAATCATAATATTTTTGATCATCATTTTCTAAAATTCTGAGTCCATTGTATTACAATAATATCCTCTGGACTCTCCATTGAAGACCACTTGGCCAACCAACGAGATCGAGTATCAAAATTTGGTTCCCAAAAATCTTTCCTTTTTGTCCATTCGAAATCTTCCTCGACGTATGCATGGGTTTCCTAGCAATCGCGAGCCCGTGCATCGCCTGGTCAGAACCCTCTAGGATCCTCCTTAGGTGTCTTAGCACTTCACTCAGGGACCGCTTCGTCGGTCTTCACCCATCGTACCGGAAGCACACCATTTTAACCGTACCGAGGCTGGTCAAGACCTCGGCAGGCTTTGCTGCGAGCGACGTCCCTTGATGACTCCCCGCCAGCAGACAGCAGCTATTCCAACAAACCTCCTCTTAGAAAAACATAAGCCAAATGCTTCCTCTAGCATTCTGGCGTAAAACAGTCCTTTAAATAAAAAAAACAGAGGTTCTAATGCAAGTAAAATTTCAATTTGAGATTGGTTCCAAAAACCCTTTTTCTATAATTCCCAGTTTCATAATGAGGATCCTTGATCTCTCATCAGGGTAATCTACCCATCATTTAGTCTGACTGTCCAACTAGATTCTTGGTGAGTTCGGTTGGGAAAAACTAGTTTAGTTCCGATAGTCTATTCTTTGTGATTAGAAACTGGAATCGGTCAACGAAGATTTTACTTGATTCAGATCGAGAGACGGACAAGTAGGTTTACTGTCCGTCCTTCTCGTAGTCTAACCAAATTCATTCGGTTTAGTTCTACAAGGATTCCCTTGAGATAAACATCTAGTTTTGGGTAAATATCCATTTAATGATTTTACCAATTAAAATATCCAAAGATATTCTTTCTATCACATAATTTCTCAACCTTAATTCATTAGTAGAATTATGATGGAAATTCAACTTTTGACGCTAAAATTTAATTGAAATCCATCTTTTCTTAATTATCATAAGAATTCTTCTTTTTAACTAAATATCATACCTATTTTTTTAAAAATAAACTTGAAATCCCTCTTTTTCTCATTTTAATGAGTGCAATCCAATTATCATGGGAATTCCTCTTTTACCATAAATTAAATCTATTTAAAATTCTTCTTAAAAATTACATAAAAATATCCATTAATTCCATTAAGCTAAAAATTTCACTTTTCTCATTTAAACATTTGAATTCCAATATGGTGGGAATTCCTCTTTCATCATTTAAACTTATCTATGCAAAAATATAAATTTAACTAAATTTTCTCTTAAAATTTAAATAAAAATCTCTATTAATTCCTTTACACTAGGAATTACACTTTCCTCATTTAAACATTTGAATTCCAATATGGTGGGAATTCCTCTTTCATCCTTTAAACTTATCTTTGCAAAAAGATAAATTTAACTAAATTTTCTCTTAAAATTTAAATAAAAATCTCTATTAATTCCTTTACACTAGGAATTACACTTTTCTCATTTAAATATTTGAATTCCAATATGGTGGGAATTTCTCTTTCATCATTTAAACTTATCTATACAAAAAGATAAATTTAACTAAATTTTCTCTTAAAATTTAAATAAAAATCTCTATTAATTCCTTTACACTAGGAATTACACTTTCCTCATTTAAATATTTGAATTCCAATATGGTGGGAATTCCTCTTTCATCATTTAAACTTATCTATACAAAAAGATAAATTTAATTAGAATCTTTCTTTAATTTTTAAATAAAATATAAATTATTTTAGCATCATAATTTTTCTCTTACTTCATTGGAATACATGGATTTTCATTGTCATGAATTACTCTTTTAACATAAAAATGGATTACTAGAAATTCTTCTTTTTTCTATTTAACTATTTATGTAGAAACATAAAAATTAAATTTTCCATGATTATAATGAGAATCATTCAATTAATCTGGGATGATTAATCCTAGAATATGGTAGGAAGTCCTCTTTTCATATTATGAATGAAAATGATTTATGTGTTAATTTTTTATAAATTTTACCATAGCTTCGCTACTATTACTAATAAATCTCAATAATTTGCAAGCGTAAAGTTTAGTAATATCTCTATGATTAGAATAATCATTCATTGGATCAATATCCAATTATGGACTTGATTCTTAATTTTTTCATAAATTAAATAGCATAAAAGCATTAAAAAGTCACTTATTTGGCCTCTAATACTTTTAGATTAGAGAATTGCTTAATGAGAAGCTTCATTTGAATATAGAATAGGCCATAGGAATGACCATTCTTTGGGGAAGAGGGAGAGATGCTTATAAAAACCATTATGATTAAGCATAAATGAAAATTTATGTGTTTTATCACTACAATTCATTAAAGAACTTCAAGTGTATTCAAAAGCCATTCAATTGAATGCTTCTCAAGCTTGAGAGGGGTTGAGAAGAGAGAAACATTTGGAGATTAAAGAAAAAAGACCATAAACCACATTTCACCTCCTAGATTGCTTGATTCTTTGATCAAAGTAGAGGCCCCCAACCAATCAATTGGTTTGGTATGTTGATGAACTCTCCAAGGAAGATTGAAGAGAGAGAGAAGCTCCAATCTCTTCAATTTGTAGAGGATTTTTAGAGGATAATAGAAAATAAGCTTATCTTAGAGTAATATCGGCATAGTTTAGTTCACAGATGAGAATACAAAAGAATGAGGGTCTATTTAATAGGTGAGGGAGGGCACTAACTGAGTCCAACAGAGTTCTAGAATTTTTCAGTTTGGCTAAATTTGGACAAGTTTTGGACCAGTTTGGCTCCCTTTTTGATTTGGTTTGATCTAAGAGAGAGGAGAGATAAAAATATCCTATTATTTTTTAGTTTAAAACTCATCCACACATGCAAAATAGGTGCCTCCTTGAAGGGCCCCCTTCTCCTTACCAATGTGTCAAAAATGAATGATTACTCTAAAATATCTCATTTTTTTAAATTAATACTTCATAATTTTTAACTAATAAATCTAGTACTTAGTCAACTCTTCATCTTATGTGGGCATTTACTCTTTTTGGGTATTTTCTTTTTTTCTTTGGATTTATCTTATCCCAACACTTGGATTAATCTTATTGGTCCATAGGAACCTTAATCTAGAAAATCTTGACCCTTAGGCTAAGGTCTTCTAAATCATTTTGTATTAATTCCAATTGCACCTTGGAAAATCTATTTTGATTTTCTTTTTTAGGGTGATATTTTTTTTATATTTGTAGAATTTATTTATCCAAAAATATCCCAATATTGATTTACCACTCTCTAGAAATTTTTATCTCACTAGGCCAAACAAGGAAAAATAATATTTTCTTGCATTCAAAAACATAGAATGATTACAAGGGATTGAAGCTTAATTGTTATTCAGGCTGAGGAGGAATCTTACAATTCCAATGAGGAATAAATTAATCATTTATCTAAATATTTTGATCTCGATAGATTTCTTGAATTTTCTTTTAACAATCCGTGTGAGTATAAAACGATTGAAATTTCTCTCTTCGAGTATTTACATATTCATTTATCAAATACTCATAGAATTTAAACACAGAATTAAAGAGAATTCTAATTTTGATATAAAAATTCTTTATGCATCTATTTATGCATAAAAATCAACTTCAATGGGAATAACACTTTTATATAAAAGAAAATCCTTCTATGCATAAAATCAAATTTAATAGGAATAACACTTTTAAAATAAATAAATTCCTTTATGCATCTCTCTATGCATAGAAATTAAATTTAATGAAAATAAAACTTTTATAATTAAAAAAATTCCATTATGCATCTTTCTATGCATAGAAACTAAATTCAATGAAAATAACACTTTTATAATAAAAAAATTTCCATTATGCATCTTTCTATGCATAGAAATTAAACTTAATGAAAATAACACTTTTATAATAAAATAATTTCCATTATGCAAAAAATTCCATTATGCATCTTTTTATGCACAGAAATTCAATTCAATGAAAATAACACTTTTATAATAAAATAATTCCCATTATGCATCTTTCTATGCATAGAAATTAAATTCAATGAAAATAACACTTTTATAATTAAAAAATTTCCATTATGCATCTTTCTTTGCATAGAAATTAAATTCAATGAAAATAGCACTTTTATAATTAAAGAAATCCATTATGCATCTTTCTTTGCATAGAAATTAAACTCGATCAAAATAACACTTTTATAATAATTTTTTTTCCATTATGCATCTTTCTATGCATAGAAATTAAATTCAATGAAAATAACACTTTTATAATAAAAAAATTTCAATTATGCATATTTCTATGCATAGAAATCAATTTTAATAATTAATATCAGTGATATCCATGCATATTCATAGGTGAAATAAATTAGAATATTTCTTTTAGAATGCACAAAAGGTGGGAATTACTCTTTTGGAATAACATAAAAACAAACTTTCTTTTTCACAAAATTGTGTGGAAAATTTTGCCATAACCTCCTTTGTATGGCTGACCATTTCTCATTTTTATCACTATAATTTCAACTTAAATTAACCCAATCTAGATGTATAGGACTCTAATCTACTCAATTTTTAGAATTTAAGAAAGTAAACAATAAGAAAAATTTAATTAATCATTTAACTAATCTTTCTAGAATTTGAGAGAGTAAATAATGAGAAAAATTTAATTAATCATTTAACTAATCTTTCTAGGATTAAGAAGGACTGAATTGTAAAGAAGAGAACGGTGTGTCCTTTTCATCAAGGCATAGCATTAGAATTCACTTCAATCAATTATAAAACAAGAAAATCAAGAAAATCATAGATTTAAAATTAAAAAGTAAGAAAATTTAGCTTACATGGAGTTGTAAGCTTTCCTTTGGCTTGAGGGATTGAGGGTTCTACTCTTGTTTGAAGCAAGAGTGGCCACCAATTACTTTGGAGAGGATTAAGACAAAAACAATTGAATAATTATAGGAAAAAGTGAGCGTCAAACCAAGCAAACTGATTCTAGAATTTTCCAGATCAGTTTGGTCAATTTTTTACCATTTTTGGGTCAGTTCAGCTTACTTTTTGGAACTAGACTTGAAATAGGAGAGAGGAGAGATGAAATATCTCATTTAATTGATTTAAAGTTGGGGGGTAATGATGAGAAAAAAGGTGTCTCCTGCATGAGGGGAGATCCCCACTCTGAGGTGTCAAAATTCAGTTTTTTAAATGTTTTATTTGGTCCTTAGTCCACTCTTCATCTTATGTGAGCATTTACTCATTTTTGGGAGGTTTTTCTTTTATTCTTCAATTTATCTCCTCCCTACATTTGTATTAATCTTATTGGTCCCTCAAAACCTTAATCCAAAATTTTCAGAAAATCTGGACCCTTAAGCTAAGGTCTTTTTGTGCAGATTATAATTTATTTCTAATGCACCTTAGGAATTTCTTTTTAAACTTGTCTTTCAGGGGAATTTATTTTAATAAGAAAGGATATTTTTCCATCCAAAGATATCCAAAAACTGAATTATCTCTCTCTAAAACATTTTCTCTCTCTAGGACAAAATAGGTAGAAACAAGATCTTTTATTAGTCTGAAAAGCGGATTGATTACAGGGGAAGATATTGGACATCTTGAGGGGCTGGGGAGGAATCTTACAATCCACACAATACAGAAAATATCGATTCTTTATTGCTTTGTACAACATGTACATAAACATTATTTGCAACTGTGAATGATATCTTAATGCAAAACCCCAAATATGAAAAATAAGATCATGACACAATCATAAATAATTACTAGACCTAGTCACTTGAATATTCACAAATAAATATGTTTACTGCACTACAATGAAATCTTCATCAAGACACCCTCCTCAACGTCTTCTTCGGGATTAATACAAACAATGTTCATGCCTAATTTTTGTGCTACTATAGCATAATCTCGATATCCAACATAAAGCTCTACTATCACTTGCCCTTTTTTTACATGACGCTTCAACATGCTATCCCAAAAGTCATATCTACGCATCTCTCTTAATTCCACAAAAAATGTAATGTCCTTATTTTCGAGCACAAAAATGTTTGCTCCATACCTCACCATGCTATCCCATCTGGGTGCGTGGCCCAATGCATCATGTTGCAACAAGGATCAATGACATAATCAGGTGAGAAAGATTATGTATGATTTTGTCCAACTATGCTCGTGAAGGTAGTAGTGACGAGGGTATGTATCTGCACAACAAGAGTATGAGATGATTTTTTGTAGCAAAAAGTGATGCTCAATGGCAACCTCTATGGTTAGTGTTCTTGTCCAAACGCCTTTCCAATCTGCATTTTGCATCGCACATTCACTAGGGTGTCTAAGGAGATGCCAGAGCGCTCGGCCTACACTATAATGGCTGCCACTTAATACATAGCACCAATGACAATAATAGAGCCATTATCATCTAAGATGGTCACACAAATCTGAAGCAATACAGGCTTCTCTCCATCTATGTGGCATCAAAATGACGTACACAAAAAATGTAAGAATGACATACACGCAACATATACACAACCACACATAAGGTCTTAATGAAGGGAAAATCATCTCATCACTCACATGTACAAAGATTCCATGGTGGGATAATGTCATCAGGGTAGCCATAAACAAAATGTCCTGGTGGGCAACCTCACTATAATACAATCACACGCTATGCTTATATTAACACCTTTAACACTAAAGGTCCTGTCACCCTCTTTGACCTTCTGCAACATATCAAAGACATGTACTAGGTCTTGTGGACACTCCTGGTTCAGAATTGCACGGCCTGTCTTCAAAGGATCCCCAACAAATGCCCTCATCTTTGTAGAATCATGTCCTACCACATCATGTTGAGCAGAGTTACACATTAATTGTCATTACAGGATATAAAAGACACACCTTTATAATCCTTTCACATGTGTTCACAATTAATTATTACACCTGTTAACACCGAGGCTTCTATAATGGTAGAGGAACTAGCACTTTGATGTTCACTTGGAATGATGAGGACTACTATTGTGTGGCTATACGACGAGACACTCCTACAAAGCATACATTTTGTTAGTGCATGCACCACACATATACATTACATTAAAATTACCAATGAGCAAAATCATACATATACATTACATTAAAATTACCAATGAGCAAAATCATACCTGGAAAATTCATTTGGATTGGGGTCAGAACACCCAGGCTAGGTGGATTATTATATCGCAAATGTTGCATTTGGCGCTTCACCTCTTGCCAAACTTATTTGGATCCATAACTTAATCTATGTTAGTATCCAAAAAATGTAACAATAATACTAATGAACCATGTAACAATAATACCAATGAACCACAAGTAAATGAGTGCCCTGCCTGTGTTGTTGCATGACCCACTTCTTCAACTTTTGGGGTTGCCTTAATCTTACAAGTGCTATCATCATAATCTCTTTCGTCATATTTTGTTGAAAGATATCAGAGTCGTCCTCTTCTTGTAGTGTCTTTCCTTTTTTCTTTTTGTTCATTGCATCCTTCTTTGGCACTTTTGCCTCTTCATCATCATTATCCTCTTCATCTTCATTGTCCCCTTCATCTTTCATAATACATTTGCCCTTGCCTTGAACATGTGATTGGTCACGTAGACTTCTAAGCTTTACAATAGAAATCAAGATTCAAAAAGGTATAAGAAATAATATTTAAAAAAACTAAAATATCTAATTGTATAGTTCATACAATGGTTGATTGCTTTACTTTATAGGCCCAAGTATACATCTCCTTCTTGCTCTTGGGAAATTTGCCACTTGGAAAGTTAAGGAAAAATGGGCATCTCTTGTATATCCCTGTATCCCAAAGGTCTCGAAGTTGCTTATGTGTATACATAGTGCTCTCATGTTGTAGATTGCATCAATATTTTAAGATTATAGGCACATCTATAATATATCTCTCTACATGGCACTTACAAATCCATCTACACATTATTATTTCTATTTAGTAAGTAAGCTTTATATAGTGTTATACACCTAAACATAACACACTTACTAGCCTTGATGGGATAATAGGGTTTGAAGCTACCACACCTTGTTTCTTCAGGGATCCCACCATTTCCTCGAACAGCTTCTCAAAATACAGTCTCTTAAGATCTGCGAGGTCCTCTAAAATTATATGTGGAAAAATTATCTTGTAATTTTTTGATGTTTCTGCAAGGATAGCTACACCCTATGCTCCAATCTCATGCCATATGACTTCTCTTCGAAGCTAATCCTTGCATCATTAGGAAGTGAATGGGGTCTTCTTGGGCCCTTTAATTTGCCCAAGCCTAATCAAGGTGATTAAGGAATAGCCAAATGGGGGGTTGCCATGTGGACTGAAATGTTGGGTTTGTAAGAGAGGTGTAAGAGTGGTCAAAGGGTGCACTTTTTCCCCCAAAAAGGGGGGAGGCAATTTTACAATTTTTGGACCTCCATAACTTCTACATACAAGCTCCGATTTGAGCGGATATTATAGATCCGTGATCTACGCATCAAGAGCTTTCCATAGATATGTTACATGATATGGTTTTGTCCGCTAGATTTTAAATTCCATTTCCCCCCCAAAATTCCAATTCGAATAAAGTAGCCGTTTTGAAGCTTCTAATTAGAAAACGTTTCTTCTTAAGAGAAAAGGTTTGACTCCTTAAACTGCCAAATAAAAGGGCCCAAGAAGCCTTCCATTGAGGTCCTAATGAAATTTGCATTTGTTACGTTGCCATTGAAATTGTTATTCAAACAAAATAGATTGCTTTGTATATATCAAGAAGATAGGAAAAGTAATCTATTACTTACTTTTAGGGATTTGTGAATCCTTCAGCCTTTGCAAATTGCCATCAATCAAAATATCTAAAATCTATGCTTTGTGGTCATTTGGCAACAACCTAGATGCCAAGCTATACAGTCTATCCTCCGTCAAATAATCCAGTTTCTCATCCCAATTAACTTGCACTAGTTATATGTAACATAACACCAAAATTAAACCACCACATTAAAACCATAAAATGTTGTTGCATATGAAATAGACAAAGGAAAGAGTATATGCTTTCTTACTCAAAGAAACCCTCCCCTTGTGCAGGGTTTGCAACCACTGCCAGCTGCCTTTTAGCATGCCTCCACTTTCTTTCATCTTTATAAAAGTTAGTTCTCCATTTCTCTTTGAACTCATTTGCAATCAAGCTATCTACTAGTAGGGGGCAATATCTTAGGTGGATGCGATGTACTAATCCTATTATTCACATGTTACAACATTAGTTGTTGATAATATGTAAATGTTAATCATATATTGCAAGTGTCAAAAGATTGAATGTTTACCTGGAATACTATTGGGGAGAGTTCTGAAAGCTCGCAATTGTACTAGGATGGGCAACCCTTTTGTTTCTATGTCGTGGCATGATTCTCCATCCATGCTTGTTCATCACTCTAGTGTGCCTCATAATCGTTTCTTTATTTGCTAAGCTAAGAGCCCTAATAAGGCACACTTTGTCCACAACAGACAAAGAAACATAGGCCACTTCATTCATCGTATGGCAAAAAAAAAGATGAGTTATGATGAAAGATAAAATGTACTACACTTGGACCATCCCATGTCAAAGAGACTTAAGACATGTTCTCGTAATGTGTATGTTCTGTTACCTGTTTAAAGCAAGCTATGACTATGAGGACCTCCCCCTCACTATGAGGACCTCCCCTCACTATCTTCATTGAAGTCAATACGGATAGCGTCAACACATGGATGTCTTGATACAACATTCTTGAATACTACAATCAATGTGAATCTAATTAATCCCAAATTTATTTTAAAAACTTAACACCGCGTAGAAAAAGTAAGCAATTTAAGATGACTCATGTTTACCAATCTCTTCTATCCATGCCACAACGTGATGATTGTCATCTCTCCACACGTAGAACATCTTGTTGCTCATAAATTCCCACTCCATGCCTTCGATCACATTCTCAAACTCCTCCATTATCATTTGCCATATGTCATCCCATGTACTAACATCATGTTGCGTCACTTCTCTAATAGGATTATGGGATGAGGAGATAGAACAAATGAACCTACATCGATCGGCAACATAGCCATTTGTATAGAATTCCCTTGCTAGCTTCTTATACCTAAATTGCACTCTTCTTATTATATGTTGAGATATCGAGCTCGTCTAGTGAGGTGGTGGACACTGATGACCGGCCTGGGGGATAGGCCCCACACTTACACCACTGGCATGGTTGGTGAGATCTTGGGTGATATGCGGCCAGTGGGATGACAAGCTGTGTGACAGCCATTCTAGAGACTGGCATAGTTATAGCGCCAGCTCATTTCATTGGGTTCACACTATAGAGAACCCTTGCATGTATTTGGTTGAGTACCTTTCATATTGTGTGTTCTCTATTAGGTGAGTGTGTGTGTGCTTACAAGAGCTCAAGCTCTCTTCCTCCCTGCATCTTTTCATGGTATTAGAGCCTGGTTCATGCTAAGGGCTGAGCTGCAAGCAAGAGAACCACAAGAAGCGGTACGAGGGTAAGAGCTTCAACTACTCTTCCCTATTTGTGTTTTGGTGACCACACCCTTGTCAGGAGCTCTATGGGAGGCACCGACAAACGATCTCTGATTGAGGAGCTTTCTTCGTGGGAGTAAAGCTATATAGTGAAACTATATTGCCCTATCGGACTGAATTTTTTGGGCCGAAAACGCGTTTCGGGCGTGTCTGGACCTCCGTTTTTTCAGAAAGCAGGCGATTTTGAGCACTACGGGTAAGTTATCGATTCTCTGCAGAACTCTGTTTTAAGAACTGCAAGAAGACAGATTGGTTGTGCAGACATAGTGTGTGCTACAAAGAGGTCAACAGTTGTCATTGGGTGTATGTATGCATATTGAAGTCACTGGTTATGACATTTGAGAGTACTACAGTACCGCTGCAAAAAATACAGCAGTTTGTGCAGGACAAACCAGAGTACTATTTCTGGTAAAATTGTGTGTCTGGCAAGATGTCAAATGATGGCATAACCCAGATTGTAGCTGAGAAGCTTGATAAGAACAACTTCCATGCTTGGAGGTTCAAGTTGACTAATTTCCTGATGGGAAAGGGCTATCGGGACTACATAGAAGGTGAGCATGAAGAGGCACCGGAGATACTGGACATAAATCCGACTGCTGCAGATGTGAAAGAGTTTAAAGACTGGAACCAAGGAGCCAGGAAAGTTATGTATTGGCTCTCCATTAGTATACAGGACACCATGATTGGGCACATTCAGGATGCCAAGTCCCCCAAGGAGGCGTGGGACACCTTGGTAAAACTCTATGAAATGAATACCAAGGCACGTAAGATACAGTTGAAGAATGAACTTCATACTGCGGAGAAAAAGAGCATGTCTGTGAATGACTATGCATTGAAGATAAAGGGTATTGTGGAATGCCTTGCATCTATTGGTGTGTCAGTAGATGATGATGATAAGGTGGAAATTTGTCTACGTGGTCTCGGGCCACAATACAAGGTGTTCAAGACATCTATTCAGACTCGGGAAAACATTCCCAACTTTACAGATTTGGTGTCTATGCTGTTTATAGAAGAGAAGAGCTTGGGTGAAGACCAACAGTCTTCACAAAACAAAAACAGTTCAGAGCAATAGGCCTTCTACACAAGTTCAGGTAGAGGACGAGGTAGAGGAGGCCGTGGACGCAGTCAAGGAGGTGGCCGAACAGGTAATCTGAATTATGGCCAGCAGAGCAGCAACAACAACAGTCCCAGAATACACAACAACATCAACAACACACAAGTGGAAGAGGTAAATTCAGAGGCAGGGGGAGTCAAAGAGGACATGGAAATTGAAAAAGGCAATATAATGATGCACGTGAATGCTTTTATTGTGGTAAGCCTAGACATGTGCAAGCAGAATGTTATAAGAAGCAGGCTGACATGCAAAATGGGAAAGTGCAGTAGAACAACTATGCATCCTCAAGCGAAAACAATGAGGATAATGAAAGGTTGTTTGTTATGCAGCATGTCATGAATGCCATGTCTGAAAATGTTGAAGCAGCACAAAAAGATGATGTATGGTATGTGGATTTAGGTGCTTCGAACCACATGACAAGTCATGGGGAGTGGTTCAAGGAGATGAAAAACCTTGAAAGACCAGGTTTTGTGGAAACAGGGGATGACACTGCTCATCCAATTTCCCATATTGGAGATGTGCCATTGTCTATGCAGGATGGCAAAGTGAAGTACCTTGCAGATGTACTTCACGTTCCGAACATAATAAAGAATCTGGTTTCAGTTGGCCAGATGATTGAGCAGGGTTTGCAGGCTCAGTTTAACCTTGATGGTTGTTATGTTGCAGACTTTAAAGACAAGTGCAGGTTAGTTGCAAAAGGCAACAGAGTGGGCAGAATGTTTACGTTGAATGTAGACATGCTTGAAATGAGTGCTACAATGTTTGCAAATGGTTCAGGAATTGTTGCAGACACAGACATTTGGCATAAAAGAATTGGACATGTGAATGTGCAGAGAATGACGTCTATGCAGACTAAAGGAATTGTGACAGGGCTGCCAAAATTTAAAGTGGAAGGTATACAGAGAATATGTGAAGCATGCCAATTTGGAAAGCAAACAAAGCATGTATTTCCACGTAATAGATATGTGAGCAGAAATGCACTAGATGTTGTGCATTCAGATGTATGGGGTCCTACGAAGACCATGTCTATGGGAGGGTGCAGGTATTATGTGACATTCATTGATGACCACACAAGGAAAGTGTGGGTATATTTCATGAAGGAGAAAAGTGAGGTTTTCACTCACTTTCAGAATTTCAGAGTTTTGGTTGAAAAGCAAACAGGGAAATATGTAAAGTGCCTAAGGTCAGATGGAGGGGGAGAGTACTTCTCCAATGAGTTTTCTGAATTTTTGAAGAAGAATGGTATTCGAAGACAGTTTACATGCAGATACACTCCGCAACAAAGTGGAGTTGCTTAACGGAAAAACAGGCACATTGCTGAGATTGCACGAGCATTGATGGAAGAGAAGAATATGCCGCATAGCTATTGGGCTGAGGCTGTTTCTACCACAGTATACATCATGAACAGGACTCCAACTACAGCCATACATGATGTAACTCCAGAGGAGAGGTTTACTGGTAGAAAACCTGATTTGTCTCATCTGAAAGTCTTTGGATGCATTGCATATGTGCATGTGCCAGATGAGCTAAGAACTAAGCTGGATCCAAAAGCTGAAAAATGTGTGTTTATTGGATATTCCCTTGAGCAAAAGGAATACAGGTGTTATAACCCTGCTACACATGAGTTGAGGGTAAGTAGGGATTTTGTCTTTGATGAGATGAGCAGTTGGTATGCTGCTGAAAAAGAAGCTGTTGTTTGGGACTGATGTGAGTGGAAGTGTGGTTGCACAGAATGCAGGTCAGCAGCAATCATAGTCTTTGAGTGGACCAAGAGAGTCCTCATCTAGTGGGTTTGTTGATAGACCATGGAGTGGTAGGCTACATCATAATACCAGTCCTGCAAATGTGATTATTGGGTTAGAGAGGCCATTTGTGCCACGAGGGATACATGATGTTGAGAGTTAATCTAGCATGGGGGGTGAGTCTTTTGAAGGAACTTGGTTACTTGCCCCTTTGGGCAAGTAAAGGATCGGCCTCTTTTTCAGTGGTATGGTCGAGGTAAGGGTTCCCTTTGGTGGTTCAATTGGCCTTAGTACTTCTTTATTGGAAGGTTATTTTTTGTCAAGGCTTTGCTAGACATGGGCTCTTCTTCTACCATCAGAATGGTAACTTGTCCCGAGGAGGAGTTTTTGCAAGGTAGCAATTCTTGAGTCCCACTTGATTCTCGAGGGTTAATTGTTTGCAAGGTAGCCATTCTTGAGTCCCAATTAATTTTGCATCAATTATGCCCCATCCATCCTCGTCCAAGAAGTACTTCTTCATGCATGGTACCTATAGGCATGACATAAAACTTTCCCTCCAAGGGGTTATTCCTTATGTGAAAAAATGGTGGGGAAAGCTCCTTTGCATGTGGGTTGTAATGAATTCACTCCTTCCACTGCTTTTATGGGGGTCAATGGTGGTTTCCTATAGCATGCACCAAGTCTCATGGGACATTAGGTTATGGCTAGCTCCCATGTCTATGAGTGCTAGCTTTTATTTTAGATCAGTTTCTATGGTCATGCCCAGCTAGAGTTTTGGCAGGTTTCACCTCCCAATCTTTCTCTTCTAGGTTAATTACTTGGGCAATATTAATGGAGATGTGACGGTTATTTAATTGGTCTTGCTTAGCCTTAGCTTCATTCCGGGCCTCCCTCTTGTTTTATTGTAGCCTCTTTTATTTTATCTTCTTTCTTTTGGTGAATGTCCTTCAAAGCATTTGTAGTCAAAGGAACATAGTAGCGTCCAAGTTTGCTATTATTGAAGAAACTTTCATTTCCACACCGTCAAGTGTTTTGATGTGCATGCAAATCCTTGAGGAGTGAGTTTACACACTAGGAATGGTCTCATTCCCTTGAACTTTACCTTAGTCTTTTGGTTCTTGGTGTTGTAGATGAGAATTATATCCCCAACTTTTATTTCCTTGTCTTTGAGCTTATTATCAAACCATTCCTTAAATCCATAGCTTTTCAATGATCATTTCATAAACTACATGTAGTTTGGCTTCTCCTAAGCATTCAAGCTTGAATATTTGATCAATTAGGATGTTTCATGTTAACCTTTCCTTGACAAAAATACTTAAACTTGGTACTAAGAATTCCATGGGCATGATGGCATTTGTTCTGTATGTCAGGTTGAAAGGTTTGGGGTGGATGGCCACCTTGTGTAGGCAGTTATATATGTCCATAGAGCAGCTGGTAACTATCTCAATCATTATGTTGTGAGGCTGAGAAAGTAAACCCAAAAACCATGTATATATGTATAGAGTCCTGGTGTTTTTGTGCCAAGAAATGATGGTTGGCTTGTGTCTAGAGTCCTGGTGTTTTTTTGACACAAGAAATGATGGTTGGCTTGTGTTTGTTTTACAATGTAGGGGGGTGTGCCTTGATTTTGCATCATTACATTTTGTATACTTATAGCATTGTCTATTTGCATGAGTGGTATGTGTGTTTGAGCTCAAGTCATGAATAATAGTTCTTCCAAAAGACTCTTGATGTGATATATGTGTGTTAGTACAAGGTTTTGGGACTAGCAATGGCTTGGAGGTGTTCAAACTGGTAATGGGGAGGAAGAGACACTTGATGGTCTCATGCATTGTTGTTGGGAAAGTAACTTGGTAATCTCAAAGGGTAACATGAAGGTGTTCCACAATTGAAAATGGGGAAGAGACACTTAATGGGTCTCATGCATTATTGTTGGGAAAGTAACTTGGTAATCTCAAAGGGTAACATGAAGGTGTTCCATAATTGAAAATGGGAAAGAGACACTTAATGGGTCTCATGCATTATTGTTGGAAAAGTAACTTGGTAATCTCAAAGGGTAACATGAATATTATCTGAAATGGGTATTGGGATGTTGTTGCCCCGCCGCTTCGGCACATAACCATAGATCTAGTGGATTTTTTTTGCATATGTACAAAGGCAAGATAGGTTTATGGGGTATTATTTTTGGGGCACATGAGTCTTTTGGGTTATCATGGTAAAATTGTGGCAAGAAGGTGACAAGGTGTTGAATAGAAATCCCATGGGCAGAGTGTCAATAGTGAACTAGTCATTGCGGGAGGAGATCATTAAAAAGATACAAGGAGAAAAACTTGCGGGGTTTTTTGTCGAGTAGGTTTGGGAGGAGGTTCTGTTGAATTTTCTTTAAGTAGAGAATTATGAGGCTCATAGGATAAGTGGAGATAGTGAACAACATGAACCTATTCGATGCTACGCAGTTTGAAGATGTTATCCAAGCTAATGAAGAAGTTATGATGTCAGGTGAAGGTGAAGGTGGTACTTTTTTCAAGTGATTGTCCTTGATAATCAGTAGGGGCCGAGATGCTATCCAAGATAATGAAGAAGTTATGATGTCAGGTGAAAGTGGTACTTTTTTCAAGTGACTATCCTTGATAATCAGTAGGGGCCGAGATGCTACTGAAGAGAGGGCAAAAGTCTATGATGAAGACCTCCTTGTGAGGGTAATGAAGATGATGGAAACCATGAAGATCCAAGGAGTTTATGAAGTTCTTATCAACCTCAACTTGTCAAGGAGTTGCCTTAATTCTTACTACTAGCAGTATTCCTCTTGGTGATGTGTTTGTGAGTTGAGTGCATTCATTTGCGTACTTACTAGTATAAGGGTTAGCATTAGCAAGATTTTTGGGTGTTATTTTGGCTTGCTTATTTCATAGCCGATGGATCTTGTGTTGTAGAAGAAGCTTGTCTTCATGAGCTTGAGTCTAGTTGGTTGTGTGATGTGTTATGCGGTGTTGTGAGTGTACATTCTCTTTGTGTAACCACTTCTAAACATGGTATGGAGCTTAGTATGGGTTAGCAAAGCCAAAGCCAATCCAAGAAGTGAATGGTTTGGAGTTCATGGTGGTGAATGTGAATGTGAATGTGAATGTGGGGGTTTTTGTAATAAGAGATTGGGTTATAAATATGCTCTTACTGTGGAAATGAAGAGACAAGGGAAAGCTTGCACATAAGCTGGAGTCACATCCTATTGAATTTTCTCAACTTGCAACCACCAAAGTTTTATATGTTGCGTGGGTGTGTAGGGGTGATCAAAATATTGGCATCATGATTCTATCCCTTGCATTAGAACCATGGATACAATATATCTCAATTGAGGGTTTTCCATTAGATATTCTATGTTCTTTCCACACAGACTATGAATGGTTCATCTTACTCCAACTACGAGCAGGATTGAGTAATGTACATATTCCTTGGGATTTACCAGAATGGGTAATTGATACTGTGAGATCCCTGTTCCCACCAAGCAACGGATTCAGGATACTGGCAGCGGAAGTAGCACTTCTCGCGCGGGACAGGGGTCCCACATTCGGGGCCTCACTCACGGATATCCGAATAAGAGACTAATCCGTCGGTTGTTCCAAAACCGAACCCGGAAAAACTTCCTTTACCCGGAAAGCACGGGCGATTCCACCAAGAAAAAACTTTTTACTCTAACGAAGTCAAACCATTTCTGATCAAGCTGATCCGACTGCATCTATAAAGATACTTGGTCAGATCAACTAAGAAACTTGCACTTGGATCATTGGAATCAACGCTTTTTTCCCCATCAAGAGGCACAGCCGTTAATTCCTATCCATAGAACAATTACTATCCGGTAATTTACTTTATCTATCGTAATAACAAAAGTTGAGTCTCGATTTACGAATCCATCAGTCCAGCCTAACCCCATCCAGTCCCATGGGTTAGCCAACCACCCAACCACTGTAGTGATGGGATCCAATTAAGAATTTGGTTAGGTTTTGTCCCGGGTACCAAGGAAAAGAGTTCCAAGGCCCCTAGTCGGAAGTTCATGCAAAAATAAAACTAGTCACACCACTTACACACCCAATATGAAATTGCCTTTTCACAGATTCAACCAGTTTTAAAACAATCCTTTAATAAAACCATAGTATCATTGCTCCACCATCTTCCAATTTATCCGATTGATTCTTAATTTCCTATCATTCCTTCATCAGAGTATCTATGGCATCATTGGCAAAACTAGGACGCTCACCACCTGTCCACTCAGGGGCCGTTTCAATAGTTCCTAGCCCATAATACTCGGCAATATAATCACTTATCAAGATGGACTCTCGTTGAAGATCAGCAAGATCAACCAACAGATCCATATAAAGAGCCATGGACTCATCCGTTGTTGAGGACCAGCAAGGTCAGTCAACTAGATCCATGCCCGGTTTCAGAAAACAACTCTTACTCCTTGTTCCAATATCTTCCTCGACGCACGCGTGGGTATCCTAGGCGACCCAGAGCCCGAGCACCGTATGGTCAGCACCCTCTAGGATCCTTCGGGCAGGTGACCTAGCGCTTCACTCATAGGCCGCTTCCTTGGCCCCTCATCCACCGTACCAGAAGCTCACCATTTTAATCGCACCGAGGCTGGTCAAGACCTCGGCCGACCTTGCTACGCGAGACGTCCTCCATTGACTCTCCATCAGCAGTTGCAACTTTATCATCACGACCTTAATCACAAGACGGTCAAAATGCTTCCCCAGCATTCTTGACATAAAACAGTCATTTACAAACAGCATTTACAAACAGTTTACAATTACAGTTTCTATATTAACTCTCATTTTTCCACATTATCCCCCATCAATCCACATTGCTTATTCCACATTCCAGTTATATGTGTACTCATCCCATCACATCATTTTCCATCTCATCACTTCAGATTCCTTCACATCACATATCATATATTCACATCCATACATATATCCACATCCACATGCATATTCACATCCATACATGCATATTCACATCCATACATCCACATCTACATCCATACATCTATTTTCACATCCACATCTACATGCACATTCATGCATCCTGATCCATACATCCACATCTACATGCACATTCACATCCATACATCCACATCTATATGCGTACATTCACATCTACATGCATACATCCACATCTCTATGCATACATCCACATCCACATTCACATTCACCTCCATACATCTACATCTACATGCACACATCCACCTCCACATTCACATCCACATCTATACATCTACATCTACATGCATACATCCATCTCCACATTCACATCCACATCTATACATCTACATCTACATCCATACATCCACATCTATATGCGTACATTCACATCTACATGCATACATCCACATCCACATGCATACATCCACATCCACATTCACATTCACCTCCATACATCTACATCTACATGCATACATCCACCTTCACATTCACATCCACATCTATACATCTACATCTACATGCATACATCCACCTCCACATTCACATCCACATCTATACATCTACATCTACATGCATACATCCACATCTCCATTCACATCCACATCTATACATCTACATCTACATGCATCCATCCACATCTCCATTTACATCCACATCTATACATCTACTTCTACATGCATACATCCACATCTCCATGCATACATCCACCTCCACATTCACATTCACATCCATACATCTACATCTACATGCATACATCCACCTCCACATTCACATTAATATCTATACATCTACATCTACATGCATACATCCACAGCTCCATTCACATCCACATCTATACATCTACATCTACATGCATACATCCACATCTATACATCTACATCTACATGCATACATCCACATCTCCATGCATACATCCACATCCACATTCACACTCACATCCATACATCTACATCTACATGCAAACATCCACATCTCCATGAATAATGAAATTCTTTTAATTAATCTAGGATGATAGTTCCTAGAATATGGTAGGAAATCCTCTTTTCATGCTTTGAATGAAATTATTTTATGTGTATGTTTTTATAAAATTTTGCCATAGCTCCGCTACTATAACTAATAAATCTCAATTATTTTAAAAGATAGGTTATCTTTAAGGGAATGATTAGAATGATCCCTAATTGGATCATTAACCCTTAATGGATTAAATCAAAAATAATCATAAACTAAAAGCATAGATAAAAAAAACTATTAATTTGTTCTCAAGCATAGATTAATCTTGGATTAAGAAAAAGCTTTATGAAAAGCTTCATTTGGATTAAGAATGGATCATGAGTATGACTATTTCTTAAGTGAGAGAGAGAAAAAAACCATTAAAATTAAACATAAATGAAAATTTATGTAATTTCTTACTATCATTAATCAATTAACTTTAATAGCATTCAAAAACCATACCAATTAAGCTTCTCAAGCTTGAGAGGGGTTGAGAAGAGAGAAACATTAAGAAATTATAGAAAAGATCAAAATTCATCATACTTACCTTACAAATTGCTTGATTCTTTGTTCACGGTAGAGGCCCCCAACCAATCAATTGGTTTAGTATGTTGATGGAGCCACCAATGGGGATTGAAGAAAGAGAGAAGTGTTAAAAACTAGTGAATTATTAAAGAATTCACAGTTCTTGGCTTAGGTGAAGTAGAGTAACAAAGCATAAGACACTATATTTTTTTCAATAAGGGGAGGCTTCTATTTATAGGAAAAATTGAGCTCCTAACCAAACAAACTGATTCTAGAATTTTCCAAGTCAGTTTGGTCACTTTTTGACCATTTTTAGGTCAGTTAAGCTAACTTTTTGGAACTAGACTTGAATGAGGAGAGAGGAGAGATGAAATATCTCAATTTTTATGAGTTTAAAACTCATTCAAGCATGTGAAATATGCACCTCCTTTAAAGAATTCCCCTTCCTTACATATGTGTCAAAATGGAATCATTATACCCAAAATATCTCATATTTTTAATATTGCTCATAGTTTTTTACTAATAAACCTTGTACATTTTCAACTCTTCATCTTATGTGAGCACTTACTCATTTTTGGATACTCAATTTATCTCATTTTTTGATATTACTCATAGTGTTTTACTAATAAACCTTGTACATATTCAACTCTTCATCTTATGTGAGCATTTACTCATTTTTGGATACTCAATTTATCTCATTTTTTTGATATTACTCATAGTTTCTTACTAATAAACCTTGTACATAGTCAACTCTTCATCTTATGTGAGCATTTACTCATTTTTGGATATCTTCTTTTACAATTTGGATTTATCTCCTCCCTACACATGGATTGATGCTATTGGCCCATAGGAACCTTAATTGGACCATAATCCAAAAATTTCTGAAAATCTAGACCCTTAGGCTAAGGTCCTTCATACCCATTTCCAATTAATTCCAATTGCACATTGGAAAATTCTTTTTTGAATTTCTGTTTCAAGGGAATTCATTTTAATAAGATGAGATATTTTTCTATCTAAAAATATTCAATTTTTGAATATTCTCTCTCTAGAATATTTTCTCTCTCTAAGTTAAAACAGGCAGAGACGAGATCTCTTATAATTCTGAAGAGGGAATTGTTACAGGGAAAGATGCTGGATATCTTGAGAGGCTGGGGAGGAATCTTACATTCTCTCCCACTTGAAAAACGCGAGATGTCCTCATCTCACAAACTGGGGGTAAATTTCACAAGATGCGCGAATATGAGACTTAGAGAAAAATTTAATTAAGATTAACCACCAAATAAAAAAGTCTCAAAGAGAGTAAGGGTCAAGACAAGAACAAGATTTAAACTTTATTCATTCTTGGAACATATACAGTAAAGATAGAAGAACTCTTTACACTTCCATAAGCCCGTCCATTATATGAATCACGTGCGCAGCACTCACAAGCTGCACACGTATAAGGTAACTCATCTATGGGAATAATTCTGTTGGTTATTGCCGCACCTATCTCAGTGGTATGAGGTGATCTAACAAAAGGACCTCTGAGAGGCAAGCGAAAAACGGGGTAAAGGTATATCTTCTGATGAGGAAGAAAACACGCCAGTAAGAAGACTCACTCAGGAAACCCAAGATGCCTTGATCTCATGACGCAGTAGTATCGGGGACCCAAACCCAAAGCTTCAATAACCATGGCCAAGCGGACATTGTTACGAAAGTGCTGTTGTTACCCTAGTTATGTCTTGATAGGTCCGCCATTTGGTCTGAGCTACAGAAGTTCCCAAATGAGGAAAAAGTGAGCGCTCATACTGTTCTATAAAATCCTTCTTCACAGACTCGCTTGCGTCTTGAAGGTGAGAAATCATCATGGATAAAACTAATTCCTGTTGCCAAGCCATGAAGGAGATTAAGAAGAAGTGAGATCGATGGAAGTAAGATTACTGTGAGCGACAAGTAAAAGTTACGACTTATATAAAGGAAGGAGCTAGCGTAACCTAGAAGCCAACGGTATCTTGCCACTGAAGTTTTACTGTCTTTCCATGATTTGGTTTTGGCACATATTTCTATAGGAGGCATTAAGAACTTTGAGATGAGGAGATAAAAGAAGCTTGTAAGCTAAGTCGCTTACTTTCTTTGAATTCAGATAAGGCTCACAATATCTGGGGGATAACTTCTTATACTCCCCAAGAGATAAAGAACTTCTTTTGGGCCGTACTTGAATGAAAACCAAAACCTTGGTATCCAAAACACCGATTTTCACTTCTGAACTCATTGTTCTGAATCCTTAAAACAGGCGTGACTCCTGAGAAGTATTGTAGGGAAAGGGTCTTCCTTTTTTAAACAAAATCTTTCTTTTATTTTAGAGAGGGAATAACTATAAGATCAAAAAGGGATATTCTTACTCCTGTATACCTCGAAGGCTGGAGGAAGAATCTTACAGATACAGAAATAGTGCAAGAAGAAGACTGTAGCTGATTTTATGTGGACATCAAGTTTCTTTTGGTTAATCATATATGAAATTGGTGGACATGTCCAATAGTGGTTTTTTTGTATAAAATCAAGTTCCTTTGCCATATATCAACAGTGTATGTTTCCTTGGGATGGCTATATTGATGGGTTTTTTTTTAATCCCCCTCCTAAGATCATATGTGTGAGGCTTAGTGCTATGGGTTTTGTTCCATGGAAGTGTGTTATTGGCTTTGCTTGTTAGTTGGGTGCATGTTTACCCAATATCTAGCAAGATACCATATTAGCTTTTTTTGGAGTATTATGAAAATTTATTTGGGAGTGCATGTTTGTTGAGCCCAAGGGTTGTCATGATTGTCTTTGGAGTTCAACAAAGAGGCATAGGGTGTTCCTCTTGTATATTTTAAGGGTTGGGAATTTGACAGAGGGTAGATATAGAGGCAAGGACTGGTTCACCTCACATCCTTTTGGTACCCCCACTGAGGAACCTATTTTAGGCACCTTTGGTTTTCCAATTGTGCTGATATGGCTCAAGATTTTCCACTTTTCCATGGGTTGCTGCATGAAGATGCCAGAAATGTCGTGGAGCAATTGGAGATCACTTGCTTGATCAAAAATAGGCAAGAGTGTATCTTTATGCTAAGGATTCTTTGTTACTGCTTACAAGATGAGGCCCGATAATGGTTAAAGGGCTATGAAGCTTCTTTGCAAGCAAGAGATCCTCCATAAGAGCTCACTTATGAAGCTACAAAACAAGAGTTCCTGCAACACTATCAGAATACTGAAGATCATGATCAGGTGTGGCATGAAATTCTAGGGTTGGAGCAGTGGGAGGAGAAAGATAGTGATTTGCAAATGATTCAAGGAGAGCAAGGGTGAGGGAGGTTGGTTGTGGTAGGTTTCCTTGATTGGGGTTGTGTTTTCAAGGTGTTTGCACCTACCCATGATGATTTCCCCAAAATTGAGGTACTCGCCCCCAAGAATGTCATGATTCCCACGTGTGTGCCATTGTTTATGTGTTGTACTGCTCTATTCTCCACGTTCCCATGTCTTTTCTTGTCATCATGTATCTTCTCTCCATTTGATGTTGCCCATCAGAGTGTTGTGGATGTGTCCTCATCTAGTTGCATTGTGTAGATGGGGATCGACATTATTGTGCACTGGGTTTCTGTGTCTGCCTCTGTGGTCACTTAACCGGTTGGTTACTACTCCCCATCCGTTCTTTCTCTATAGGGTCTAAGTCTGAATCCGTTGATAGTCTTGGGTAGCATTTCCCCACTTAGTATTTTCAAACTGAATGTGCCGGAGCTTAATTTTTTAGCTATTTAGTATGGACCCATGCTTTCCTCCATTTCCATTAGGTGCAGGGTTGAGTCTTTCAGTCAAGACTATTCTGGTTAATTGATTTCTCAGGGTTGAGTCTTTTAGTCAGGGCTATTCTGAGGCTTGGAACCACATGCTCCATTGGAACTACTGCTTCTAAGCCATATACCAACGAAAACGGGGTGAATCCAGTGCTTACCTTGTATGATGTTTGGAATGCCCACAATGCGGAGTGCAGCTTCTCATCCCAATATGTTCTATTTTGATTTATTATTTTTATGAGGATCCACTTCGGCACTTGATTTGTAGACTCTGCTTGACCATTTTCCTACAGATAAATAAGCAATTAACTTTTTGTGGAGAATCATGTGCTACAGAATCAACTTCTAAATCACCTCATTGATGAAGTGTCTTCCTTGGTCTAACCAACTCCACTGGGCATCCAATGGTGCAGTAGTCAGTCAAGGATGTACTTGTTACCAGTCAAAATAAGATAATGAAGTACGACTCTGATGTGACTTTACAAACTATGACCATGGAATTTTTTGTGGATTGATACGAGTGACTCTATCTCAACCTGAATTGCCTAGAATGGTATTATCAAGGGCAGATAAGTATTCCTCCTTTCCAAACCCACTCATGCTATTTTTATGCACCACTAGGGAAGCGATGTTGTGGAGCCACCTTTTATGAACATGTTCTACCTACAGTTTCATCCCCTTGCACCATGTTTTACTTGTGCACGTCGTATGTTGTACATAGTGCCCTACGTATGCCGGCAATGTAGAGCTTATTTTATGCGCTATGGGACATGACTATTACAGTCCATGGTAGGAGAGACACCACAACGACATGATGATGTGAGTGTCCATTACCTAGTGCAAGAACTCTATCAAGTAAGAAATGCGCAGGTAGAGCTTGTAAAGCAGGGGAGGAGGGCAAAAAACTTATGCCCTTATATCCTCATTCTATGAAATAATGTTACCCCTTGTCCCTTATGGAGCATGGTGTGTCATTTCCTAGATATCTTAGGTAGCGGGAGCTACTTAGCTCACTTACCTATAGTACCTATGCTCTTTCATAGCCAAGATGCACACATACCATTGCCTTCCCATCCAGCTATTGTTGCTAGTTATGTTTTAGGAAACCCGAGTGAGGGGGAAGATCAACCCAATGTCATTGAGTTAGAGCATGCCTGTGAGCTATGGTTATTTGATGATAAGCTTGCTAGATGAGTTTGCTTTACAGGTTATTGAGGTGTAGTCATCCACACCAAATCCAGATCTACAACTTGCAGTGGACATGCAACCTCGATATGGACCAAATTTTTTCACTTTTTCAGGTGTATCCTCATGCACTCTCAACTTTGAAACTATTCTTGTACATCATTACATGCATCCTTAGAACTAAAAAGACCTTATGATTGAGTAAAATTTTCTTTCTAAGTGCCACTTAGAGAAACTTTAAGGCCATATTCTTTCTTAGACTTAGTAATGTTCCTACCTGTCCATGACTGACCTTAAATTATGTCAATGAAGTATGTGAAGTACTCCCTCTGAGCTCTTTAGTGACCTTTAGCTTAGTTGTAGGTGAGAAAATAATATATTTTTTTAAGAAGATTAAAAAAACACACAAAAAAGACCAAGGAGATAACTATCGTTATATAGGATCCTGGTAGGACTCTTGGTTACTAGTGATGGTACCTTGAGACTGATGCCTTGTTTCTTATGGGGTAGGACCTTGTGTCGTGAAAAAACTAGTAAAGAGAGGCTAACCATTACCGTCTTAGGATATTCCTAGCGGTCATCAGATACTCTTGGTAGATGCGTCTTGACCATTGCCCTTGTCTCCACGGGTTGGTGCCTTATACCTTATATTATAATTACTAAAAAAAACACCTTTCTACTTAGCATTTTCCATTAAAGTTTATGTAACTTGAGATTGAACCATAACCCATACGCATATGACTAAGACTAGTTTAGGTAAAGATAGGCTTATTACTAACCTCTAAGTTAAAATAACCTTACCTTTCCTCCTCGTAGCACAACTTGAATTTTACCTGGTCATTAAAAAAAATGCATGCATAACCATGTTTCATCTTATTGTTAAAAAGAACTCTTTACTATAGCTGATTTGTTTTTCACACAAGTATCCAACACTTGGCCTATCATTACCTTCCTACTATCAACAGCATTGACTTATCTTCACAACATATTATGAGGATGGAATTTGCATTAGGAAGGGGGGCATGTTAACCCTCATTGGACACCTCTCTAGTGTCGATGCCATTCATTGGCAACCGTCACTTCATTTGGCCATTGACATTAAAAATGCTAATATTGTATATTTTACGTGTGCGATCATTGTGTGTCTGTGAAGGCATGCCACGGGACTAATTATGGAGATTACATGCTTAAACTAAGTGTTTGCACAAGCCTAGGTGGCCTTGGATATCCATGGACCTATATTTTAAGTATGGCTGGTTAAGGTGTAATCCGTAGGGCCAAGATAAGGGTCAATTTGCATTCCCACCATTCATTCTCTTATGCTCCATAATCAATAGAGTGCTCTTCTTCTCCACTCTCTTGCTCATTTGTGTCTTGCTTGCCTATTCGATTTGAGCTCTTGTGTGTGTGTGTAGAGAGAAAGAGAGTGAGTGTGTGAGATTGATTAAGAGAGGCGTTGAGCTGCGTTTGGAGTGCAGAGGCACCGGGGAGGAGTGGATCTCTTGGGTGCTTCTGTGATGACGTAACCTACAAGGATCACAAGCACAAGTATTCATGAGGTGAGTGACACACCCTGCCCCTGCATTTGTGAGCTAAGTCATGGAACATTGGCTTCTCAGTTGTGAGCTGTTTAATGCTTGCCTATTCGATTTGAGCTCTTGTGTGTGTGTGTAGAGAGAAAGAGAGTGAGTGTGTGAGATTGATTAAGAGAGGCGTTGAGTTGCGTCTGGAGTGTAGAGGCACCGGGGAGGAGTGGATCTCTTGGGTGCTTCTGTGATGGCGCAACCTACAAGGATCACAAGCACAAGTATTCACGAGGTGAGTGACACACCCTGCCCCTGCATTTGTGAGCTAAGTCATGGAACATTGGCTTCTTGGTTGAGCTGTTTAATGCTCTTGAGTGTGGTTGGGCAAAGCCCCACATTATTGGTTTGTTCCTACACTCTTTCTACGGTGAAAGGCCTTATACTCTTAATATATCCAAAGGCCTTATACTCTTAATATATCCAGAGGTTTAGAAGTAACACATTTGGATGTATAGTCTCAAGCCATTTACTAGCCTTTAATCTAGCCTCAAATATGTCTTTTCACTCATGTGTACCACCTTTTTGGCTTCCGCTAATTACTTATGTCTTGTTTAGGATCAAGATGTTCTCTCTTTAGATATTTTTACTTGGGTCCCTTTTTTAGGTAGTAGCAATCCTTAGTCATAACCTATTTAATAGTGGAGGAGGTAGTAGCTTTTTGAGCCACTTTGTAAAAGGACTCTTTCATCTTCTTTATCAACCTTCGTCACTCTTCTTCTTCTCAAGGTCTTAACAACAATATGAGTTATAGTTCCTACTTGAGCTTGCTTGTAACCTGGAAAGGACCTCTGGTAAACATGGTATAACAATACCTTCCATTTTTAGACACTAGGCACATTGATTATAGTTGTTAGATTAATAAAACTCACAATGGTTCTCTTATTAGACAAGCTTTCATTATGTCTATAGTCATCTGCTACACCAATGTAGGTACTTCAAGCACTTCCTACTAAAATTATAGTTTGTGCAACTAACTCTTAATGCATTCTTTCTCTTTCTTCAAGCACTTCCTACTGAAATTATAGTTTGTGCAACTAACTCTTAATGCATTCTTTCTCTTTCTTCTAACTTTTATTGCTTTTTATGTATATACATTGATCATTATCCACCGTTTTGGTATTCTTGGTCTTGTTTTGTAAAACCTTTTTTTGGAGTTAACTTCTTCTTCATGTTCTTAAGTTGCTATGTTTCGATTTACATAGTTTTAAAGGTAACTCATCGCATTGCAACTATGTTTCAATTTACATAGTTTTAAAGGTAACTCATCGCATTGCAACTATGTTTCAATTTATAGAGTTTCAAAGTTAAAGTTCATTAACACCAAGGTCCCTAGTGTTGGAAATGGGGTTGCATGAATACACACACACACATGCGCGCACACACACATCCATCTCATGGTGATGCAAGTCATGATCTTATTGTTGCCAGTTTATGTAATGAAGAGGAACCTACTCCTTTGGTGAAGCAAAGGAATTATAACAATGTATGAGTGCTATGCAATTTAAATATGATGCTTTACTAAAAAATGGTACTTATTTTGGCACTTGTCTAATGATGCTTTCATGTGTATCTACACAACACCCATATGTAGTAGATCTAATAATACTATTGTAGAATCTAATGAAGAATAACGTAAATATGGTCCCCGAAGATATCTGCAAAAAAAACTAAAAACCACACGAATGGCCCCCAATACACGCCCAAAACAAAAATCTCACTGCAAAACTGCAGTACAAAGTACTTCACACCTCAAGGTTCTCTTTCTTCAAAAGTGAAGGATCTTGCAACCTTGGTCAAGTTTGGGGACACTAAGAAGCTCCTCAACTATGTAAAGGAGGAAGTATATTGGGAGTAATGAGGTAAGAGAATCATTGAAGAACTCCTCGCCCCCAAGTGAGGAAGTACCTCAAGGGTTCAAGGCCTTTTGGAAATGGCAAAGGGCATCACATGTTTTTGATTCTTTCCCTAGTCTTTGGAAAGATATAAGTGGGACAAATGATTTAGAGAAGTAACCCCAAATGAAAGAGAGCTCAAAGCGCTTGGTTTATAGGTACAAAATGGAACTCTTAAACATGTATGTCTATTATATGTAGTTTGCCATTTGTGCTTGATGAGAACTTTATTTAAACTTGATATCTAATTGTAGATGGATAAGGTCCATGTACAATGGTGGTACTTTGGAGAACCTCCTAGATCCTTTACGCATATGGATAGATGTGAATAGTGTTGGAATTAGGGTTGTAGGAAAGGAGACAAAGCTTGGAGAAGAAGAAGCAAGAATGCACACAAAGCTTGGAGAAGAAGAAGCAAGAATGCACACAACACACAATGTATTAGATTGTGTCAATGTACAAAAGATAAGTTAGCCCTAGAATGATGGGCGTATATACAAGCCGGGGGAAAAAACCTCCTAAAGAGGGAAAAAGTGCCCCGACGATCCTAAGTGTGTTCACACACATCACTGCCTATATATATGGCAACAAATCTCTCGTGGGAGTGATGGTGTGAACGAGAGCTGGCACTCATGTATAGGGGAGTGCCATGCTCAAAGTAGATCAATCCACAAAGGGGAGCAAGCCCAAAGCTTTGCGAAAAGCTTCGAACTTCTCACGAGGAAGCGCCTTTGTGAAAAGATCAGCGAGGATGTCCTATGTTGGCACATAGGCCAAGCTGATCTCTCCTGCTAAGAGTCTCTCCCTGACATAGTGATAATGCACCTCAATGTGCTTTGTGCGAGCATGAAAAACTGGGTTTCTCGCAACCGACAATGCACTCTGACTGTCAGTAAAGATAGAGGTGGCAGACGCCTGTCCAACACCCAAGTCAGCCATAAGCCGTCTGAGCCACACACACTCAACTGTAGCTGTGAAAGCTGCCCTGTACTCAGCTTCACAACTAGAAGTGGCCACAGTAGGTTGCTTCTTGCTCAACCAAGATATGCATGAGCTACCGAGCATGAAACAAAAACCACTTGTACACACTCTTGTGTCATAGCAACCAGCCCAATCTGAGTCCAAAAAAGCATGTAAATCTGGCGGCAACGATCCCCCCTTGGGTAAAACAACCCAAGATGTATGGTGCCACTCAAGTAGCGAAAGATGCGTTTAACTACCTTCCAATGCTGAGACCCTGGGCTATGCATAAACCTGCTCACCTGTGAGACTGCAAACTGAATGTCCTACTGCGTAATGCATACATAAATGAGGCAACCAACAGCTGTCTGATAGAGTGTGACATCAAAGTGATCTCCAGCATCATGAAGACTCAACTTCAAACCTGTCTCCATTGGAGTAGCAATAGGCTTGCAGTCTTCAAGGCCAAATCTCCGCAACAATGTCTCAATATACTTTGTCTGATACAAAGCAATACCTCCATCACACTGCTTAAATTGTATCCCCAAATAATGATGCAAATGCCCCAAATCTGACATCTCAAAAGAGGCATTCAAATCAGCCTTAAAATCAGCATTCAAATCAGCCTTAAAATCAGCAATATGACTCTCATTTGGTCCTGTGAGCAGCATGTCATCGACATAGAGAGCAATGATTAGATGTACATCATCCACACGTTTAATATACAAAGTGCTTTTTGTTGGACTATTCTGAAAACCATGTGCAGTCAAATATTCATGTATCTTTTCATACCAAGCTCGTGGAGCTTGCTTTAAACCATATAAAGTCTTTTTCAACCTGCACACTTTGTTTTCCTGCCCTCTTTGAACAAAACCACGAGGCTGCAATACATACACCTCCTCATGCAAATCTCCATTTAAGAACACAGTCTTTATGTCCAACTGATGTACATTCCAACCATTATGAGCTGCCAATGCACAAATGCTACGAATAGTAGTCATACGACAAGTGGGAGCAAAGGTCTCATCAAAATCAATGCCCTTTTCTTGAGCATAACCCTTTGCAACAAGTCTAGCCTTATAGCGATCAACACTACCATCTGGCTTTCGTTTCAACTTAAAAACCCACTTACATCCAATGGCCTTTTTACCAATAGGCAAATCACACAAAGACCATGTACCATTCTTCATTATAGCATCATATTCACTTTGCATTGCAGCCAACCAATTTTCTGATTTTTGTGCCTCATCAAATGAAAGAGGTTCTTCCTTTTCATACATACTAGACACAGCCAAAGCATAACAATCTGATGCGTAAGAGGCATGCTGAAAACCTGAACGAGTATGACTAGATATAGGTGCATCAATTTTATTATCACACAAGGTTTGCACTAGCCATTTAGGCATACCTCTAGCCTGCTCATTTTCAGCCCTATCCTCAAAAATTACATCCTGTAAATCTGCATCAGAAATAGGCTGATCTATGATATTGTTTGAAATCTGCATAAGCTGAATATTTGCCTCATTAGGACTTACATTTGAATTCCCACCTGTAAACAGAGGCAACAATGTATCAAATACATCCCGTGAGCTCACACCTGTCTCTTTGGTACATGATAACAAAGGCTGCACAGCATCTTCTACAAAAACAACATTCGACTAATCAAGATACGCTTTGACTGCAGATGATACAATTTGTAACCCTTGCTCTCAGCACTGTAGCCAACAAAAATGCATTTGATAGCCTTATCATCTAATTTTCTGGGTTGTTGCACAGGCACTAAAGCATAGGCCAAGCAACCAAAGACAAGCAAGTGACCAATAGAAGGCTTCCTGCCATGCCAAGCTTCGTATGGAGTAATAGACTGCAAGGCCTTAGTGAAACACCAATTGAGTACATATGCAGCACACATGGCAGCCTCAAGCCAAAACGCATGTGGCAAAGCTTGGCTCTTGACCATACATCATGCCATCTCCATAAGTGACCTGTTTTTCCTCTCAGCAACACCATTTTGCTGAGGGGTATACGGCACTGTACATTGGTGTTTTATCCCACGACTAGCCAGAAATGCATCAAACTCTTTAGACATGTACTCCCTCCCTCGATCAGAACGGAGGGTGCCCACAATACAATTGGATACATTTTCAACCATAAGAAAAAACTATTTGAAGCACAAAAACACTTCGGACTTTGCCTTTAGTGGATATACCCATGCATGCCTTGAGTAATCATCAATGAAAGTCACGAAGTATAAGTGTTTACCAAATGACGGAGTTTGCATAGGCCCACATACATCACTAAGTACAAGTTGCAGTTTGCGAGTGGCCTACACAGAACCATCCTTTGGAAACGCAGAACGTTGCATTTTGCCCAAAATACAGCCTTCACAAACATGTTTTGATGGTGCCTCAAGAGGGGGCAATGAAGCAACCATATCAAATTTTTGCAAACGCAGCAAACTAGCAAAGTTCAGATGACCAAAACAAGTATGCCATAGTTTTGCATCTGAAACTGCCTTTTCATCTTTTCATCAAAAAACTGCATTTGCTGAATCTTCCACACACTTGTCATAAGAATTGAGCCTATATAGTCCACGAAACAAGGTGCCAGATACAATAATCGTATCACCAGAAGTCAAATCATGAACAGTACATCTATCATCCACAAATTTGACTACAAGTCCAAGTCTAGCAAGCGCAGAGACAGACAATAGATTCTTCTTTATCCCTGGCACATACAAAGCATCTGAAAGTGTGAAAGCGTTGCCATTTGCAGCAGTAAGCATAATTTTACCAATGCCCTTCACTGGGTAAGAAGCATTATTGGCACATGTGACAGTATTCCCATTAGGGACAGCCTCAAGAGAAGTGAACATATCACGATGCGAGGTAATGTGCTTTGTAGCACCACTGTCAAAATACCATACATGAGAGTCAACAGAAATTGCTAAACATGCATCATGTACAGATGGGTCATACTGGCAATACACGCTAAACGCCCATTCTATATCCTGCACAACATTTGCAGAATCTGCATTTGTAGAAGCATCCACTATTGTGGCTGCATTTGACTCTTTCTTCTTTGCCTCTTTAGCCTTTAGCTTAGGGAAATTCTTAATGACATGATCATTTGCCTTATAATAGTTGCACCTAGTCTTTTTCTTGCCTTTATCATCAAGAGCCTTCTCAGACTTATTGTTGCTACCTGTGGAAGGAGAAGAAGTTGCAGACCTACTAATAGGAGAAGAAACAGTGGAAGGGGCTGCCTTACCACTTCTTCTCTGCTGCAAGGGCCTTCTCAGACTTATTGTTGCTACCTGTGGAAGGAGAAGAAGTTGCAGACCTACTAATAGGAGAAGAAACAGTGGAAGGGGCTGCTTTACCACTTCTTCTCTGCTGCTGGGCAGCAATAAATGCTTGATCAACTGCATGCTGCCTAGCCCTGTTTTGCCTGGATTGCGCTTCTTGCAAGAGCTTGTTGACTAAAGTATCATACTTGACAGCATCAGGTCTGTCCTCAGTAAGAAGTCTCCACGTGGAAGCAAAAGTCTGATATGTCTCAGGTAAAGCATCAAGAACAGTCTGCACAAGAGAATGATCAGGAATAATCTCACCTGTAGAAATCAACTGTTCTTTGAGATCTTTAATCTCAGCAAGAAAAACATTCATGTCATTATCTTCCTGCCATTAGGAACTCAATGGAGTCTTTTTGGGCCCTTTAATTTGCCATTGCCTAAAGGAAGTGATTAAGAAATAGACAAATAGGGAGATTACATGTGGACTGAAACCAATGGTTTGTAAGAGCCTAGAAGGTAGTGGTCAAACTTAGAATAATAGGCTAAATAGGCTCTTTTTAAATTTTCAAAATCAACTAAAACTCAAAAATTTAAAACGTATATGAAATTTTTTCCTATTTTTTATAGAAAAGGATAGCTGCAACCTGCAACCATCATTAAGTAAGGTCTCTAAAGTGATAGAGGCCCAAAAACGAGTTCCCATGCATTCAATGCACATTCCCCTTCACTTTCCACTATCCCTCTCTCCCACGTTCCCTCCAAAACGCTCTCTCTTTCCCCTTTCTCATAGCAAGGCGTTTTTCACTCTCTAGACTACTTCTTTTAGCTATCTACCTCTTGATCTACCTCTCTCTTCACTCAGAAACCTAGATCTATAGCTATGGAAGCTTGATCTGCAACCTCCTCTTAGAAGCTATGGAAGTTTGATCCTCACTTTCATTTCCTTCCTTCATCCTTCTTCCTTGTCCAACCTCCTTTTACAGAGTGTAACAGCAGAGCTTAGCTATGGAAGTTTGATCTGCAACCTCCTCTTAGAAGCTATGGAAGTTTGATCCTCACTTACATTTCCTTACTTCATCCTTCTTCCTTGTCCAACCTCCTTTTACAGAGTGTAACAGCAGAGCTTAGCTATGGAAGCTTGATCTGCAACCTCCTCTTAGAAGCTATGGAAGTTTGATCCTCACTTACATTTCCTTACTTCATCCTTCTACCTTGTCCAACCTCCTTTTACAGAGTGTAACAGTGGAGCCAAGCTATGGAAGCTTGAGTTGCAAATGCTTTGGCTCTCATAATCTTACTCATTGTCTCCTCTCACCCCCTCCAATATCCTCTTTCAAAGTGCAGTAATAGCACAGCCAAGCCCTTGGAACTTGCTCTACAACTCCTTCTCTTTTGTACATCTCCCTAGTCTAAGTTTTTTTCTCACCATTTTATTTTCCTTTGCCATCAAGGTTTATAATCTCTCTAATATATACATCTAATGTCTTCTTCTAGAGCTCGAAGGCCTCCGATCAGTATTCAATCTCTCTCTTGTAGCAGTGGTCAAGATGAGGATGGGCACTGGAACATCAAACAGTACGAGAAGTGGAATTGGATTACGATGCAGCCTAGTACAAGAGGAACCCACAAGGTGTCAAAGCGATACGTTGATATACAAAGTCACCATTGGAAAGGGTGGATATTGGAGCTTAAACAAGATCATGATGGAAAAAAGCTAGCCAAGGTCCAACATGTTTACAAGGCAACAGAGCTGAAACTAGTAGACCATGACCAACGTCAACGATTTCCTGCAAATTGAAAGTTATTTCACCACTTTATATTCTTGTTTTTAAATCAATTGTGTGCTAATAATGGTATACTGAGCACTGCTTTGATTGTTCTTGGGTTCCTGTGCGTAGATATTTTTCCCTCAAACTATAGTGAGTGGGAGCCTATGGAGGCAATTTCAGGAACCTTTGAAGCATACCATGTGGAGCTTGGTAGTTTAATCTTTGGAGGGTGTCCAGCTGCACAACTTCTTGCACGAAACATCTTCTTCTATGAGGATACATATGTGGTTCCCACGACAGCAAATGGTACTGGAAAATTAGTTCCAAAACCTACGCCAACTCTCACATCTATTGAATGGCCAATTCCAGACGATGCTTCAGTGGCCATGGCTTGTTTGCAGATCGAAAGCAAGGTGCAAAATGCTATGAAGTGCACATATGGATCTCACAAAGCAACCATAACCTGCTTCATACCTCTACACCTCTTTGTGTACCTGTTCCATATAAGTGACACACATCGTACCCCAACTTTATGGATTGCAAAGGGGGAGAGAGCTCTGACTTGTTTCTTATCACCTGCATGGGATAAAAAAGTTGTTCAACACAATGGAGACACCATCAGATGCGGAGTAATAGTTGAGAAGGTTGTGATGCGCTATCATATTGCCAAGCAACAGTTGTCCATTGCATTTCCTTACAGGCGATGGAAGCTTACAAATGGAGAATGGGAGGCGTTAGACTCTGACACAACCTCTACAGAATAGGGTGTGCTACATATATCCATGCAAGGTGGGGATGTAGAAGATGTTACTGTGAATGATGACTGGTCCCTTGCCAACTTACGTGACTACTTAGTTCTTCGCGATTCTCACTGAGTGGTGATTTTGCTTTGATAATCAATGGTAGAGTAGTGCGCAAAAGGCAGGAACGATCTTTTCTTTGTAGAGAAATTACTTTCCCTAGCTATGTAGCTATCAGATAACCACTGGATATGTAATCTTGAATTGAAGTAAATACAATTTTAATTTTTTTGCCTCACTGTCTTATTAAGGTTTTTCAATTGTCTTGTGCAAGTTTTATTTTTTTGTGATAGTGTAAGGTTGGTCACACAAGCATCTGTGGCTTGAGCCACTAGTAAATTGGAAATGACCTTGCGATGGAAGGATGCGTTCTTGCTTTCACATACCATTTTTTTAAAACTTTTTGGTACTTAAAAATTTTAAAAGTTTTTAAAAATTTTATAACAAGGTCACCCATTTATAAACGATACTTTACTCATTTTCATCAATTGACAATTATCGTTCTCTCCTAACACTTGCTCTCAATTTCGCACACCTTTCTGTATCACACACTCTCTATTTCTTGCAATCACTCATAGTCATGGCACCTCTACTTGACACACTTATTGCACAGCTAGGAAAGCTTGAGTTACTTCATAGTGTTGATGAGATTGTCCCTATGTTTGAGGGAGCAATTGATGTGCGTGCAACAATGCATCTACACGCGGATGCTTTTACAGATGTCATTCAGTATATGGATGAACACATCAACATGTACTCCATCATGTTTGAGGGTGATGAGGGCCTATGGGTTCCAGTTGACCTCATCAAGTACATATTCAGGGAAGACAAGAATTTTAGATTTCGCCTATCCAGGTTTTTAAAATCCCTCACAGAAAAGGACTACAGAAATGAGGAGGAAGACTTACTCTTGGATCTACAAATGGGCAACATCGGCACTTCTTTCCTGAGCTGGGACATGGTTTTGGTCCTTCTGTTACAAGAGGGTGTGGCGAAAGAAAGTGGCAAGGAAAAAGAAAAGGGCAAAGTAAAGCTAATGGAGCAGGTCCAAGAGGCCCATGCTGAGGAAGAGAATGTTACAGAACAATGGGAGGCCTCAATGGCATTGGTGGCTCTACAAGAGAATGTCCCCGAGGAGGTTCCGGACCTAGTTCTAGAGGGCGATGAAGTACTTGAGGAGGTCCCAGACCTTGTTATCATGTCTTTGCATCCAATCATTATTGATGGGAAAGAGTTTTTGTTTTTGGATGACATTGCCAAGACACTCGGGTTTCGTGAGGATGAGGCACTTTCTATTATTGCCGTGAATGCTGGGGGTCAAGACAAAGGAAAAGTGAAAATCTCTTTTGAAGATGACAACCTCACAAAAGCGCTTGCATACGATATTGGTAGCAGTACCTTGGAAGTTGTAGTGGCCAAAGCGCTCGTTGAAATAAAGCAAGATGTGCAATTCTATGAGAGCGTAGCTGCCTTTGAACCACACATGCCCTTGGTTGCTGGCGATGCTCAAGACCAAGGAAGCATAAACTTGACAAATGAGCAACTAGTTGCAAGTGACGATGCAACTGAGGTATGTCCTAACTTCTTAGTTGTAAAGCAAATTATTTTTAGTTGTATCATTTCACGCTTCCTAACTTCTATATTGACATGTTGACAGACTGCTTTTGAAGTGGACAAGTTTGCTATGCGCGTAGGAGGAACGCGGCCAAAGTCAGAGGGTCGAGATGCATCTCTTTGGCACTACATACTTGCCCTCAGAGCCGACATAGTGCGGGTTTTTCATTTAGACTATGCAGAGATCGCCTATGCCGAGCTCCTAAAATGTAAAGCACTTAGTGCAGTCTTATCGGAGAACCCCTTAGCCTCGAACATAAATAAATGTATTTTGGTAGCTAGGGAAGCTGCCTTGTATTGCTTTACGGGCAACCATCCCGGCTCAGTTTTAGGCCATTGTGCCCTTTCTCAGGCTCAAGGAATCAATGAGCCGAGTGATATATTCCAAAGCTTAGGCCAGAAACCAACCTCTAGAACTCTCTCTCCTGAGCTCTTCCAAGAGCTTATTAAAAAGATGTAATGCCAACTTCTCTTCCAAGTTTAATAAAATTTTTTTGTTGTGCATTGTAAGTTGTGATTTTTCCTGACGTACTTGTGATATACCATTTCAAGCCTCGCAATTTTAAGATTTTGTTCATGTGTTCATAGAAAATATTGTTTAGGATTCATTTTAAATGAGATCGTGATTAAAAAAAGTAATCGAGATTGGGTTAGAGTGGTATGAAAAAATATTTTATTTATAGATGTATACACACTCACATATATGTATATATATATGTACATAGATGTATATATATACATATATATATGTGTGTGTGTGTGTGTGTGTACCTATATATATATATATATAAGATTCTGGGGCTATTGAAAGATATATATATATATATAATATATATATATATAAAAGATATATAGGATATATATATATATAAGACATAAGATATTATAAGATTTTAAGGCTATTATAAGATATATATAAATATATATAATATCTTATATAAATATATAAGATTTTGGGGCTGTTAGGGCACCTAAAGGGTCTTATGAGCCTCACCAGACCAAAGATATCAAAAAAAATAAAAAAATGCCATGTGCGCTACGACGCGTAAATCGACATTTCGACCTGGTCAAACTAGCGATTAATGCGCCGTAGCGCACATGGCATGTTTTTTTATTTTTTTTATTTTTTTGGCCTTGAGGCTCATAAGGCACTCTATAAGGGTCTCTAGGTGACTTTATAGGATCTACCTTTTTTGTATATATAAATATATATATATATATGTGTGTGTGTGTGTACATATATATATATATATATATATATATATATATATATATATATATATATATATATATATATGTGGTTATGTATATATATTTGTATATGTATATATATATGTGTGTATATATGTTTGTGTGTGTATATATATATGTGTGTGTGTGTGTGTGTGTATGTGTGTGTGTGTGTTTGTGTGTGTTTTTTCCTGTGTGTTTAATGCTTTTATATTTTTTAAATGAAATGTTCATTGGCACTGAGCATACAAAAAAAAATGGACTCAACAAAGAATGTAACACAACTCAAAAAGCTTTCATTAATGTGTGAAAATGCTACAAAGGAATTTGGGAACATTTCAAAATTTTGTAGGGAGAATTACAAAGTGGGTTAGCCTATTGCGGTAGAAGGCTACGCTCTAAACGTAGACGTAGGGCTAGGGACATATCTACAGGCTTCAAAGTAACTCTCTTGGCATGTACCATAGCCAGCACTGAGTCTTCAAAAACAGAAACTACAATATCTTCAGCAGCTTCTTGAAGAGCTTCAAGAGCTGTGCTCTGTATGCAGTCAACCCTGTCAGAATATTTTTCCATTGTTTCTCTCACCAGTCGAGAGAATGGTGCCTTGGGGATGAGAAGATCTGTGCTTTTTTGATATTTCCTAATCTCTCGTAGCGCGACTGTCCCTGGCCTCCATTTTCTCTTCTTCTTTGTAACTGGTGGAGGCGGTGGTGGTCTTTGATTCTCCCACGATGGTCATTCAGACCTGAACTTCTTTTTCTTTTATGCACGCTCTTCCTCTTCTTGTTGGTCCCGAAACTTGCCCTCCATTCTTTTACCACACTTCTTGACTGGACGTCTGGATGTTGTGGCTGCTTGTGGCTGTGCTTGGCTTGCCCTCCTTGCGTCCTCTTTGGGCTGCTGTCTCTTTTGCATTTCTGTCTCCCAAGCTGCCCTCACAAGAGCAAACTCTTCGTCAATGGTATCTTTAGTGATGCCATAGGACAAGAGCTCGACCTCCCTATTCTGTAAGATAACCTCTAGCTGTTCTAGGGTGTCGGCCTCAATAACAATCTCCGGTGGTTGCCCTTGACCTTCCTCGGCTTCTTTTCGACGCCGCTCTTCTTCTGCTTCTCTACTAGGCTCTGCTTCTTCAGCTTCCTTCCTGCGTTGCGCTTCTTCTGCCTCCTTCCTGCGCTCTTCTTCTCTCATCTCCTTTGCCTCTTGCTCTGTTACGATAGGTAGGCTTGTCCTTTTTGCTGTAGTAGGTAGTGGGCCGAGTTGATCAAAAAACTGCAAGTCTTGCTCCTGTTCTTTTGGCATGGCCTAGGTATGTACGAGTGCAAGAGATAGTGGGAGGGCAAGAGAGAGTAGATCACAAAGAAGAAATTGAAATGTGGTGGCTATAAATGAAAAATGACTTAAATATGTCTATTTCTGTTTCAGGGGAACTTATTTTAATAAGATGAGATAATTTTCTATCCAAAAATATTAAAAATCTAAATATTCTCTCTCTAGAATATTTTCTCTCTCTAGGTTAAAACAGTTAGAAACAAGGTCTTTATATTTCTGAAGAGGGATTGATTACAGGGGAAGATACTAGACATCAAAAGGGGGGTTGGGGGAGGAATCTTACAGGTGGCTTGCTCTGGTCACAACTTAATATGCCATTATGCCATACCTTTGATCCTTTCCTCTGTTCAGCATCAAAAACGATTGCTTTTTTTGCACCCACCTGTTTTTGACTTTTGCCTTTGCTAGGTTGTTTCCCTTTTACTCTTGAGTCTACTGCTGTCTTGGAATGACAACAGTAAACACATGAGAATATAGTATTCGCACCTATTTTACAACCCAACATACACTTTAAGGTTTTTAGATCGCCACCCAAGTGCCATTCAACGTTAAAGCAGCCTATTCTGGGAACATCAAGCTTTTGACCATTGACCTGACAAGAGACGACATGTTGAATGCCAGACCGTTCAAAATACCACCTCAAGGTATCATGGTTCTCTTTTGGGAGGACCCTTGCTGCTTGCCACCAGATGTTCTTCTCTGATTGAATGCCGTAGTAGTCTTGCTTATGCCCTTGACCCCTATTGTTGCTGTCTTTAGTTGCATCCAACTCTTGGGTCTCTAAAAGCTTTCCTCTAAGTGCTTGGCTCATCAAGGTTAAACTAACACGCTCCAGTCTTTGACCTTTAACCACTTGACCAGCTTCAAGACAAACACGGCATTTCCACCTGTCTCTTCAAGTGTGAGGCCATAGTACTGAATCATTGCTTTTTGTAGCACTTCCATGTCAATGTAGACATTGTTATATGCATTGTATTCAAAGGGTTTGATTGTTGGCATTGGCATAATATCCTCCACCCACTTGTACCCACCCTCGAGCATGGATGCAATATCACCATTAGCACACTTCTTTGCCATCTGTAAGCTATAAAGTGTTGGAAGCAAGGATTGCATAACTCCCTTTGCTCGCAACCCTAAAGTGATTGACCTGTACATTGCTTTGTAACCTTTCTGGCTAATACCTGCTGAATCACATATATCAAGCATCTCTTTGGGTGTGACAATTTCTTTGATTTCCTTCAAGAAATGTTGACGAAGGGTCTCCCGCAGCTTATCATTACCAGAACCTGTTATCATTTCCATGATATCTTTCTCCTGAAGGACATGCTGAAGAAGGGAGGCATTAACATTGTCCTCAGCGTTGTTACATCCTAGTATAGCTGTTGCACAAGCCCTACAATCGCAAGAGTCACCCATGAGAGATGCTTTATTCATTAATTGCTTCTCAAAGCTGCTATAATTCCTACAAAAATTTTTACCTGGTTGTTTGTTTACGCCTCTTGCATGCGCCTGCTGTCTTAGAAAGTAACCCAACAACTTTACGTTTTCTTTGCCTTGCGTGATATCCAATGGGAAGGTGAGTGAAATGGTGAACACGACGCCGAAGATTACGAGTGGAGTGTTGAAGACGAACATAATTATCGGTAAATTGATTTATTGTGCGCACACGATCCGCTAGATTATTCTTCTGCACCTCAAGCTCCTCTGAGAGCTCTTTAATCCTCTGCATCAAACTATTGATCTGCTTAGTCGATGCCGCTTGAAGCTAGTCGAAGGCAAATTGTGTTTGCCTCTTTTCAGCTGCCTCATCTAGCCACAACATGTGTAATCTCCTACAATAGCCAAGAAGCCCATTGAAACCATCACCAACAAACTTAAGAAAACTTGTAATGCTTTTGAATGGTGGAGGGGCACCAGATATTGGATCTGGTGGATAAAGATTTCCATCAATCCAAAGATCAATGGCCTTTGCTTCTTGCATTCGAAGCTGATCGTATGAAATATTGGGTGCAACATGCCTACTGCGTAGGGTTGCGTATTCTATCTCCAAATCAACCTGAAGGTGGATCTTAGAAGGCTTATTGGTGATGTCTTGTAGTGCCATCTACAAGAAAGTAGGCTTGTAAGCTTGGGTTGAATAGGAGTGGAAGGAGCAGGATATCCAGTATCAAAAAATAATGGGAAGAATGGAGATGAGGGTTGCTTCTCTAGAGCTGCATTGTGGATAGAGAAAGAAGCGAGAAAGGGAGCCAAAGAAACATAGAGAGGGTTGGCAATGGTGAGACGAAAATGCAAAGGAGACAATGCATCATGGGAAGCTTCTTTAGTGCAAGCTATGGCTGCTAAGCAATATAGAGAGAGAATACATCATGAAAAGGTTCTTCTGTGCAAGTCATGGCTACTACTGTGGGTTTGGAGAGAGAACCAAGTATTGTAGAAAGAATGCTCCTGGTAAGCTTCTTCCTTGCAAGCCATGGCTACTACTATGGGTTTGGAGAAAGAAGGCTCATTTAGGAGTACAGACCTGCTAGCTATGGAGAGAGGACCAAGTACTGTAGAGAGAATGCTCATGGTAAGCTTCTTCCGTGCAAGCCATGGCTACTACTGTGGGTTTGGAGAGAGAAGGCTCATTTAGGAGTACAGATCTGCTAGCTATGGCTTCTGGAGTAGAGAAAGACGCTTTTTTCCATGGAGAAGGAGTGCAGGGCATTTTAGAGAGAAGATTTAGAGAGAGAAAGAGATCTGGTGTACACACAAAAAAGGGGGGAAGAAAGTGACGAATTTTTGGAATGTTTGGAGTTCAAAAAGGTTGCTGCAGGCTATGATAACTGACTGACAGCCCATTACAAAGCTTTAAAGTCACCTAGGTGGCCAGATCTAAGAATATCTCCTTTTTTTTGTGTGAAAAATCAAATATATGCTTTTAGGACTAGGCCTCTAGGCTTGGTCAAAGATGGATTAGCATTTTAAGCATTTCACTAAACGTCCAAATTAAAGGGCCCAAGAAGACTCCATTGATTTCCTAATGATAATCTTCAATTCTAGGCTCTTTACGCAGGTAAGCAATTTTTGCCTCGTACAAACCAGCTAGAATATCCCAAGCCTGTTTTGCTGTTTTAGCTGAACGAATATGTGGGGTGATGTTACGTTTGATAGAAAGTACAATCAAGGCATGAGCCTGCGCATCTTTACCATCCCAACGAGCTTGTTCAGTAGTGGGTAAAACAGCAGCAACAGTAGAGCTGCTAGAACCTGCAACATCCTTAACAGATCCTACATCCATAGAACCTGGACGTACATCCATACCCTGCACAATGTTCCACACTCCTTTTGCAACCAAAACATGCTGCATCATGTATGCCCAAAGTGGGTAGTTGCTGTCTCTCCATCAAATTTGTCATACATGCGAAATACATCATTGCTGTTATCAGCCATGGCCACTGACTGAAACTGATGCAAAAGCTACCTGTAATGAAGCAAAGACTGAACAGAAAACAACTCGTGCTATGTAGCACGGTCCACAATAGAGTACATATGCCTGTTTTTGCAGAAAATTGCACTGTCGAAATTTCTGCAGAAAATGACGAAAACACCTGTGCAGAACTTGAAATGCAAAAACGGAGCCCGAAACGACCTCAGATGCTAATTCTGAGAACGCAAAGCCCTACGGGTTTATTTGCAGAGTATAGGAACCTGCAAGTGCTCGTGAAAACTAACCTCAATCGGAGAATGTGAGTCGGAGGGTACTGGCGGCGTAGCCCTGGGAGCCGATGCCTGCTCTGATACCAATTGTTGGAATTAGGGTTGTAGGAAAGCACACAAAGCTTGGAGAAGAAGAAGCAAGAATGCACACAAGACACAATGTATTAGATTGTGTCAATGCACAAAAGATAAGTTAGCCCTAGAATGATGGGCGTATATACAAGCCGGGGGAAAAAACCTCCTAAAGAGGGAAAAAGTGCCCCGGCGGTCCTAAGTGTGTTCACACACATCACTGCCTATATATATGGCAACAAATAGTGTAGATTCCATGTACCTCAACATCATGGAAAGACAAGGAACTCAGCCAATAGGGATTTTAGGAATGGCTGGGTTCAATCCATGAGTCTGAGTATGATTTGTGGACATATTACTTTTTCACTTGCCATTTCAAAATCGTACAGATGCATATACTAGATGCGGGACGTCTATAGGAGCATGTAGAAGAGGGGGCAGCCCTTTTTGCTACCCCAGAAAGGGAGTGAATACTCCTTTTACTTTGCATGGGGAAGGTTTTGTAGGCCACCCTAAAGAGGGCCAAGAGGCCCAAGATTGGGCCAGCATGCTGTTGGCTAGCCCCCAAGGTGGCCTGGACAACTTATCGGCCAGTATTGCAGGCCTGGGCAACCCAGTCGGCTAGCCTCAAAGGCTAGGCCAAATTGTGGGCTAGCCCATGGGTAGCCAGCTAGCCTGGCTGGGCGGCCTGCGTAGGCTGAGACAGCTCCACACAGGTGGCTGGACAGCAACGCAAACAGGCCAACCATTACAAAGTGTGAAACGACCAAGTTAAAGGGCATTTAATACTATTTTACAAAGTCGTGGAGGAAAATATCTGTTGACCGACGAGAGCTAGAAAGGGGTATATAAACCTAGCACTGAAAATCAGTAGATAATCTCATTATTCACGAAGGGTTGCCGCGTTCCAAGAGCCAGGACAGCCAAGGGGAAAGCTCCAACCAAGGTGAAAAGGGCAGGTCAAGATTCAGTTTTTATTTTCTGATTTACATCATTCTAATAAAGCAAATACACCATTGGTGGTGGGGGCTCTACAGAGGGTGTTTGGGACCCAATACCGTGTCCTCTTCTCCCTCTCTCTCTCTCTCTCTCTCTCTCTCTCTCTCTTTTGCATGTCTTCTACAGTTTCGTATGTTATATTCGTCATGAATGATTGCATTGAAGGTCAAGATTCAGTTTTTATTTTCTGATTTACATCATTCTAATAAAGCAAATACACCATTGGTGGTGGGGGCTCTACAGAGGGTGTTTGGGACCCAATACCGTGTCCTCTTCTCCCTCTCTCTCTCTCTCTCTCTCTCTCTCTCTCTCTCTTTTGCATGTCTTCTACAGTTTCGTATGTTATATTCGTCATGAATGATTGCATTGAAGTTACCGATTCGACCACGAAGCTTCTCCATGTTAAAGTGGTATTAGAGCCTTTAAGTGTGAAGATTCAGCTAGAAAGACGAGAAAAAAAGAATTTTTTTTCTCGGTTATTGTGTGGTTGGTTTCTAGACTCTAGTGGACCACCCCTTTCGGTGTGACTCCTGTCTCTCGAAGGATGGTTGGTTTTCATTCTCTGAAGCTTCTAGAAGTCTCCCACACACGCATAATAGATGGTCAGATTGCACTATAGATCGAGAGATGGACAAGTAGTTTACTGACCGTCCCTCTCATAGTCATGGTCTTACCAAAATCATTCGGTTTAGTTCTAGCTTTGATTCCAAGATTTTTCTTCAGATAAACATCTATTGAACTTCTAACCATAAAGAAATTCTAACTTTGTGAATTTCATTGCTTCTTAACCATAATAGATTAAGAAATGGTTTTATATGAGAATATCGGATTTTAATGAAAATACTTTTCTTCTATTTAATCTAATTTTGGGTAAATATCAATTTGGTGATTTAACCACATAAAATATCTAAAGATATTCTTTCTACCAACTTAATTTATCAACTCTAATTCTTTGGGTGGAATTATGGTGAAAATTCCTCTTTTGTCACCAAAAATTAATTCAATTCTTTCTCTAATTCTCTAATTCTCTGGGTGGAATTATGGTGAAAATTCCTCTTTTGTCACCAAAAATTAATTCAATTCTTTCTCTACTTAAATACTATAAAAAATTCTTCTTTTAACTAAATATAAATATCTATTTTTTTTAATAAGCTTAAAATTTCTCTTTTTCTCATTTAATGATTGGATTTCAATTGTCATGGAAATTTTTCTTTTATCACAAAATAAATTTATCTAAAATTTTTCTTTAAATTAAATAAAAATATTCATTACTTCAAATCTACCAAGAATTTTACTTTTACCATTTAAATGATAGAATTTCAAATGTCATGGGAATTCCTCTTTTATCATTTAAATTTTCTCATGCATAAAAATAAATTTATTTTTTTAAAAAAAATTAAATAAAAATATCCATAAATTTAAATATGGCAAGAATTTCACTTTTATCATTTAAGTGATTTAATTTCAAATGTCTTGGAAATTTTTCTTTTATCATTTAAATTTTTTCATGCATAAAAATAAATTTATCTATTTTTTAAAAAATTAAATAAAAATATCCATTAATTCAAATATGATAAGAATTTCACTTTCACCATTTAAATGATTGAATTCCAAATATCATGGGAATCCCTCTTTTATTATTTAAATTTTCTCATGCATAAAAATAAATTTATTTAAAATTTTTCTTAAAATAAAATAAAAATATCCATTAATTCAAATATGTCAAAATTTATCTTTTTTCATTTAGTTACATGAATCTTTATTATTATGGAATTTTTTTTGTATAAAAATAAAATTAACAAAAAAAATCTTTAATTAATTATTTATGCATAAACACTAAAAATTAGTTTTCCATGAATGTGATGAAAATCATTCTTTTAGCATAGGATGACTAATCCTAGAATATGGTAGAAAGTCCTCTTTTCACATTATGCATAAAAATAAGATATGCTTTATTTGTAAAAATTTTACCATAGCTTCGTTGTTATTATTGATAATTTTTAATTATTCTAAAAAGAATAAGACTTAGTAATATAATTATGATAGAATAACTATCATTAGACTTAAATTCAAATAATGAAATTAAATCATAAGTTTACTATAATTTTATTAGCATAAAAGTATAAAAAAGTCATTTCCTTAACCTCTAGCTTAACTAGCACAGAGTTTGATTTTTGAATTGAGAATTTATCAATGAGAAGCATCATTTGTACTCCATCAACTCTTCATCTTATGTGAGCATTTACTTATTTTTGGATATTTTCTTTTATTTATTGGATTTATCTCATCCCAACACTTGAATTAATCCTATTGGTTCATTGGAGCCTTAATTGGGCTATAATCTAGAAATTTTTGAAAATCTTGACCCTTAGGCTAAGATCTTTTAAATCATTTTTAATTGATTCCTAATACACCTTAGAGAATCTATTTTGAATTTCTGTTTCAGAAAAATATATTTTTGATATTTGTAGAATTTTTATATCCAAAAATATCTCAATATCGAATTACCACTCTCTAGAATTTTTTTTCTCTAGACAAAAACAAGAAAAAATAATATTTTCTTTGCATTCTGAAATAGGGAATGATTACAGGGGATTGAAGTAAAAGCTTATTTATTATTGAGACTGAGGAGGAATCTTACATCCTCTCCCACTACTTGAAAAACGCGAGATGTCCTCATCTCGCAAAGTGGGGGTAATCTTTTGCCAACTGTTTTTCTTTCTCTCTGGTGTCATCTTCTAGAGGGAAGAACTTCCACTTTACTAAAAATTCTCTAAGGACTCTGCTCCTGAGAATCTTCTCCCGACAAACATCAAGGATTTCTTCAAGTTGGAGTACCATCTGGCCTTGAGTTGGAGAAATCAATTGTTCATCATTAAGCACGTTGTCGTGCCATGGCACGTCTATGGTGTGAAACCATGCATATGAGGCCATCAAATGCAAATCCACATACATGGGATTAAGTGCCATGACTTGAGTCATTATTTGATGCCTGAGTACATATGTTCATGTTGTAAATGAGGTTCAATAAGACGAGTTGAGGCTGATGAGCCAGGTCTCGAAGCCTCTGTACATGAGTGTGGTGTGAATTATGGAGTTTTATGCTTATGGTAGACCTTGTAGTAGGGAACACCCTTCTCAACATGTATGGAAATGTGAGAGCATGTATGATGTAAGGATTGGTTTTCAAGAATGCCCTTTTGAGATATCGTGTCTTGGGATACCATGATTCCTATTCTTATTAGGAATGAGCAGATCAAGGAGGCTTTGGGTTTGTATGATGAGATACAAGTTGAAGGCATTAGAACTAACAACATTACATTTTTATGTGCACTTAATGCATGTGCAAGTTTAGCAACATTAGAGCAAGAGCAGAGAAATTCTAACCCAAAACCTTTGTTTCAGAGTTCGTGACTTTAAGGCAAGATCTGTGTACTGTCCCTTCGTTTTGTCAATGCTAGTCTTCCCTCTTTTGTTCAGCAGCAGAAGAGGAGGGGCAGAATCTCATAGCAACTGCCAAATCCAAGTTATATCGACAATTCAAGAAAGGCAGACTCAGAGGAAGTTCAACCTCTTGTCTGTGATAATGGATCTGGGATGGTCAAGCTGGGTTTGCTGGAGATGATGCTCCTAGGGCAGTGTTTCCTAGTATTGTGGGCCGTTCTCGGCGCACTCGTGTTATGGTGGGTATGGGACAGAAATATGCATATGTTGGTGATGAGGTCCAATCTAAGTGGGGAATATTGACCTTGAAATATCCTATTGAGCATGGTATCGTAACCAACTGGGATGACATGGAAAAGATTTGGCACCATACATTCTTTAATGAGCTTCGAGTTGCTCCTGAAGAGCATCCAGTCTTGCTCACTGAAGCTCCTCTCAATCCAAAAGCTAATCGAGAGAAGATGACTCAAATCAGGTTCGATACATTCAATGCACCAGCTATGTATGTTGCTATCCAGGCTGTGCTTTCATTGTATGCAGTGGAAGGACAACAGGCCGTGACTTGATTGGATGCAGCGTGTGAAGATTGCTGCGCTTAGCAGAGGCAACAGCTGAAGACATATTTGAAGGTGGCAGCTTACGTGGCAATAACATAAAAGGAGATATCCGAATTTAAAGCTACAAAAAAGGTGGCGCAGTGTATTGGGAACTGGGGAAATTTCGATAATATAGTTGCAAAAGTGAGGGAGCTCCGACTCTCTTGCAGAAAAGGGGAAATAACCAGAAAGCGGCGCATATCGGTGGGGGGGGTATGCAGAAATGAGAAGCAGAGCGTCATCTAACCAAGGATTTTAAAATCAAAATGCCGGCTACTGTATAGATCTTCTTGGGGTTAGAATTAAAGAGTGAATGGAGTACTATCAAAGGAGATGATCTTCACATTATATGTATTCTGATCCTTGCAAAGTCGGCAGTGAAGCAGCCGTATGGGGAATAGCAAAATCAAAAGAAAATTTTGCTTTTTTTACTTTCAGATAAGTGAATTTTATTTTTGTTTATTATTACTTACGATTTGAAAAATCGTATAGCCTATGAAACCTTTAAGGTTTTGGAGAATGAGAAGGTTTTGGTTTTGGAGAATCTTGGAATAAGAAAGCATCAAAATACAATAAGATTCCTGGGATTTGGGTTTTATTTTCTACTCGATTGGATTTTGGAATGCTAGACATGGAGTTTCCTAAAATCACATGAGTACGTTATAGATATGCCATATGTCATCTTTTGCTTGTGAGTTGTTGGAATCTGAAAGCAGGTTTTCAGAAGATAAAGAGACACCTTGAAATGATGGAATTGGTATCACTTGATATATGTGATGTGAATGGTCACATGTATATGGGAATTTTTTGAAGATTATGTTGTGCCTACATGTGATTGGTTTGAGGCATTTGGAAAAAGAAGTTAGGAAATCTATGCTTGGAACTGGACATGGATACACAATTTATGTGCAATCATCAGGCTGAATTTGGGGATGTATTGAAGTGAATTGGCACATGTATATGTCATCAAAAATGGTCTTATGCTCCTTGGAGAGTTATGTGTGTGTGTTTCATTGTTGGGATTTGAAGCAACTCTCATAGTCAAAAGTCTCGCACTTTCCCAGCGACACCGCCTGCATCATCACGACAACTTTGGTGAACCCGACGTGAAACTGCTGGGGTGAGAGTTAGTAGTGAAATACATAGTGCAAACTATGACTGAGAATCCTGAGGGTCAGGGGGTTCATTTTGACCCCAGGGTTATGCAAATGTTTCAGATGTTTACTATGTATATGCAACAGCAGCAAGCTGCTGAGAGGGGGCAAATTTCCATTGTGGGATCCCTGTCCCCACCGCGCAATGGATTCATAGTACTAGCAGCGGAAGTAACACTTCATGCGTGGGGCAGGGTCCCACACTCGGGGCCTCGTCCACGGATATCCGGACAAGAGACTAATCCGTCGGTTTTTCCAAAACCGAACCCGGAAAAACTTCCCTTACCCGGAAAGCACGGGCGATTCCACCAGGATAACTTTTTACTCTAACGTAGTCAAGACCATTAATAGTGATCAAACTGATCCGAATGCACCTATAAAGATACTCGGTCAGATCAAGGAAGAAACTTGCACTTGGATCATTGGGATCAACCCTTTTTTCCCCATTAAGAGGCACAGCCGTTGATTCCTATCCATAGAACAATTACTATCCGGGACTTACTTCATCTATCGTAATAACGGAAATTGAGTCTCAATTTATGGATCCATCAGTCCAGCCTAACCCCATCCGATCCCATGGGTTAGCCAACCGCCCAACCACTGTAGTGATGGGATCCAATTTTGGAATTTGGTTAGGTTTTGTCCCGGGTACCAAGGAAAAGAGTTCCAAGACCCCCTAGCCGGAAGTTCATGCAAACATAAAACTAGCCACACCACTTACACACCCAATATGAAATTGCCTTTTTCTTAGCATCAGCTAACTTTAAAACAATCCTTTAATGAAACCATAGTACCACTGATCATAATCTTCCAATTTATCCGGTTGATTCATAATTTCCAATCATTCCTTCATCAGAGTATCTATGGCATCATTGGCAACTAGAACGCTCACCACCTGTCCACATAGGGGTCTTTTCAATAGTTCCTAGCCCATAATACTCGGCAATATAATCACTTATAAAAATCAAGATGGACTCTCGTTGAAGATCAGCAAGATCAACCAACAGATCCATAAAAAGAGCCATGGACTCATCCATTGAAGACCAGCAAGGTCAATCAACCAGATCCATGCCCGGTTTCACAAAACAACTCTTACTCCTTATTCCAATATCTTCCACGACGCACGTGTGGATATCTTCGGCGACCCAGAGCCCGAGCATCGTATGGTCAGCACCCTCTAGGATCCTTCGCAGGTGACCTAGCGCTTCACTCATAGGCCGCTTCCTTGGTCCCTCATCCACCGTACCGGAAGCTCACCATTTAAATCGAACCGAGGCTGGTCAAGACCTCAGTCGACCTTGCTACGCGAGACGTCCTCCATTGACTCTCCGTCAACAGTTGCAACTTTAACAGTTAGGTCTTCATGACCTTAATCCACAAGACGGTCAAAATGCTTCCCCAGCATTCTTGACATAAAACAGTCATTTACAAATAGTCACAAAATACAGTTTCTAAATCGAACTCTCGTCTTTCCACATTATCCCTCCTTAGTCCACATTACTTATTCCACATTCCACATTACTTATTCCACATTCCATTCAATGTGTACTCATTTTCATCCATTTTCTCATATCGACGACACATTAATTCACATACACATTCACATTCACATCCATACATCCACATTTACATGCATACATCCATTTTCACATCCTCATTTATACATCCACATCCCATATCCACATTCATATATACACATCCATATCCACATCCATACATCCACATCCACATCCACATTCACATCCATACATCCACATCTACATGCATACCTCCATTTTCACATCCTCATTTATACATCGACATCCCATATCTACATTCATACATACACATCCATATCCACATCCATACATCCACATCCACATCCACATTCATATTCACATCCATATATCCACATCTACATGCATACATCCATTATCACGTCCTCATTCATACATCCACATCCATATACATACATACATCCACATCCACATTCCCATTCCCATTCACATCTATACATCCACATCTACATCCACATACATACATACATCCACATATACATTCCCATTCACATCTATACATCCACATCTACATGCATACCTCCATTTTCACATCCTCATTTATACATCCACATCCCATATCTACATTCATACATACACATCCATATCCACATCCACATCCACATTCATCTTCACATCCATATATCCACATCTACATGCATACATCCATTATCACGTCCTCATTTATACATCCACATCCATATACATACATACATCCACATCCACATTCCCATTCCCACTCGCATCTATACATCCACATCTACATCCACATACATACATACATCCACATATACATTCACATATACATCCACATACATACATACATCCACATATACATTCCCATTCACATCTATACATCCACATCTACATCCACATTCATATACATCCACATCCACATTCCCATTCACATCTATACATCCACATCTACATCCACATACATACATACATCCACATCCACATTCCCATTCACATCTATACATCCACATTCACATACATCCACATTCACATCCACATCCACATTTCCATTCACATCTATACATCCACCTCTACATCCACATACATACATACATCCACATCCACATTTCCATTCACATCTATACATCCACATCTACATCCACATTCACATCCACATTCCCATTCACATCTATACATCCACATTCATACATATACATCTACATGTATACATCCACATCATATTCATACAACCATATTACATCCATTCTCGTCCTAACACATCCCATATACATCTTAACACATCCTAACTCATCTTAACACATTCTATCACATCTCATACACATCTTTTCACATCTCATACACCTCTTATCACATCCTATCACTTCCCATACGCATCTTATCAAATCTTATCACATCTCATACACCTCTTATCACATTTCATATCTTTTTTAAGAGAATTCTTATATTTGATATAAGATTTCTCTACACATGTATTTATGCATAAATTCCATTTAGGAGACTAACACTTTCGAAATAAAAATCAATCTTTTATGCATCTTCTTATGCATAAATTCAATTTGGTAGGAATTACACTTTTAGAATAAAAGAATTTCTCTTATGCATCTAAGTTATGCATAAAATCCATTTATGATGAAAATCACACTTTTAGTATAAAAAGAATATCTTTTATGCATACCTCTATGCATGAAATCCAAATATAATAAAAGTAACACTTTTATAATAAAATAATCAACTTTTATGCATACCTCTATGCATGAAATCCAATATGATAAAAGTAACACTTTTATAATAAAATAATCAACTTTTATGCATATCTCTATAGATGCATGAAATCCAAATATAATAAAAGTAACACTTTTATAATAAAATAATCAACTTTTATGCATACCTCTATGCATGAAATCCAATATGATAAAAGTAACACTTTTATAATAAAATAATCAACTTTTATGCATATCTCTATGCATGAAATCTAAATATGATAAAAGTAACACTTTTATAATAAAATAATCAACTTTTATACATACCTCTATGAATGAAATCCAAATATGATAAAAGTAACACTTTTATAATAAAATAATAAACTTTTATGCATACCTCTATGCATGAAATCCAAATATAATAAAAGTAACACTTTTATAATAAAATAATCAACTTTTATGCATACCTTTATGCGTGAAATTCAAATATGATAAAAGTAACACTTTTGATAAAAAATTTATCCATTATGTATACTTCTATGCATGAAATAAAAATGATAAAAGTAACACTTTTGATATAAAAATTTATCCTTTATGCATACTTCTATGCATGAAAATAAAAATGATAAAAATAACACTTTTGATATAAAAATTTATCCTTTATGCATACTTCTATGCAGGAAAATAAAAATTGATAAAAATAACACTTTTGATATAAAAATTTATCCATTATGCATACTTCTATGCATGAAAATAAAAATGGTAAAAGTAACACTTTTGATATAAAAATTTATCCATTATGCGTACTTCTATGCATGAAAATAAAAATGATAAAAGTAACACTTTTGATATAAAAGTTTATCCATTATGCATACTTCTATGCATGAAAATAAAAATAATAAAAATAACACTTTTGATATAAAAATTTATCCATTATGCATACTTCTATGCATGAAAATAAAAATGGTAAAAATAACACTTTTGATATAAAAACTTATCCTTTATGCATGATATTAAAATTCAATTTCTCCATGATTATAAGAAAATTCTTTCAATTAATCTAGGATGATAATTCCTAGAATATGGTAGGAAGTCCTCTTTTTATGCTTTGAATGAAATTATTTTATGCATAATTTTTATAAAAATTTTGCCATAGCTCCGTTGCTATGACTGATAAATCTCAATTTTTCTAAGGGATAAAGCTTATCATTAAGGAAATAATTAAAATGATCTCTAATTGGATCATTAATCCATAATGGATTGAATCATCAATATACATAAACTAAAAGCATAGAAAAAAGCCATGAATTTGGCCTCAAGCATAGCTTAATCTAGGGTTAAGGAAAAGCTTTATGAAAAGCTTGATTTAGATTGAGAATGGGTCATGAGTATGACCATTTCTTGAGTGAGAGAGAGAAATTACATAAAAACCATTAGAATTTAAACATAAATGGAAATTAACTTCAATAGCATTTATTAAATTATGTAACTCTTCACTAACATTCATCAATTCACTTCAATAGCATTCAAAAAACCATACCAATTAAGCTTCTCAAGCTTAAGAGGGGTTGAGAAGAGAGAAACATTGAGAAATTATAGAAAAGATCAATATTCACTAATTACCTTACAAATTGCTTGATTCTTTGTTCAGGATAGAGGCCCCCAACCAATCAATTGGTTAAGTATGTTGATGGAGCCACTAATGGGGATTGAAGAAAGAGGGAAGCTCCAAAAACTAGTGAATTATTAAATGAATTCACAGTTCTTGGCTTAGGTGGAGTAGAGTAACGATGCATAAACACTATCTATTTTTCAACAAGGGGAAAAATTGAGCTCCTAACCAAACAAACTGATTCTAGAATTTTCGAAATCAGTTTGGTCAATATTTGACCATTTTTAGGTCAGTTAAGCTAACTTTTGGAACTAGACTTGTGAATGAGGAGAGAGGAGAGATGAAATATCTCAATTTTTTTGAGTTTAAAACTCATTCAAGCATGTGAAATATGCACCTCCTTTAAAGAACTCCCCTTCCTTACGTATGTGTCATAATGGAATCATTTTAATATTGCTCATAGTTTTTTACTAATAAACCTTGTATATTTTCAACTCTTCATCTTATGTGAAATATGCACCTCCTTTAAAGAACTCCCCTTCCTTACATATGTGTCATAATGGAATCATTTTAATATTGCTCATAGTTTTTTACTAATAAACCTTGTACATTTTCAACTCTTCATCTTATGTGAAATATGCACCTCCTTTAAAGAACTCCCCTTCCTTACATATGTGTCATAATGGAATCATTTTAATATTGCTCATAGTTTTTTACTAATAAATCTTGTACATTTTCAACTCTTCATCTTATGTGAGCATTTACTCATTTTTTTGGATACCCAAAATATCTCATATTTTTAATATTGCTCATAGTTTTTTACTAATAAACCTTGTACATTTTCAACTCTTTATCTTATGTGAGCATTTACTCATTTTTGGGTATCTTCTTTTACAAATTGGATTTATCTCCTCCCTACACATGGATTGATACTATTGGCCCATAGGAACCTTAATTGGACCATAATCCAAAAATTTCTGAAAATCTAGACCCTTAGGCTAAGGTCCTTTATACCCATTTCCAATTAATTCCAATTGCACATTGGAAAGTTCTTTTTTGAATCTCTGTTTCAGGGGAACTTATTTTAATAAGATGAGATAATTTTCTATCCAAAAATATTAAAAATTTGAATATTCTCTCTCTAGAATATTTTCTCTCTCTAGGTTAAAACAGTTAGAAACAAGTCTTTTATATGTCTGAAGAGGGAATGATTACAGGGGAAGATGCTGGACATTTTGAGAGGCTGGGGAGGAATCTTACATTCTCTCCCACTTGAAAAACGCGAGATGCCCTCATCTCGCAAACTGGGGGTAATTTCGCAAGATGCATAAGTATGAGACTGAGAGAAATTTTTTAATTAAGATTAATCACCAATTAAAAAAGTCTCAACGAGAGTAAGGGTCAAGACAAGAACAAGATTTAAACTTTATTCATTCTTGGAACATATACAGTAAAGATAGAAGAACTCTTTACACTTCCATAAGCCCGTCCATCATATGATCACAAAAGCAGCACTCACAAGCTGCGCACGTATAAGATAACTCATCTATGGGAATGATTCTGTTGGTTATTGCCGCGCCTATCTCAGTGGTATGAGGTGTTCTAACAAAAGGACCTCTGAGAGGCAAACCAAAAACGGGGTAAAGACATATCTTCTGATGAGGAAGAAAACACGCCAGTAAGAAGACCCGCTCAGAAAACCCAAGATGTCTTGATCTCATGACGCAGTAGTATCGGGGACCCAAACCCAAGGCTTCGATAACCATGGCCAAGCGGACATTGTTACGAAAGTGCTGCTGACCCCAGGGTGTTACCCTAGAGCTACAGACGTTCCCAAGTGAGGAAAAAGTGAGCGCTCATACTGTTCTATAAAATCCTTCTTCAATTACAAACTCGCTTGCGTCTTGAAGGTGAGAAATCATCATGGATAAAACTAATTCCTATTGCCAAGCCATGAAGGAGTTTAAGAAGAAGGGAGATCGATGGAAGTAAGATTAGTGTGAGTGATAAGTAAAGTTACGACTTATATAAAGGAAGGAGTTAGCGTAACCTAGAAGCCAACGATATCTTGCCACTGAAGTTTTACCGTCTTTCCATGATTTGGGTTTGGCACATATTTCTATAGAAGGCATTAAGAACTTTGAGATGAGGAGATAAAAGAAGTTCGTAGGCTAAGTCACTTACTTTCTTTGGTCCACAATATCTGGGGGATAACTACTTATACTCCCCTAGAGATAAAGAAATTCTTTTGGTTCGTATTCAAATGAAGACTATAACTGCTTCTTTGAATTCTCTGACTGTCCTCTTCTTATCTGTATATTGTCTCTGTCAATCCTGGGCAGCGTTTATATCTTTATGAATTGCCTGCATCTGTTGCTCTAAGTCGCCAAGCATTTGACTGGTCATCTCGACCCTAATCAATGGGTCGGACCTAGTTAATGGAGTTAAGCAATCTTGTCCGAGACGGATCCTGATTAGATCGGTATAAAGGAATTGGTCTCTGAATTTGGGTTCTAGACTTCCCTGTGCCCTTTTCATGGTAGGAGTCGGGCAGTCTTTTAACTGATGATCAAAACCTTGGCATCCAAAACACTGGTTCTCACTTCTGAACTCATCGTTCTGAATCTTTAAAACAGGTGGGCTCCTGAGAAGGTATTCTGGGTAAAGTGTCTTCCCTTTTTAAACAGAATCTTTCTTTTATTTAGAGAGGGAATAATTATAAGATCGGAAAAGGAGATTCTTACTCCTGTATACCTCGAAGGTTGGGGGAGGAATCTTACAAACTTCTACCCCACTTAAAAAGGTGCGAGATGTCCTCATCTCGCAAAGTGGAGGACAACTCTTTTTCTTAAGATCCAATTTTATTCTGGGGTTCCTTATATTCTGGTCAACCCAACAGAATACTGGGATAAATATCCCTTAGAACTCATCAACAATTCATTCAGATCATATCATTCATATCTTTAACATGATAATGGTCCATTAGACCGAAAAATTTCCTTTTGAACATTCCTCCACGGGAATTTCAGTCAAGTAAGTTCTCAATTTGTCATCCCTTAACTTGATCTAACGGTCAAGTATTAATAGTAGCAATCTGACAGCACAATCCACTAATCTCATAGTGATTTACTGAAATCATTATCATCATTCCAGTTATGAATATCATCACAGGGACTCGTCCCATTCATCCTCATTGAGGTTTCGCTCAGCTTATTATATTTCAACCAAATTTCAGGGATCATCATTTTTCAATCAGAATCCAAATCAATTCATCAATTCTCAAACAAAATTAAAAATCATATCAACCACATTCGAAATCATCCTCTGGATAGCATTAACGCTTATAATTTCAAGTCTTATATTTACTCGTATATACTGTCAGTAAAGAGCTGCAGTATACTCTCGGTATATACGGGTAGTCACGGCCCTTGGAATTATAAGGTAAACACCATCATGTCTAGGCCTCAAGCAAGTTAGGGATTCTATATAATTACGGTACTTCCATCTGAAGACCCAATTACCAAATTACGAATTTCAGTTTGAATATCAAATTGTATGAATTATATCAGACAATTACAACCTTTTTGTGCTTCTTGATAAATTTTTGACATATTTGGCTTCTCAGTTGATCTTTATTAACCAATTCGCTCTGATACCAATTGTGAGATCCCTGTCCCCACCGCGCAATGGATTCATAGTACTAGCAGCGGAAGTAGCACTTCATGCGCGGGGCAGGGTCCCACACTCGGGGCCTCGTCCACGGATATCCGGACAAGAGACTAATCTATCGGTTTTTCCAAAACCGAACCCGGAAAAACTTCCCTTACCCGGAAAGCACGGGCGATTCCACCAGGATAACTTTTTACTCTAACGTAGTCAAGACCATTAATAGTGATCAAACTGCTCCAACTGCACCTATAAAGATACTCGGTCAGATCAAGGAAGAAACTTGCACTTGGATCATTGGGATCAACGCTTTTTTCCCCATTAAGAGGCACAGCCGTTGATTCCTATCCATAGAACAATTACTATCCGGGACTTACTTCATCTATCGTAATAACAGAAATTGAGTCTCGATTTACGGATCCATCAGTCCAGCCTAACCCCATCCGATCCCATGGGTTAGCTAACCGCCCAACCACTGTAGTGATGGGATCCAATTTTGGAATTTGGTTAGGTTTTGTCCCGGGTACCAAGGAAAAGAGTTCCAAGACCCCCTAGCCGGAAGTTCATGCAAACATAAAACTAGCCACACCACTTACACACCCAATATGAAATTGCCTTTTTCTTAGCATCAGCTAACTTTAAAACAATCCTTTAATGAAACCATAGTACCACTGATCATAATCTTCCAATTTATCCGGTTGATTCATAATTTTCAATCATTCCTTCATCAGAGTATCTATGGCATCATTGGCAACTAGAACGCTCACCACCTGTCCACACAGGGGCCTTTTCAATAGTTCCTAGCCCATGATACTCGGCAATATAATCACTTATAAAAATCAAGATGGACTCTCATTGAAGATCAGCAAGATCAACCAACAGATCCATAAAAAGAGCCATGGACTCATCCATTGAAGACCAGCAAGGTCAATCAACCAGATCCATGCCCGGTTTCACAAAACAACTCTTACTCCTTGTTCCAATATCTTTCACGACGCACATGTGGGTATCTTCGGTGACCCAAAGCCCAAGCACCGTATGGTCAGCACCCTCTAGGATCCTTCGCAGGTGACCTAGTGCTTCACTCATAGGCCGCTTCCTTGGTCCCTCATCCACCGTACCGGAAGCTCACCATTTAAATCGAACCGAGGCTGGTCAAGACCTCGGTCGACCTTGCTACGCAAGACGTCCTCCATTGACTCTCCGTCAGCAGTTGCAACTTTAACAGTTAGGTCTTCATGACCTTAATCCACAAGACGGTCAAAATGCTTCCCCAGCATTCTTGACATAAAACAGTCATTTACAAACAGTCACAAAATACAGTTTCTAAATCGAACTCTCGTCTTTCCACATTATCCCTCCTTAGTCCACATTACTTATTCCACATTCCATTCAATGTGTACTCATTCTCATCCATTTCCTCATATCGACGACACATTAATTCACATACACATTCACATTCACATCCATACATCCACATTTACATGCATACATCCATTTTCACATCCTCATTTATACATCCACATCCCATATCCACATTCATACATACACATCTACATCCACATATATACATACATCCACATATACATTCCCATTCACATCCATACATCCACATCTACATGCATACCTCCATTTTCACATCCTCATTTATACATCCACATCCCATATCTACATTCATACATACACATCCATATCCACATCCATACATCCACATCCACATCCACATTCATATTCACATCCATATATCCACATCTACATGCATACATCCATTATCACGTCCTCATTCATACATCCACATCCATATACATACATACATCCACATCCACATTCCCATTCCCATTCACATATATACATCCACATCTACATCCACATATATACATACATCCACATATACATTCCCATTCACATCTATACATCCACATCTACATGCATACCTCCATTTTCACATCCTCGTTTATACATCCACATCCCATATCTACATTCATACATACACATCCATATCCACATCCATACATCCACATTCATATTCACATCCATATATCCATATCTACATGCATACATCCATTATCACGTCCTCATTCATACATCCACATCCATATACATACATACATCCACATCCACATTCCCATTCCCATTCACATCTATACATCCACATCTACATCCACATCTACATCCACATACATACATACATCCACATATACATTCCCATTCACATCTATACATCCACATCTACATCCACATTCATATACATCCACATCCACATTCCCATTCACATCTATACATCCACATCTACATCCACATACATACATACATCCACATCCACATTCCCATTCACATCTATACATCCACATTCACATACATTCACATTCACATCCACATTCCCATTCACATCTATACATCCACCTCTACATCCACATACATACATACATCCACATCCACATTCCCATTCACATCTATACATCCACATCTACATCCACATTCATACATATACATCTACATGTATACATCCACATCACATTCATACAACCATATTACATCCATTCTCGTCCTAACACATCCCATATACATCTTAACACATCCTAACTCATCTTAACACATTCTATCACATCTTATCACATCTTTTCACATCTCATACACCTCTTATCACATCCTATCACTTCCCATACGCATCTTATCAAATCTTATCACATCTCATACACTTCTTATCACATCTTATCACATTTCATATCTTTTTTAAGAGAATTCTTATATTTGATATAAGATTTCTCTACACATTTATTTATGCATAAATTCCATTTAAGAAGACTAACACTTTCGAAATAAAAATCAATCTTTTATGCATCTTCTTATGTATAAATTCAATTTGGTAGGAATTACACTTTTAGAATAAAATAATTTCTCTTATGCATCTAAGTTATGCATAAAATCCATTTATGATAAAAATCACACTTTTAGTATAAAAAGAATATCTTTTATGCATACCTCTATGCATGAAATCCAAATATAATAAAAGTAACACTTTTATAATAAAATAATCAACTTTTATGCATACCTCTATGCATGAAATCCAATATGATAAAAGTAATACTTTTATAATAAAATAATCAACTTTTATGCATATCTCTATGCATGAAATCTAAATATAATAAAAGTAACACTTTTATAATAAAATAATCAACTTTTATGCATACCTCTATGCATGAAATCCAATATGATAAAAGTAACACTTTTATAATAAAATAATCAACTTTTATGCATATCTCTATGTATGAAATCTAAATATGATAAAAGTAACACTTTTATAATAAAATAATCAACTTTTATACATACCTCTATGAATGAAATCCAAATATGATAAAAGTATTACTTTTATAATAAAATAATAAACTTTTATGCATACCTCTATGCATGAAATCCAAATATAATAAAAGTAACACTTTTATAATAAAATAATCAACTTTTATGCATACCTTTATGCATGAAATTCAAATATGATAAAAGTAACACTTTTGATATAAAAATTTATCCATTATGTATACTTCTATGCATGAAATAAAAATGATAAAAGTAACACTTTTGATATAAAAATTTATCCTTTATGCATACTTCTATGCATGAAAATAAAAATGATAAAAATAACACTTTTGATATAAAAAATTATCCTTTATGTATACTTCTAAGCATGAAAATAAAAATTGATAAAAATAACACTTTTGATATAAAAATTTATCCATTATGCATACTTCTATGCATGAAAATAAAAATGGTAAAAGTAGCACTTTTGATATAAAAATTTATCCATTATGCGTACTTCTATGCATGAAAATAAAAATGATAAAAGTAACACTTTTGATATAAAAATTTATCCATTATGCATACTTCTATGCATGCAAATAAAAATAATAAAAATAACACTTTTGATATAAAAATTTATCCATTATCCATACTTCTATGCATGAAAATAAAAATGGTAAAAATAACACTTTTGATATAAAAACTTATCCTTTATGCATGATATTAAAATTTAATTTCTCCATGATTATAAGGAAATTCTTTCAATTAATCTAGGATGATAATTCCTAGAATATGGTAGGAAGTCCTCTTTTTATGCTTTGAATGAAATTATTTTATGCATAATTTTTATAAAAATTTTGCCATAGCTCCATTGCTATGACTGATAAATCTCAATTTTTCTAAGGTTTAAAGCTTATCATTAAGAAAATAATTAAAATGATCTCTAATTGGATCATTAATCCATAATGGATTGAATCATCAATTTACATAAACTAAAAGCATAGAAAAAAGCCATGAATTTGGCCTCAAGCATAGCTTAATCTAGGGTTAAGGAAAAGCTTTATGAAAAGCTTGATTTGGATTGGGAATGGGTCATGAGTATGACCATTTCTTGAGTGAGAGAGAGAAATTACATAAAAACCATTAGAATTTAAACATAAATGGAAATTAACTTCAATAGCATTTATTAAATTATGTAACTCTTCACTAACATTCATCAATTCACTTCAATAGCATTCAAAAAACCATACCAATTAAGCTTCTCAAGCTTGAGAGGGGTTGAGAAGAGAGAAACATTGAGAAATTATAGAAAAGATCAATATTCACTAATTACCTTACAAATTGCTTGATTCTTTGTTCACGGTAGAGGCCCCCAACCAATCAATTGGTTAAGTATGTTGATGGAGCCACTAATGGGGATTGAAGAAAGAGGGAAGCTCCAAAAACTAGTGAATTATTAAATGAATTCACAGTTCTTGGCTTAGGTGGAGTAGAGTAACGATGCATAAACACTATCTATTTTTCAACAAGGGGGAGGCTTCTATTTATAGGAAAAATTGAGCTCCTAACCAAACAAACTGATTCTAGAATTTTCGAAATCAGTTTGGTCAATATTTGACCATTTTTAGGTCAGTTAAGCTAGCTTTTTGGAACTAGACTGTGAAATATGCACCTCCTTTAAAGAACTCCCCTTCCTTACATATGTGTCATAATGGAATCATTTTAATATTGCTCATAGTTTTTTACTAATAAACCTTGTACATTTTCAACTCTTCATCTTATGTGAAATATGCACCTCCTAAAGAACTCCCCTTCCTTACATATGTGTCATAATGGAATCATTTTAATATTGCTTATAGTTTTTTACTAATAAACCTTGTACATTTTCAACTCTTCATCTTATGTGAAATATGCACCTCCTTTAAAGAACTCCCCTTCCTTACATATGTGTCATAATGGAATCATTTTAATATTGCTCATAGTTTTTTACTAATAAACCTTGTACATTTTAAGCTCTTCATCTTATGTGAGCATTTACTCATTTTTTTGGATACCCAAAATATCTCATATTTTTAATATTGCTCATAGTTTTTTACTAATAAACCTTGTACATTTTCAACTCTTCATCTTATGTGAGCATTTACTCATTTTTGGGTATCTTCTTTTACAAATTGGATTTATCTCCTCCCTACACATGGATTGATGCTATTGGCCCATAGGAACCTTAATTGGACCATAATCCAAAAATTTCTGAAAATCTAGACCCTTAGGCTAAGGTCCTTTATACCCATTTCCAATTAATTCCAATTGCACATTGGAAAGTTCTTTTTTGAATTTCTGTTTCAGGGGAACTTATTTTAATAAGATGAGATAATTTTCTATCCAAAAATATTAAAAATTTGAATATTCTCTCTCTAGAATATTTTCTCTCTCTAGTTAGAAACAAGTCTTTTATATTTTTGAAGAGGGATTGATTATAGGAGAAGATGCTAGACATTTTGAGAGACTGGGGAGGAATCTTACATCCACGACTAAAGCACTGAAGTCAATCGTGAAAAAGGTGGATCAATTTGATGGTAAAGACATCACAAAGTACCTGTGCAATTACACAAAGGAAATGGAGCTAAACAGGGTGACTGAGGAGGATATGGTTCGAAGTTTTGAGCTGGTATGTGTTCCCGAAATAAGAGAGCGCATAAGAAGATTACAGGCAGCACATGGTGGCAAAAATTGGGAGGAGTTCAAGCTTGCTTTGAAGGATGATTATTTCATGGAGGATTCCGAGGCAGGAGACTGTATACGTCTTGAGACTGGCTGGGAAGAACATGTGGATTCTCAATCTGTTCATGCCTACATTGCAAAATGCCAGAATAATGAGGCACAGGTAGAGGAAAAGCATAAGAGGGAAAATAACGAAGGAGATGCCATGGATGATGGTTATGATGCTTCTATGAATGCTTTGCAGTGTTTGTTTGATAGTGTTCAAGGTGTTGATGATATGCATGTTGCTAATGATGTTATGGAGGATAGTGCATATGTGACCGGAAGTCATACGAATGTTGTTTCAGAGGATGTTTGCTTTGCAGATGGTGGTTTTTGTTTGGAGTTTCTCTTTCAAGACAAGCAGGTTTGGTTAGAGGATCAGTTTAGTGAAGTTAATGTTTATGTGGATGAGTTTATTGCTCAAGACAGTGAGCAATAGACTCATCCACATAAAGGAGTTTCTCTCTCAAGACAAGCAGGTTTTGTTAGAGGATCAGTTTAGTGAAGTTAATGTTTATGTGGATGAGTCGATTGCTCAAGACAGTGAGGATCTTGGGATGGCTCGGCTGTTTGATGATGATGAGTTTCTATTTGCAAACATCGGTAACCAACAATCTATGAATGAGGCTTCTTGCACTCTTGATGATGCTAGAGATGTGTTTTGTTTACATGACAAAGATGATACTTTTGATGTTTATGCTATTGATGGACCGGGACATTTTGATGTAGCATCACACCTTGATTTTCTTGCACCAGTTTGCATAGATGCAGGCGAAGCATGTAAAGGCTTTGACAGCATATTGGTGGTGAAGATAGATGAGGAGGTAATATGCAAAAGAGCACAATGTGATGAATGGCTTGCTATGATGCCATTATGTGTATTTGAACCAAGGATATGTTATAAGTCAATGGAGCAGGCTCATGTGGAATGCAAATGGGTATTTGATCGTGGTATATGGATTGTTAGCAACCATGACAAATGTATTTGGGGATTGAATGCAGAACAATGGTGGATAATCAGGAAGGCTTTGTTATTTTTACTTGTTTGATATTTATGGATACCAAAGCTTGGTTTGAAACACTTTAAAGTGTTCCAAACATGGGGGTTGGCCAGATGACAGGTTCTTTTTGCTGATTAATGTATGAAGATGACATTCAGATATATGTGGATCTTGATGATCACTTGGCACATACCGGAGGATGTGCAAGTTTAGAGGGGGTGGATGTCGTGCCATGGCACGTCTATGGTGTGCAACCATGCATATGAGGCCATCAAATGCAAATCCAGATACATGGGATTAAGTGCCATGACTTGAGTCATTATATGATGCGTGAGTACATATGTTCATATTGTAAATGAGGTTCAATAAGACGAGCTGAGGCTGAGCCAGGTCTCGAAGCCTCTGTACATGAGTGTGGTGTGAATTATGGAGTTTTATGCTTATGGTAGACCTTGTAGTAGGGAACACCCTTCTCAACATGTATGGAAATGTGAGAGCATGTATGATGTAAGGATTGGTTTTCAAGAATGCCCTTTTGAGATATCGTGTCTTGGGATACCATGATTCTTGTTCTTATTAGGAATGATCAGATCAAGGAGGCTCTGGGTTTGTATGATGAGATGCAAGTTGAAGGCATTAGACCTAACAACATTACATTTGTATGTGCACTTAATGCATGTGCAAGTTTAGCAACATTAGAGCAAGAGCAGAGAAATTCTAACCCAAAACCTTCGTTTCAGAGTTCGTGACTTTAAGGCAGGATCTGTGTACCGTCCCTTCGTTTTGTCAATGCTAGTCTTCCCTCTTTTGTTCAGCAGCAGAAGAGGAGGGGCAGAATCTCATAGCAACTGCCCAAATCCAAGTTATATCAACAATTCAAGAATGGCAGACTCAGAGGAAGTTCAACCTCTTGTCTGTGACAATGGATCTGGGATGGTCAAGGCTGGGTTTGCTGGAGATGATGCTCCTAGGGCAGTGTTTCCTAGTATTGTGGGCCGTTCTCGGCGCACTGGTGTTATGGTGGGTATGGGACAGAAAGATGCATATGTTGGTGATGAGGTCCAATCTAAGTGGGGAATATTGACCTTGAAATATCCTATTGAGCATGGTATCATAACCAACTGGGATGACATGGAAAAGATTTGGCACCATACATTCTTTAATGAGCTTCGAGTTGCTCCTGAAGAGCATCCAGTCTTGCTCACTGAAGCTCCTCTCAATCCAAAATCTAATCGAGAGAAGATGACCCAAATCAGGTTCAATACATTCAATGCACCAGCTATGTATGTTGCTATCCAGGCTGTGCTTTCATTGTATGCCAGTGGAAGGACAATAGGCCGTGACTTGATTGGATGCAACGTGTGAAGATTGCTGCGCTTAGCGCAGAGGCAACAGCTGAAGACATATTTGAAGGTGGCAGCTTACGTGGCAATAACAAAAAAGGAGATATCCGAATTTAAAGCTACAAAAAAGGTGGCGCAGTGTATTGGGAACTGGGGAAATTTTGATAATATAGCTGCAAAAGGTGAGGGAGCTCCGACTCTCTTGCGGGAAAGGGGAAATAACTAGAAAGCGGCGCATATCGGTGGGGGGGTATGCAGAAATGAGAAGCAGAGCGTCATCAAACCAGGGATTTTAAAATCAAAACGCCGGTTACTGTATAGAGCTTCTTGGGGTTAGAATTAAAGAGTGAATGGAGTACTATCAAAGGAGATGATCTTCACATTATATGTATTCTGATCCTTGCACAGTCGGCAGTGAAGCAGCCGTATGGGGAATAGCGAAATCAAAAGAAAATTTTGCTTTTTTTACTTTCAGATAAGTGAATTTTATTTTTGTTTATTATTACTTATGATTTGAAAAATCGTATAGCCTATGAAACCTTTAAGGTTTTGGAGAATGAGAAGGTTTTGGTTTTGGAGAATCTTGGAATAAGAAAGCATCAAAATACAATAAGATTCCTGGGATTTGGGTTTTATTTTCTACTCGATTGGATTTCGGAATGCTAGACATGGAGTTTCCTAAAATCACATGAGTATGTTATAGATATGCCATATGTCATCTTTTGCTTGTGAGTTGTTGGAAGATAAAGAGACACCTTGAAATGATGGAATTGGTATCACTTGATATATGTGATGTGAATAGTCACAAGTATATGGGAATTTTTTGAAGATTATGTTGTGCCTACATGTGATTGGTTTGAGGCATTTGGAAAAAGAAGTCAGGAAATCTATGCTTGGAACTGGACATGCTCTGGATACACAATTTATGTGCAATCATCAGGCTGAATTTGGGGATGTATTGAAGTGAATTGGCACATGTATATGTCATCAAAAATGGAGATGTCTTATGCTCCTTGGAGAGTTATGTGTGTGTGTTTCCTTGTTGGGATTTGAAGCAACTCTCACAGTCAAAAGTCTTGCACTTTCCCAGCGACACCGCCTGTGTCACAACAACGTGACTCAGGCTGGGTACATATTTCTTAAGCAAACTGACATGGAATACATTAGGTAACTTGAGACGGGGAGGTAGAAGAAGTTTATAGGCTAGATCGCCCACTTTCTTTATAATAGCATACGGTCCACAGTATCTAGGAGAGAGCTTCTTGTACTTTTCTAAAGATAATTAACTTCTTTTTGGTCGTACTCGAATGAAGACCATATCTGATTCTTCAAACTCTCTCTCTCTGATCTCTATTTATCTGCATATTGCTTTTGCCTATCTTGGGCTGCTTTAATATCTTTACGGATTGATTGCATTTGCTGGTCCATGTCACCAAGCATTTGTCTAGACATCTCGACTCTGATCAATGGGTCAGACCAAGTTAACGGTGTAAGGCAATCTTGCCCATACAAAGCTTTGAAAGGACTCATCCCAACGCTTCGATGTGATAAGAAGTATTGTAAGCCAATTCAACCAGATGCAAATGGCTTAACCACTTCTTGGGTTCCCCGTCGTCGCAGCATGACCGAAGGATATCTTCTATTATTTAATTCACTCTTTCAGTCTGGCCATTTGTTTCGGGGTGATAGGCTGTGCTGAGATATCCAAGAAAGTCCCTACTGCTTCAAAGAATGCAGTCTAGAATTTCAATGTGAATTTGGGATCTCTATCACTTACTATCCTCTTGGGTAAGCCATGCAATCTGAAGATCTCTTTAAGGAAAACTTTGGCAACATCCACTGTAGTGTACGTTTCTTTCACTGGAATCAGATGGGCAACTTTGGTTAGTCGGTCAACTACCACAAAAATGGAGTTGTAACACCTGATTGCACTGGTACATTCCCACTTCATCTATGGAATGTCTAGAGGCTATAGTTTTCCTGGCATCTTGACTCTCTTTGCCTTGACTCTATGACACATTAAGCATTTTCGCACATGATCAAGTACATTCTTTTTGAGTCCTAGCCAAAAGAAGCTTTTCTTCACAAACATATAGGTTTTTATAAACCCTAGATGTCTAGCTATCGAGCTATCATGGGATTCTCTTAAAATTCTTCCCTTTATTCCCTCATCATTAGGAATGCATAGCCGATTATTATAATACATGCTTCCTTCATCCAATTTGTATCCAAGAACTCGACTCATTTCCTGAGGAGTCTTGCTTTCCTGCATCAGAAGGGTAGCAATAGGGGCAAAGAATTTATCCTGCATGATTTTCTCCCTTGCTTCACTCATTAATGGATTTGACACCACTGTAATTGCAAGCACGAAGTCTTTTTTGCTGAGCGCATCTGCCACCACATTTTCTTTCCCCGGTCGATACTTAATTTCAAAATTGAATTCCTACAAGGTCTGCATCCATCTCCTTTGATGCATGTTGAGATCCCTTTGGGTGAAGATCCACTTCAAACTTTGATGATTTGTCATCAAGGTGAACCTCTATCCCAAAAGATAATGTCTCCACAACTTCAGAGCATAAACTACTACTGAGAGTAACTCCAAATCATGGATGGCATGATTTCTCTCGTGTTCTGAGTTTTTTGGATTCATAGGCCACTGCATGACCTTCCTACAAAAGAGCACTACCCAAGGCAACCCACTCACATCAGTAACTACCTCAAAGGGTTTGGTAAAATCTGGCAATTTAAGGATAGGGTTGGTTACTAAGGCTGTCTTCAACTTATCAAAGGCACTCTGACACATAGCAGTCCACTGAAATAGGGTACTCTTCTTGAGAAGGTTAGTTAAAGGGGATGTTATCTGAGCATACCTGGGTATAAAGATCCTATACCATCCGGTTAATCCTAGGAATCCTCTGACTTCCTTTACTATCTTGGGTTCCAACCATTCTACGACTGCTTGGATCTTTGCGGGGTCAAGAAAAATCCCATCCTTTGACACTATGAATTCCAAGCATTCCACCTAGTCAACAAAGAAAGAACACTTACTCTTTTTTGCAAAGAGTTAGCGTTTCCTTATAGGATTTCCAAGACCTTGCGCACATGATCTTATGATCTACAGCATTCTTTGAGTATACCTAGATATCATCAAAGAAGACGAACAAAATCATCCAAGTATTCTCTGAGAATATCTTGCATAAGATGATTAAATGTCACCGAGGCATTAGTCAATCCAAACGGCACAACTGTGAACTCATAATGCCCATAGCGAGTATTGAATGTTGTCTTTGGGATGTCCTGCTCCTTGATTCTGATCTGGTAGTACCCGGATTTGAGATCTATCTTTGTGAACATTTGGGTTCCACTTAATTGATCTAGAAGTTCATCAATCATAGGGATAGAATACTTATTTTTAATTGTTAATTGATTCAATCCTCTGTAGTCAATATAGAGTCTTAACGTTCCATCTTTCTTCTTTTGAAAGAGAACGGGCGCACCCCAAGGTGAGACACTAGGTCTGATGAATTACTGCTTTAACAGTTGTCTTAAATGCTCCTTAAGTTCTATGGCTTCAGAGACTTGCATTTTGTATGTATGCTGGGCTACTAGTGTGGCTGAGCTTCGGGGGTTAATTGGATCTCATGATCTACTTCGCGAGATGGAGGCATCTCAGTCAGCTCTTCAGGAAACACTTCAACATACTCACTTAACCAATCTAGTTCTTAGCCTTGCATTTTATGTCTACCGAATTCATCTTAATGACATAAACAACTTGTCTCTTTTTGAGCCCTTTTAACAATTTAGAAGCCTTGACAAATTTTAGCACTGGGGATCCAAAAATTCTAGTTCCTTAAACTTTATTCCCGTGAAGGTCAAGGAAAGAGATGGTTCCATTGTGACAGTGAAAGTCAGCTTGATTCTTATGGAGCCAATCCATTCCAAGGATTCCATCATAGACTCCCAAGGGTAGGACTCTAAATTGGCACTTTGTTACGTTCCCATCTAGACTAAACTGAATAAGGTCGGTCTCAAGGTGTGAAAAGAATCTTTCCACTGGCCAATTCCACTTGCATAGGTTTCCCTGATTTTTTATTTAGGACTAATTTACACAGACATCCTGGGGAAGTAAAAGACTTATGACCTATTCTATATTCAATTAATGCTTCTCATGGAGAAATTCTTTATTCACAAATCAAACTCTAGGCTTGTGAAGCTAGAGGTTTAAGAAAATGGTTTTTATACTTATATGCTTGAAAAATATGGTGATGTTATGGGATAAATCCATAAATTGGATTTAATACTAAAAGATAGTTATACTATCATAATTAATTTACTATGTCTTATTCTTTTCATAAAAATTAAAAATTGCCAGTAATAGCAACGGAGCTATGGTAAAATTTTTAAGAAATTGATGCATAATTCATTCTTCCGCATAACGTGAAAAGAGGACTTCCTATTATATTATAGGATTGAATATCCTAAGTTAAAAGAATGGTTTTTGTCACATTCAATGGAAAACTAATTTTTAACTTTATGTGTAATTAAATAATTAAGAAATGAGAAAATTATGGTAATTATATTTAATAATAAAAGAGAAATTCCTATGACATTTGGAATTCAATCATTTAGATGGGAAAAGAGAAATTTCTAGCATATTAGAATTATTGGATATTTTATTTAAATTCAAAGATAAATTTTAGATAAATTTATTTTATCTATGAGAAATATTGAAATGATAAAAGAAGAATTCCTATGTCATTTGGAATTCAATCATTTAGATAGGAAAAGAGAAATTCCTAGCATATTGAAATTATTGGATATTTTATTTAAATTCAAAGATAAATTTTAGATCAATTTATTTTATCTATGAGAAATATTTAAATGATGAAAGAGGATTTCCTATGACATTTGAAATTCAATCATTTAGATGGGAAAAGAGAAACTCCTAGCATATTGAAATTATTAGATATTTTATTTAAATTCAAAGATGAATTTTAGATAAATTTACTTTATCTATGAGAAATATTTAAATGATAAAAGAGGAATTCTTATGACATTTGGAATTGAATCATTTAGATAAAAAAGAGAAATTTGTAGAATATTAGAATTATTAGATATATTATTTAAATTCAAAGATGATTTTTAGATAAATTTCTTTTATCGATGAAAATTATTTAAATGGTAAAAGAGAAATTTCTATGACATTTGGAATTCAATCATTTAGATGGGAAAAGAGAAATTCCTAGCATATTGAATTAATGGATATTTTATTTTTGATGAATTTATTTTATAAGAAATATTTGATGAAAAAAGAGAAAATCCCATGATATTAGAATGCAGATAATCAAATGCAAAAAGAGGAATTCCCATGATATTTGAGGTCCAAGAAATTAAATGAGAAAAAGAGAAATTTTTAGTATAATTCAATTTATGATTATTTATCAAAAGTGGGAATATAGATAGAATTGATTTTTGTAAATCCCATGAATTTCTTCTATTCCAAAAGAGGAATATTGAATATAATTCAATTGAGAAATTGAGAAAGAATATGGAAATAGTCATCGAGAAAAAGAACCTTTATCTAGGCCAAGCAATTGGCAGAAATTTAGAAAAAGTCCCATTATCGGGATCAAAGTAGTAAAAACTACTAAATGGGAATAGGATATGAATGGATGTGATAAGATGACAATAAATACGATAAGATGTGAATGGATGTGATAAGATGTAAATGGGATGCGATAAGATGTGAATGGATGTGATAAGATGTGAATGGATGTGATAAGATGTAAATGGGATGCGATAAGATGTGAATGGATGTGATAAGATGTAAATGGGATGCGATAGGATTTGAATGGATGTGATAAGATGTAAATAGGATGCAATAAGATGTGGATGGGATGTGATAGGATGTGGTGTGATAAAAATGAATGAGGATGAGATGTGAAGTAAATGGATGTGAATGGATGAGATAAGAATGAGATGAGAGGATATGTGAAAGGGTGAGATGGGAAGTACATGGATGTGGATGTGAATGTTGATGTGTATGTGAAAGAATGGATGTGGATGTGGATGTGTATGTGAAAGAATGGATGTGGATGTGTATGTAAAAGAATGGATGTGGATATGTATGCGAAAGAAGGGATGTAGATATGTATGCGAAAGAAGGGATGTGGATGTGTATGCGAAAGAATGGATGTGTATGTGTATGTGAAAGAATGGATGTGTATGTAAAAGAATGGATGTGGATATGTATGCGAAAGAAGGGATGTAGATATGTATGCGAAAGAAGGGATGTGGATGTGTATGCGAAAGAATGGATGTGGATGTGTATGTGAAAGAAGGGATGTGGATGTGTATGCGAAGAATGTGATGTGATGTGTATGTAAAAGAATGTGATGTGATGTAAAGGGATGTGGATATGTATGTGAAAGAATGGATGTGGATGTGGATGTGTATGGATAGATGTCGGTAGTCGTACATGTGAACGATTGGATGGATGTGGATGAATGAGATGAGATGTGTATGAATGAGACATGATGTGGATAGATGTGATGTGATGTAATGTGGACAGAATGTATGGGATGGGATGGTGATGTGAATGAATGTGATAGACATGAACAGATGTGATGTGATGTGAATCGGGATGTGAGTGAATAAGATGTGATGTCATGTGAATCAGGATGTGAATGAATGAGATGTGATGTAAATGGGGATAGATATGAATGGATGAAATGTGATGTGAATGAATATGATATGATGAGATGTGGATATGGGTAGATGAGAGTGGATGAGATCTGATGACGATAAATGAAGAAAGATGTGATGAGATGGAAAATGATGTGATGAGAATGGGAATACATATAAAATCGATGTGGATTAAGTAATGTGGATTGATGTGAAACAATGTGGAAAGACGAGAGTTTGTAATAGAAACTGTATTCATGACCTATTTTTAAATGATTATTTTATGTCAAGAATGCTGGGGAAGCATTTAGACCGTCTTATGAATGAGGTCATGGTGGGGAGACCTAACTGATAAAGTTGCAATAGCTGACGGAGAGTCAACGGAGGACGTCTCGCATAGCAAGGTCGGCTGAGGTCTTGACGAGCCTCGGTTCGATTCAAATGGTGAGCTCCCGGTACGGTGGATGAGGGACCAAGGAAGCAGTCTATGAGTGTAGCGCTAGGTGACCTGCGAAGGATCCTAGAGGGTGCTGACCATACGGTGGTCGGGCTCTGGGTCATCGAAGATACCCACTGGTGCATCGAGGAAGATAATGGAACAAGGAGTTAGAGTTGTTTTCTGAAACCGAGCATGGATCTGGTTGATTGACCTTGTTGGTCCTCAACGGATGAGTCCATGGCTCTTTTATATGGATCTGTTGGTTGATCTTGCTGATCTTCAACAGAGATTCCATTTTTGATTTTTATAAGTGAATATATTGCTGTGTACTGTGAGCTAGGAACTATCTGATGAGTGGACAGGTGGTGGAGCGTTCTGGTTGCCAATGATGCCATAGGTACACTGATGAAGGAATGACTGGAAATTAGAATTCAATCGGATATTTTGGAGGATTATGATCAGTGACACTATGGTTTCATTAAATGATTGTTTTAAAGACAGTTGAATCTGTAAAAAAAAGGCAATTTCATATTGGGGGTGTAAGTAGTGTGACTAGTTTTAAGTTTGTATGAATATCTGGCTAGGGGGGCTGGGAACTCTTTTCCCTGGTATCCGGGACAAAACCTAACCAATTCCTAATTGGATCCCATCACTACAATGGTTGGTGGGCGGTTGGCTAACCCGTGGGACTGGATGGGGTTAGACTGGACTGATGGATCCCTAAAATAAGACTCAATTTCTCAATGAGGAAAAAAGTGTTGGTCTCTATGATCCAAGTGCAGGTCTTTTCCTTGATCTGACCATGGGACTTACAGGTTTGGTCGGATCAGTTCAGTTAGTTAAGGCTCTTGACTACGTTAGAGTAAAAATATCTCGGAGGAATTGCCCGTGCTTTCTGGGCAAGGGAAGTTTTTCCGGGTTTGGTTTTGGAAGAACCGAGGAATTAGTCTCTTGTCCAGATATCTGTGGGTGAGGCCCCAAGTGAGGGACCCTGCCCCGTGCAAGAAGTGCTACTCCCGCTGCCTGCACCCCCGAATTCATTGCACAAAGGGGGCAGGGATCTTTCATGTCCACCAGATAAGAATTGACAAACCTCAAGAATTGGCTGTTGCTTATTTGAAAAGCCATGGGTGGCGATGTTTTCGATGATGAGGACAAGTGGGTCTTCACATTGTAGCCTCGTAGGCTATCTCGTGAAGGGAATTCTGATTATGTTATGAGAGGGCATGCAGCCCGCACCAGTGATGTGAGAGGGCATGTAGCTTGCACCAGTGATGTAAGAGGGTATGCAGCCCGAGAAAGTGATGTAAGTGGGCATGCACTCGAGCAAGTGTCATGAGGGGGCTTACAGCCCCAGATATGAGGGGGCATGCAACCTGAGCAGATGATGTATATCAACATGCAGCTCGAGGGGATGATGCGGGATTTTCAACCCATTTGAGAGATGCAGAAGATCTTCATGCATTGTCAGTGGTACCTTCACCTTCTAGGTATGTTCCTACTCCTAGAGTTCCATCCAGAGTGGAGGGTGTTGCATGGGAAATCGGCCCTAGACTTGGGTATCATCGCCAGTGTAGACATGACAAAGAGGATGATGTTTTAGAGCGTCGGGATGCTCGTCTTCACAACAAGACGGCCAAACAGTTCAAGTCAAGGGAAAAGGACATCAATTTCGAGAGCTATAATGGAAAGCTGGATACCACCAAGGCACTTGCTTTCATAAGGCAATTTGAAATAGCCTTTTGCGCTGAGGACTTCACCGAGAAATCTATGCTCAAGCATGTGGGAATGCATCTTAACGAGACTGCAAGTGATTGGTGGATGGGAAAGAGGACTGCTCATTCATGGAGTGCTTTTAAAGAGCAATTCTATGATCAGTTTCTTCCTCCTCACTTCGAAAATGATGTACGAAAGGAATGGGATTAGCTAACACAGGATGAAGGCGAATCCATTTCCTCTTATGTCTCAAAGTTTTGGCGGATTCCAAGTTCCATTAAGCTTCAAGGTTTGTGTGCATGCTAGGGAAGTAAGTGCTTGAGAATGAAGTGTGCTTTGAGCTTGTGTGTGCATTAGCTTAGCCTTCTTCTTGTATTGGATGCATGAATGAGTGGGATGATGAGTGAGTGAGCTATGGCAAGATTGCTCATTTCCAGCTCTGAATTTTTCCTTGTACGAGTTGAATTCTTATCTTTTTGATGCTCCCTTACCATGTAACTCCTCAAAAATAGTAGCCGAGTATATGAGCTCTTCTGAGTGATTCTTTGCAGCCCTGACTCAAATGTTCTTTTCTTCTCATCCTCACTAGTCATGAAAGATGTGACTTAGAGAAGAATCCGCCAAAACTTTGAGACATAAGAGGAAACAGATTTGCCTTCATCCTGTGTTAGCTAATCCCATTCCTTTCATACATCATTTTCGAAGTGAGGAGGAAGAAACTGATCATAGAATTGCTCTTTAAAAGCACTTGCCCATGGATAAGCTACAAGCTATGGAGAAGCTTAAGCTTGAATCCACTACCACACAATGCCTAATAGAGAATCCACAAGCATCAACAAAGAAACATGCACACTAGAGAATAGAGATGAGAAGAGAGAAAGACATCATCTCATTGCATTGAATTAGAAGAGTATTGCTCATACAATAGTGTAGATGGGGAGAGAGAAGAGCTTGCACCTCTATGAACAAGAGAGAAAGCTAGTCTCAAGAGAGCTCAAGCATGAATTTAGCCCAATGTGTCCATGAGCTCTCAAATGAGCCACTATTTATACTCAAACTCCTAAAACTCCCAAAACTTTCCATGTGGGATTATTCTCAAGCCCACTCCCACACTCACCTACAACTTGGAACTCTCTACAAGAGCCCTAAATAAGAATGTCCAGTCTCTTGTTTTCTTGCTTCCATCTTTGTGTTGCATCCTTGCATTGATCACCACTCATCACGCAACATTCTCCCCTTCCTATTTTGCGCCCGTCCTCGAGCGCGTAGATACCAAGGAAGAGTAGCATCTCCAGTGTGTACCTGCATGCAAAATGATAGGTGGTTTGTGTGTTCTTTTTTTTTTTTTTGAAAGCAAAAGTACTGACAGACAATAACAAAACAAGCAATTTTACTGAATAAGATATGGCAATAAACGTCCAATTAGCTAGAGGAAGGAAACATTGAAGCAGTGTAGAGATTGAATAGGTTAGTTCAAGCCTTAATAATTACTACCTGCAACTAACTAAAGTAAAGAATGTTTTATGCCAAATGTATTGTTCTTTTCCTAGAAGGCAAAAGACAACAGTTAATCGAGGGACTATCAAGTAGTATACTAAGCCTATGCTAAGTCAAAGATGTCGGTTCAACATTAATAAATCTAACATAATTATGTAGTGGCAGACTCTTGATATTGCTTAGTGTTAAGGTTTAATATTTTAAGCACAACGGCGACCATCTTGGATTAGACAAGCATTTCTCTTGGTGCCTTTCTGTCCCTTTTTTTTTGGGGACAGGGCTCTCTTCAAGAGTATGTTTGCGCACCCGCGGTATGGCTATTCCTTTGCTACACAAGGCATTGGTCTTGGAAAGGTATAGACCTCCCTCACCTACCATGAATAACAAGGCAATAGGCCACAACATATACACTTTTCTTTTATTTTTGTCATGCCAATTTTTGTTATGGAAGGTTTATTAGATTGTCCCTAAGCAATGTCCTAGTAAGGGCAAGATATCCACTGACCGTCCTATGATTAATTTAATCTCTTTGTCCTAGGTCTGGGACTCTACCTTTAGCACAAAACACTAATTACTTTGTATTGCTAAACGGGTAAAAACAATTACGGTCAAACTTACACTATCAACAAGTCTAAAGCCACTAGAATGCTATCCCTACTCTAGACCAAAGGAGATGCATATTGCCATGCTTAGTAAAGTGAATTTTATAAACAATCAAGCAACAAGAAAAATACAGAAAACATAAGTTGTAAAGATAACCCAGAACGTAATCCTACCCATGGAGAAGATGGCAAGGGAAGAAGTGCATCTTCACTAACATATGGAGAAGATGGCAAGGGAAGAAGTGCATCTTCACTAACATATGGTATGGGCACAGTAGGAAGGCTAAAGAGGCACCTATGGTTTTGAAACCGTTCTAAAGAGGCACCTATGGTTTTGAAACCGTTCTAAAGACTCACTCACATTGAGCCAAAACTGACATGTAGATTCATGGGGAAGAAGAACCTGCAAAATGGGAGGGGTTAGCAAAACGAATGGTGTCCTCGTGCCATGTTTGAGCTCTTTCCTCTTCCGGGAGTCTTTGTTGGTTGGGTCCACGTTGCGGCATCATAATTGCCCAGAGATTATGTCGTTGAGGTGTGACCCCCATGATCTGCTGCATCATACCAGTGCCATAGCGACGGAAGTATGTGCGACACTGCCAACATATATGGGAAGCATTCCCTAATACCATACGAGCATAGTCATGGCAGTGTGGAAACGGATGATGTTGCTGGTAGTATAACTCCACAAATTGTCTTCCACAGTCGTGTGGCAGTGTGGAAACAGATGATGTTGCTGGTAGTATAACTCCACAAATTGTCTTCCACAGTAATCCTCACCTACTGGGGCATAAAAATATCGGGAGTGCGTTTAAAAAGGTGTAGCCCCCTTGATGGTCAGGGTGAGTGCTATCTAGGTCCAAAGATGGACTGCATGTGTCCAGCCAAGTCTCCATTTGGTTATTCTACACAACACATAAGGAAGTGTTCAGATTTTTTTATTTAATGCAAGTTGAACGAAGAATGCTAGTACATTAGGAAATTTTTGAGCTCATTTTGGGGCCCTGTAAGGAAGTTTGACCGGAATATTCCCTCCAAAAAGGGGCACTGGATAAAATTTTTGCAAACGAACTCCAAATTTGTCGGACCTCACATATTTAGATTCTACTCTTCAAAAGCTATCCATTGATATATAACACGATAGGGTTCGGAGAAGGGACAAGATAGATACCTAGAAGATTCCTTTTTGCCTAGGAAAGATTCTCGTAACTCGGAGAAGGGACAAGATAGATACCTAGAAGATTCCTTTTTGCCTAGGAAAGATTCTCGTTACGAGAATCTTTCTCGTAACGAGAATCTTTCCTAGGCAAAAAGGAATCTTCTAGGTATCTATCTTGTCCCTTCTCCGAACCCTATCGTGTTATATATCAATGGATAGCTTTTGAAGAGTAGAATCTAAATATGTGAGGTCCGACAAATTTGGAGTTCGTTTGCAAAAATTTTATCCAGTGCCCCTTTTTGGAGGGAATATTCCGGTCAAACTTCCTTACAGGGCCCCAAAATGAGCTCAAAAATTTCCTAATGATGTACAGGCATGACAGAAATAGAGCTAATAGATTCGATAGATGAATTGCCAAAAAGTAGCTTTTGTAGCATGATAGCTCTTTCAAAAATGAGTTTGCTTTTGGATGTAACATTATGCAAATTGTTTGTGGGGTGTTGACGTATGGCACAGGTTCCTTTTTGTTGGACTCTTTTTGGTACCCCTTTCAGAGTACGTGCAAGAGATTGAAGTTTAGTCGGAGGTGAGATTTTAGCGATAGGCATAGGAAATGCATTGGGACAAATAGGAGGAGGTGTGAATGTAGATGTTTGGACACTTCTGAGCTTTGGCAACCATATGGCAGCTGTGTTCTTGCCATCCCATTGGGCTTTCAAAATTTTCTTGGGTCTTCAGAGTGCCCAACTCTAACAACTATGCCTATAGACTTATGGCTGGTAATGTAATTTGATTAGGGAAAGAGTAGAATACCGACGACATTCCAAATAGTTAGAGTTGTAGGAAGAATGCTCTTTCCTTGATAGTCAGGGAGTCTACTTGTGTAGGAGCCTGATTGAAAGTTGTCGGCTTTGTAAGACAAACTTTGACATTGCTTGTGTTTTGAGGAATAGACTCTGAACTTGATTCTGTTGCAATATCCTCCCTTTGATGTGTTGCCTCTCTGAGATAGAAGTGGGTAAAGGTGCCCACTTGCCTTTTTCTTCCCATGTGAGTTTGGAGTATCCCTTCCTGTTCGAGACCTTCTAATAATGTCCGATTGACTCGTCAGCTTGTGTTTCCACCTGGACTCTTTCAGGCTTGGTAAGGCGTGGTTTCCAGTATTGATTTGGTTTCTGTAAGTGAGGTGGTATTGACTACTTTTGTTCTTGAGTACATTCAGGAACATAATTATGTTTTGCTGCAGTAGTCCCTGCATCCTTCTTTGGTAGCCACAAGGTGGTAGCACCCTCATAGTAGCCTTGTGCCTATAGAACCTCCTTTGGGATCCACCGTTGTTGAGTGGTCTTGTTGGAGGTGGAACTGTTGGTTTTGGTGAACCTCCTCTTTAGCTTTGTATTCCTTGGATGTTCCTTGGCAGCATTGGGTCTTGGCTTGCGAGCTGCTTTAGGTAACTAGATTTGAATTCTAAGTGCTTCCCCCCTTCCGTAGCCTTGTGCATATAAGAGAGATGTTGGCACATGCCATCCTTGAGTATTGTCATTGTCATTATTCACCCAAATCATTGGATCTTTGGAGGTTGTCTCTATCACAGTAGTGATGGTTTCCACCTTTTGAAAAGATGGGAATGTCGAAGCACTTGATCCTGTAAGGTGAGTAGAATTTACCAACAAGGTGTATTGCGTGAGTTCCAGTCCATACCGCATCTGGTGGTTCTAATCCATGATCTGCCTAGAACAACATCCACCACTGCTTTATTTAGCAACATAAAAAGTCACGTGCATAGATTGATCCTGAACGGACATATTAATACAGCACTTGCCTAGGGCTGGGGTTTCATCACCAGAGAAACTCTGGAAGTTCAATGATGCATTAGTGAGCAATGGTTGGCCTAATGATGTCCACACTTCATAAGAAAAAACATTGCAGTCGGCTCTCGTATCTATAAGTGCAGACGCTACAAAGATTGCTCTTGGAGTAGGGATCCTTACATCAATATGAAAGGGATCTACAAAGTCTTCATCATCATTCAAGTGGATGGCCATGATAGCTGCCTTGCGGCGCTCTCGTGCTAGTGCTACTCTAGCCTTAGCTTCTTCTTTTGCTTGACTTTGTAACAAAGCTTGAGCTTTTTTACGTGTCTGACTAGCATGTATGCATATCAGCATATCATCTATTAGAGGTTATTCATAGTGCTTCAAGCAGCTACCATTGATGAAGTTAGTCATTGGCTCTCCGTCTAAGGTTTCCAACCTTACTGCACCACTCGCACTAAGCTCGTTGATTACAAATGGACCAAGTCCTCGCATTTTCAGCTTGCGTTTTTGTTTCTTCAATGTGTAAAGCAACACTAGATCACCTCTCCTGAAGCAACCTTTCTTTACATGCGTATCATGCCAACGCTTTTGGCGTCGTTTTTCAGCATACATGCCAATGACTGCCAATAGCCTGTCTCTTCATCTAGCCTCTCCAATTCATCAATCCGTGTAGAGAATTCATGATCCGTCCACTCAAGTTGTTTTGCAACTCGAAGTGTAGATACAATAAATTCTATCGGAAGGATAGCGTCCAATCCAAAAACTAGATTGAAAGGTGTCGTGCGCCTATGGATGTTTTGTAAGCAATTTGGTAAGCCCATAGAACTGAGTGAAGTTTCTGTTCCCAATCTGTTCTATGTCCCTCAACAATCTTTGTAAGCACAGTGCAAAGAGTCTTGTTTGTGCTCTCAGCTTGACCATTTGCTTGCGGGTGATAAGGTGCTGACCTCTTATGGATGACCATAAAGTCTTCCAAAAGAAAGGTAATAACTTCATTGATAAAATGCACACCTTGGTCACTCACAATCTCAATAGGTAAACCGTAGCATGTAAACACATATTCGTATAAAAACTTTGTAATGGTCCTAGCATCATTTTTTACTGTTGCTTTTGCTTCTACCCACTTCGTAAGATAATCTGTAGCTACAATGATATACTCAGCATGTGTATGGCATGCTGGTGGTTTAATCGGTCCCACAAAATCAATTCCCCATTTGGCAAAAGCTCTAACCCCCATAATTGGTCTCAATGGCATGTCCTCATACTTGGTAGGAGGTTTGGCTCTTTGACATTGATCACATCGTTTAACATACTCTGTTGCATCATGAAAGAGCATAGGCCACCATAGTCCTGACCATAGTATAAGTTTGGCAGTTGTTTCTCCACAGAAATGTCCACCCCCAACTCCTGAATATGCATGAGTCAATACACTAAGGTAGTCACTCTCACAAACACAAGTCCGTAGGTTTTCATCTTTGCCCCTTTTGTACAGCTGGTCTTCAATAATCTGAAAACTCGCTGCTTCTACCTTTATGGCTCTCTTTCTATGCCTAGGCATCTTATCGTCTGTATGACCCTGCGTCAAATACTTCACAATGTACGAACTCTAATTGGGTGTTGTTGAAATATAAAAAAGAGTCACATGAGGAATGGGTTTCCTTTGTTGACAAATTTTACAATTCCGCACGTACTCTTCTGTATCAGCATGAAGTGTTGGCCACCAATATCCTTCCCACAAAACTCTTTTAACCGTATCCTTTCCAGAGACATGTCTGCCTCCTAAGCTCACGTGGACATATGAGATAATCTCATCATATTGATCAGGGTCAAGGCATAGACAAAGTATTCCATCTTTTCTTAATTTATACAATCGTCCAGAAAGAAGCTTATAAGGAGCACAATGCTCTATGGTCATTATCTTTTCATTGGTGAGACTAATGGAGTTAACAAATCCTGTCGTTAAAACTTGAATGATGGGTTCTACCCATCTTGGTGCTATCTCAACCAAGAATAGAGTAGCATCAGGAATATCATCATCTATACCAATGGGTGCTTCTCCTGAAGTTATCTTGGAAAGATGATCAGCCCGCTGATGCATTTTTCCCTTCTTTACTGCTACTTTAAATTCAAATTCAAGTAGAATAACAAACTAGCGTACAATCCTTCCAGTTGCACATGGCTTGTTCACAAGGTAAAGCAAAGCTTGATGATCTACGAAGAATGTAAATTTGTTGGCCAAAAGGTAATGCCGAAACTTCTTCACAGCATAGATCATAGCTAAGCCTTCTCTTTCCATGGTGGTGTAATTCTTTTCAGCACTATTCAACTGGTGGCTAGCATATGAGACTGGAAAGTCTATTTTGTTCTCGCCTGGTTGAGCTAAAATACAGCCAATTGCAAAAGCCGAAGCATCTATATGTACGTGGAATAAATTATCCCAATCCAGTGACCTGAGAATAGGTGCCGTCACTAATGCTTTCTTCAGCTTTTCAAAGGCTTCTTCACAATCCTCTATCCATTCAAATACAACAAGGAGTGCGTACAATGGTCATGCTATTTTAGCGTACATGTAGATAAATCTACGATAGTAGCTGCAATGACCCATGAAAACTTGTACCCCTTTTGCATTGTAAGGTCTAGGTAGCTCAACAATAACAGCTATCCTGTGGATATACCATTCCTAGACACAATGTGGCCTAGAATCTTCCCTTGCCTTACCATAAACTTGCATTTATCAAGGTTAAGGCATATGCGATACACTGCATTTCTCAAAGATTTTTTTGAGATGCTCTATGTATTCTTCTCTGTTTATGGAATGCACACACAAGTCATCCATAAATATTTCAAGAAATAATCGCAAGTATTCTTTGAACGCATGGCTCATCAGCCTCTGAAAGGTGGCTGGAGCGTTAGTCAAACCAAAAGGCATGACTCTATATGCAAACACTCCCCATTCTATAGCAAATGCAGTTTTGTGTTGATCCTTGGGATCAATAGAGACTTGGTTGTAGCCCGAAAATCCATCAAGAAAATTGTATGCCTTCTTACCAGCTACCCTCTCCAATATATGATCAGTGAGTGGAAGCGGACAGTGGTCCCGGATAGTAGCAGCATTTACTTTCTTTAGATTGACACATACTCGTAGTTTTCCATTCTTCTTAGGTACTACCACAATCGGTGAAACCCATTCTATATGTTCAATCTCATAAATAAATTTAGCCGCTAACAGCTTGTCAATCTCTTCTTTGATCTTTTTGGCAAAATTATCGTTATACGTATAAGGACGCTGCTTGGATGGCTTGGCATCCTCTCGCATGGGAATTGTATGCTGGCAGATCTTTGGATCTACCCCCTTAAGGTCTTTGTAACTCCAAGCAAATATATCTCGATACTCTCTCAGAGTAGAGATTAGCAATTCTTCCTCCGCTTGGATTAAGTCTGTGGCAATCCACACATTACGTGGCTCTTCGCTTGGTTTTGCCAGGTCTATTTTCTTGGCGTCCTCAGGGCCATCATAGGAAACTCCTGGTTCCTCAGGTTTCTGTTGAATAGGTTGTTGCAAGACTATTTTCCGATCTTGTATGGTGAATTTCTTGAAGTTTGAGGGGATATTTGTGGTATCCTCTTCTTCCTTTGACTCATCACTCATGGAAGACCATGCTGCTTTTAGCATTCTCTTCCTTTCTTGCACCAAAGCTTTACGCTCTACTCTCGTTATGGTGCTTTGTTCAGTCTTGACTGAATGCACTGAAGCCTTAGATTTTAGCTTTTAGTATTCTCTTCCTTTCTTCCTTTGAGTCATCACTCATGGAAGACCATGCTGCTTTTAGCATTCTCTTCCTTTCTTGCACTAGAGCTTTACGCTCTACTCTCGTTATGGTGCTTTGTTCAGTCTTGACTGAATGCACTGAAGCCTTAGATTTTAGCTTCGATTTCCGTTTCCTCTTCTTCTTTGGGTTGTCACTCTCCTTCTCGTTTAGCTTTTGCACTAATTGAAAGCCATATCTCCATTTCATCTTGTCTTTGATGCAATCATCAGCTCCCAAAGTAGTACAAGTACTCGTTCTTACCTACAAAGGTTGGAGGTGGAATAAAGTCTTCTTTATCCACATCTCTTTCTTTTTGTTGTTGTTGTCTTTTTTCCTTGACTTTCTGTTTGCGAAACTTCCGGTGACTCTTTGCTAACATAAACAAGGTCAACATCTCCTGCCAAAACCTTCATGGTAGTGGACCTCTATATGCTTTGTGCGAGTATTGAAAACTGGGTTCCTGGGCCAACTGCAATTTGCTAATGTTGTCACAAAAAATGACAACTTGTCTATCCACTAATAGACACAAATCTACAAGTAGCTTTCTCAACCAAGCTTCCTCACATGCTGCCATAGAAGCACCTCTGTACTCGGCCTCTGTACTGGTGGGATAGAGCAACCGTAGGCTGCTTCTTGCTGCTCCAAGTCACAGCAACACTCCCCAAAGAAAACATGAAGCCACTAGTAGATATTCTATTTGAGATACTACCAGCCCAATCAGCATCTGTGTACCCATGTACACATATCTCTATCCCAGCTTCATAAAATAGTCCACAATGCAAAGTAGACCTCACATACCTCAGTATGCATCTCAATGCATCCAAATACGACTTCCGAGGAACTTGCATAAACTGACTCACCAACCTAACAGCATAGCTCAAATCTAGTCTAGTGATCATCATGTAGATCAAGCTTCCTACTATGCGCTTATACATAGTAGGATCCTCCAAAATCTCTCCTAAATCTGCACTCAACTTGCCATTTTGATCCAATGGCACTGAGATAGGCTTATAGCCTGTCATACCATACTTGGATAATATGTCCAAGCCATATTGTCTCTGTAGTAATCCAATACCATGTGGTGACCTAATCACCTCAATGCCCAAGAAATATCTGAGCTCCCCCCGGATCCTTCATCTCAAACTTCTATCTAAGCAAGATCTTTACATCAAAGATCTCTACATCATGGTCCGTCGTAATGATCAGGTCATCTACATAGATGACAACAAGCACAACCCTCTATCACTGTGTCTCACATACAGCGAGAAATCTGCATTGGCTACATGAAAGCCAATAGTGACAAGATATTCAGAAATCTAGTCAGACCATGCTCTTGGTGCTTGTTTTAAGCCATACAAGGCTTTCTTCAACCTGCACACATGCTCGGGGTGACTCACATCCTCATAACCAGGTGGGTGCACCATATACACCTCTTCCTGCAAATCCCCATGCAAGAATGCATTCTTTACATCCATCTGATGTAAAGACCATTGCTTTGACGCGGCCTATTCACATGTCCAATTCTTTTATGCCAAATGTTTGTGTCTGCAACAATTCGTGTACCATTTGCAAACATTGCAGCACTCACTTCATGCATGTTTACATTTAATGTAAACATTCTGCCCACTTTGTTGTCTTTTGCAACCAACCTGCATTTGTCTTTAAAGTCTTCAACATAGCAACCATCAGGGTTAAACCGAACCAAACCCTACTCAATCATCTGGCTAACTGAAACTATTTTAAATCAATAAAATTAGATATTTCATCTCTCCTCTCTCCTAATTCAAAACAGAATCCAAAAAGTACTAAACTGATCCAAAAATAGTCAAAAATTAACCAAACTAATCTGGAAAATTCTAGAATCAGTTTGCTTGGTTAGAAGCTCACTTTTTCCTATAAATAGAAGCCTCCCCCTTTGTAGAAGCTTAATAGTGTTTTATGCACTGTTACTCTCCTCCTCCCCAGAGCCAAAAACTGTGAATTTATTGATAATTCATTAGTTTTTGACCATTTCCTCTTCAAAAGAATTGGTGGCCACTCTTGTTGCAAACAAGAGTAGATCCCTCAAACCATCAAGCTAAAGGAAAGCTCACAAAGATTCATGTAAGCTAGAAATCCTACTTTTTCTTTATTCCATTTAATGGTTTTCTAATTTTTGTTTTCTTTAAAATGAAAAATGATGTTATGCCTTGTTGGAAAGGCTTTCCCCCTCTCTTCATTCTTGAATTTAGCCTTTCTTTATCCTAGATATGTAATCAAATTGTTAGAATTAAACTTTTCATATTGTTTCTCTTTAAAAAGTGAAATTTGATTAGTTTAGAATGCTTTAAACCATTTGGGATAACTTCTAAGTAACTTGAGAATGAAAAAAATTAAAAAATGGTCAGCCATACAAAGGAGGAAGTTCCTGGATGAATGATTAAAGAGTTGTACAAACCCTAGCCTTATCAGAATCATGGCTAAGGAAATATTTTGCCTCAGCCTCTAACGCTGATTGGTACTGATATTAATACATCATCCTCCAAAGAACCACATATACCAACGTCGCTCTACAAGATCAGGAAAGTGTTCTGGCGTAAGACAGTCCTTTAAGAAAACACAGTTTCTATGCAAGTTTTCAGTTTTGATTTTCTTTTGAATATAATGAGTATATCTTAAATCCGTATCCCAATACTTCTAGATCGCAGGTCTGAATTCCAATAGAATTTCTTGAGTTATGTAAGCTTGATCCTCAAATCTAAATCAAAGGGTCTTAACTTGATTTCAGATTTGGTGGGTGATTTGAGTGAATTTTCCTGAACTGGTCACATCATCTTTTCTTGAAACTGATGAAGGAGTTATGTCTTGGTCATAGACTGATTCAAGATTTGAGTCTGGAAACGTTCTCCCTGAACTATCTTTGTCGAAGGGCTTTACTAAATGTCATTCATTGAGTATTTTCTTAACTGAATTCAAAACTAATCATCTCGAATTCCTATGAGGAATAAATTAATCATTTATCTAAAATTCTGACTTCGATAGTCTTTTTGAATTTTCTCATTACCATACTAGAGAATATGAAACGGTAGAATTTTCTCTCACAGAGTATTTACTTATTCATTTACCAATATTCATGTGATTTAAACATAGGATTAAAGAGAACTCTTATTTTGATATAAAAATTTTGTATGCATCTATTTATGCATAAAATCCAACTTGTAAGAAAATAACACTTTTATATAAAAGAAAATCCTTTTATGCATCTATTTATGTATAAAAATCAATTTTGATGAAAGTAACACTTTTATAATTTAAAAAAAATATGCATAAAAATAAATTTTGATGAAAGTAACACTTTTATAATTTAAAAAATTTTTATGCATCTATTTATGCATAAAAATCAATTTTGATGAAAGTAACACTTTTATAATAAAAAAATTTCTTTTATGCATAAAAATCAATTTTAATGAAAGTAACACTTTTAATTGAAAAAAAATTCTTTTATGCATATATTTATGCATAAAAATCCATTTTGATGAAAGTAACACTTTTATAATAAAAAAAATCTTTTATGCATCTATTTATGCATAAAAGAATTTATGCATCTATCTATTCTTTTATGCATCTATTTATGCATAAAAATCAATTTTGATGAAAGTAACAGTTTTATAATTAAAAAAATTCTTTGATGCATCTATTTCAATTTTGATGAAAGTAACACTTTTATAATAAAAAATTCTTTTATGCATCTATTTATGCATAAAAATCAATTTTGATGAAAGTAACACTTTTATAATAAAAAAATTCTTTTATGCATCTATTTATGCACAAAAATCAGAGCTTTCAGGCTTCTTAGCCGCTTTATCCCTAGAAGTAGAATTACAGCACCTCTTTCTATAATGAATCGTGTGTACCATGGCATGTCTCCTTCGCAGTTTTGCTTCTTTATGCATACGCGATTGAGGCAGTGACTTTGGAGCCGTGAAGCTCTATGTATATATCTCAAACTTTTGATAATAAACGATGTTTTGTAAAAAAAAAAATCCAATTTATTTTCATGAGATTGTGAATATGGTTAATAAAATTATCAGAGCAAATCTTGTTTCAAGAAGTATGATGAAATAATTATCTGTTTTAAGAATAAATTATAAAAATTAAAATCATAAATCTGTTATCAAAGTTAAGTTGACGAAAATCTCATTTTATCAGCATCATGAGACGCGCAGCCCGTGCTACAAGGCAATCGGATCCTCTAACCAGATGAGAAATAGTTAGATCCGGATGTTCGTAAAGCCCTGCATAGATCCCAACCTGGTCCCTTCAAGGGTGAAAGGGGAGCAGTTAGGTGAAGTAGTGGAAAAGTGGATTGAGGCTATGGAAGAATACTTTGATGTAACTGGCTACAATGAGAGAAGTAAGATGGCTCTCACCAGGTTAAAGATTGTGGAAACGGTCAGGGTCACTTGGAGGAATCACTACAAGACAAACCGTCTCGACCGGAATACCCAGACCTAGACCGTTCTTAAAGTTTACCTCAGAAAGAGGTTTTGTCCTTCGGGCTTCCTTGAAACTAAAATGAATGAGTTCTTGAAACTAAAGAAAGATAGCCGGACAATTGAAGAGTACCATCAGGCCTTTGCCCTTCTCCTCAAATATTCCCCACAATTAGATGAAGAGCAGCTGATGGCAAGATTCATTTGAGGAATGAACGAGCCATTGGACACCTTAGTGAAGAATGCCAAACCTGTCTCAATGGCCGAAGCTATAAGAATGGCAAAGGACTTTGCCAAAGCCTTTGTTGTTAAGGTCCCGTTAAAGCCTGCACCCTAAAAGATTCCAAACCCTAGGAAAGTACTTCAAACTTTCCTCCCCCAAAGAGGCAGCAAGGCCCACATCAGAATCGGGATACTGGGAGATTCAGAAGTGAAGGAAGACCCTTCCCACAAAACACTTTCTCAGGAGACCCACCTCTTTCAAGGATTCAGAGGGATGAGCTTAGAAGTGAGAACCGGTGTTTTTGATGTCAGGGTTTTGGTCACCAGCTGAAAGGTTGCCCGACTCCTGCCATGTCAAGGGGACAGGGAAGTCAAGGACTGAGAGTGCAGAGACCAGCCCCTTCTTATCAGTCAAATCAAGGTCCATCTCATCAAAATCAGGGAAATCCCAGGAGAACTCCAGCTCAGCCATCTACCTCTGTCCTGAGAAGCCTCAGAAATCCTTCCTAGAATTGGGGCAGCCAAAGAGAAAGAGTTTCGCCTCAGACTGCAGCAGCCAGAGCAGGCACAATAGCAGAAGTAGTGGAAGAGGAAAGAGGATAGATTTATGCAGCAATTGAAAACCAAGGGCCAAACCATCAATTCTCCGTCATCCATACTCCAGCTGAGTATTAGGGTAAGTCTTTTAAGCTTTTGATTGATTCAGGCAGTACTCATTTCTTTATTTCCCCCCTGGATGCTTGCGTAAGCTAGTCTTAGATCAGAAATCAGGGAAACCTATACAAGTTGAATTGGCCAGTGGGAAGAATCTTTTCACTCACCTTGAGATAGATCGTATTCAGTTCAATCTAGATGGAAATTTAACTGACTGTCAGTTTAGAGTTATACCTTTGGGAGTTTTCAACGGAATCCTTGGAATGGATTGGCTCCACAAAAATCAAGCTAACATTCACTGTCATAATGGAACCATTTCCTTCCATGACTTTCACGGAAATAAAGTTCAAGGAATCGAAATTTCAGGATCCCCAAGTCTGTATATAGTAAAAGCTTCTAAGTTATTAAAAGGACTTTAAAAGAAGCAGCTTATTTATGTTGTCAAAATGAATCCAGTAGACTCAAAGTTAAAAGCTAAAGAACCTGAATGGTTAAGTGATTATGATGATTTATTCCAAGCAGAATTAATTGAGATGCCTCCGATTCGGGAAGTAGATCATGAGATAGAATTGACCCCCAGAGCTCAGCCACCACCACAGTAGCCCTGCGCACGTACAAAATGCCAGTTTCTGAAGCCATCAAACTCAAGGAATAGCTTAGACAGCTATTAGAACAAGGAATTGACCCCCAGAGCTCAGCCATAGTAGCCCTGCGCACGTACAAAATGCCAGTTTCTGAAGCCATCAAACTCAAGGAATAACTTAGACAGCTATTAGAACAAGGAATTGTAAGACCTAGTGTTTCACCTTGGGGTGCGCTAGTTCTCTTTCAGAAAAAGAAAGATGGAACGCTAAGACTCTATGTGGACTACAGAGGTCTCAATCAGCTGAGAATAAGTATTCTTCTATCCCCAGAATTGATGAGCTTCTAGTAGACAGGCTAAGTGGAGCCCAGATCTTCACAAAGATCTCAAATCAGGGTATTATCATATCAAGATTAATGAGCAAGATATCTCGAAGATAGCCATCAATACTGTTATGGGCATTATGAATTCACTGTCATGCCGTTTGGATTGACAAATGCCCCAGCTACATTCAATCGCCTCTAATGTAGAACATTCTCAGAGAATAAGTGGATGATTTTGTTCTTGTTTTCTTTGATGATATTCTGATTTACTCAAAGAATGCAGCTGACCATGAAGCTCATGTCAAAAAAGTTCTTGAGGTTCTAATGAAGCACCAACTCTTTGCAAAAAAGAGCAAATGCACTTTCTCTGCCAACCATGTTGAATACTTGGGCTTTTAGGTATCCAAAGATGGAATTTCTCTAGATTCCACAAAAGTCCAAGCAATCATAGATTAGCCTGAACCCAAAACAGTGAAAGAAGTTAGGGGATTCTTGGGATTGACTGGCTGGTATGCTCTCATAGCTTCCTCCCTGACTAATCTTCTCAAGAAGAATACCCCGTTTCAATGGTCAGGTGCCAGAGTGCTTTTGATAAGCTGAAGACCGCCTCTTAGTAATCCTGTTCTGAAGATGCCAGATTTCTCTCTACCCTTTGAGGTAGTAATAACTGATGCCAGTGGTTTTGCCCTCGGAGATGCACTCATGCAAGAAAGTCATGCAGTGGCCTATGAATCCCAAAAACTCAGAACGCATGAGAGGAATTATGCTGTCTAGGCCTGGAACTACTTTCAGTAGTATATGCCCTGAAGTTGTGGAGACATTACCTACTAGGTCAAAGATTCACTTTGATGATAGATCATCAAAGCTTAAAGTGGATCTTCACTCAGAAGGATCTCAACATGCGCCAAAGAAGGTGGATGCAGACCCTACAGGAATTTAATTTTGAAATCAAGTATTGCCCAGGCAAAGAAAATATGGTAGCAGATTCCTTCAGCAAAAAGCCTCCTTGCTTGCAATTACTGTAGTGTCAAATCCTTTGATTATTGAAGCAAGAGAGAAGAGCATGCAGGATAGATTCTTTGGCCCTATTGCTACCCTACTTATGCAGGAAAGCAAAACTCCACAAGACTTGAACCGAATTCAAGGGTACAACTTGGATGATGGAATTATGTATTATAATCGCAGGCTATGCATTCCCAATGATGAGGGAACTAAGGGTCAAATTCTGAATGAAGCCCATGACAGCCTTATTGTTGCAGGACATCCAGGTTTCATCAAGACCTACATGTCTGTAAAGAAAAGCTTCTTTTGGCCTGGTCTAAAAAAGGATGTGCTTAATCATGTACATCAATGTCTGACCTGTCTCAGAAAGTCAAAGCCGAGAGAGTAAAAATGTCCGGGAAGTTACATCCATTAGACATCCCCCCCAGATGAAGTGGGAATGCATCAGTATGTATTTTATTACTGGATTACCTTCAGTGCAATCAAGTTATAACTCCATCTTCGTGGTAGTTGATAGATTAACCAAAGTTGCCCATCTGATTCCAGTAAAAGAAACCTACACTGCAGACAGTGGATGTGGACAGAGTGTTCCTCAAGGAAATATTTAGATTGCATGGTCTACCCCCACCAAAAGAATAGTAAGTGATTGAGACCCCAAATTCACGTCAAGATTCTGGACTGCATTTTTCAAAGCAGTAGGAACTTTCTTGGATCTCAGCACAGCTTACCACCTCGAGATCGACAGTCAAACAGAAAGGGTAAACCAAGTAATCGAACATATACTTCGATGTCATGCTGTGGTAGGGAACCCATGAAGTGGCTAAGTTATCTGCACCTAGTCGAGTTTGCCTACAATGCTTCTTATCACCGAAGTATTGGGATGAGCCCTTTCAAAGCTCTGTATGGACAAGATTGCTTAACTCCATTAACTTGGTCCGACCCATTGATTAGGGTCGAGATGTCCAGATAGATGCTTGATGACATGGAGCAGTAGGATGCAGTCAATTCACAAAGATATAAAAGTTGCCCAGGATAGATAAAAACAGTATGCAAAAAAGAAGAGGACAGACAGAAAATTTGAAGAAGCAGATATGGTCTTCATTCGAGTACGCCCCAAAAGAAGTTCTCTATCTCTTGGAAAGTATATAAGAAGTTATCCCCCAAATATTATGGGCCATATCTGATTACAAAGAAAGTAGGTGACTTAGCCTACGAACTTCTTCTACCTCCTCATCTCAAAGTACATAATGTATTTCATGTCAGCCTACTTAAAAAGTATGTACCAAGACCGAATCATGTGCTTGATGTGATGGAATCTTAACTTCTTCAACCCAAGGGGGGCAGATGAAACTCCAACCTCAAGAAATCCTTGATGTTCGAGAGAAGGTTCTCACGAATAGAATTCTGAGAGAATTATTCATTAAATGGAAGTTCTATCCTTTTGAAGATGCCACCTGCTGGGAGGAGAAAGAAGCCGAACTGTTGCAAGATTATCCCCAATTTGCGAGATGAAGACATCTCGCGTTTTTCAAGTGGGAAAGAATGTAAGATTCCTCGGAGCCTCTCAAGAAGTCCACTATCTTCCCCTGTAATCAAATCCCTCTTTAGAAATATAAAAGATCTTGTTTCTACCTGTTTTGGCCTAGAGAGAGAAAATCTTCTAGAGAGAGGTGATTTAGTTTTTAAATATTTTTGGATGGAAAAATATCTCATCTTACATTTAAAAAAATTCCCCCGAAACAGAAGTTCAAAAAGAATTTCAGAAGGTGCATTAGAAATAAATTATAATATGTTCAAAAGGCCTTATCCTCCTAAGGGTCCAAATTTTTTGAAAATTTCAAATTAAGATTCCAATGCACCAATAAGATTAATCCAAATGTAGGTAGGAGGTAAATTGAAGAAATAAAGAAAATCCTCCCAAAAATGAGTAAATACTCACATAAGATGAAGAGTGGACTAAGGACCAAAGGAAATACTAAAAAAATGAATTTTTGACACCTCAGAGTGGGGATTCCCCCTCATGAAGTAGGCACCTTTTTCCCATCATTGCTTTTGAATTTTAAATCAATAAAATTAGATATTTCATCTCTCCTCTCTCCTAATTCAAAACTCGATCCAGAAAGTGAACTAAACTGACCCAAAAATGATTGACTTGGAAAATTCTAGAATCAATTTGCTTGGTTAGAAGCTTACTTTTTCCTATAAATAGAAGCCTCCCCCTTTGTAGAAGCTTAATAGTGTTTTATTATGCACTGTTACTCTACTCCTCCCTAGAGCCAAAAACAGTGAATTTATTGATAATTCATTAGTTTTTAACCATTTTCTCTTCAAAAGAATTGGTGGCCACTCTTGTTGCAAACAAGAGTAGATCCCTCAAACCATCAAGCTAAAGGAAAGCTCACAAAAATTCATGTAAGCTAGAAATCCTACTTTTTCTTTATTCCATTTAATGGTTTTCTAATTTTTGTTTTCTTTAAAATGAAAAATGATGTTATGCCTTGTTGGAAAGGCTTTCCCCCTCTCTTCATTATTGAATTCGGCCTTTCTTTATCCTAGATATGTAATCAAATTGTTAGAATTAAACTTTTCATATTGTTTCTCTTTAAAAAGTGGAATTTGATTAGTTTAGAATGCTTTAAACCATTTGAGATAATTTCTAAGTAACTTGAGAATGAAAAAATTTAAAAAATGGTCAACCATACAAAGGAGGTTATGGTAAAAATTTTTTAAATTTTGTGAAATAAGTTTTATCTTTTATTATTCAAAAAGAGTAATCCCCACCGTTTGTGTATTCTTAAAGTGTTTCATTCTATGCATGGAAAAATGCATATTATAAATATTTTTATTATAAAAGTGTTATTTCCATTAGAATTAATTTCTATACATAGAAAGATGCATATTGGAGAATTTTTTTAAATTCTAAAAGTGTTACTTTCATTAAAATTGATTTTTATGCATAAATAGATGCATAAAAGATTTTTTTATTATAAAAGTGTTACTTTCATCAAAATTGATTTTTATGCATAAAAGAAGCTTTTTTATTATAAAAGTGTTACTTTAATCAAATTTGATTTTTATGCATAAATAGATGCATAAAAGATTTTTTTATTATAACAGTGTTACTTTCATCAAAATTGATTTTTATGCATAAATAGATGCATAAAAGATTTTTTTATTATAAAAGTGTTACTTTCATCAAAATTGATTTTTATGCATAAATAGATGCATAAAAGATTTTTTTATTATAAAAGCGTTACTTTCATCAAAATTCATTTTTATGCATAAATAGATGCATCAAATAATTTTTTTATTATAAAAGTGTTACTTTCATCAAAATTGATTTTTATGCATAAATAGATGCATAAAAGAATTTTTTTATTATAAAAGTGTTACTTTCATCAAAATAAGTTTTTATGCATAAATAGATACATAAAAGAATTTTTTTATTATAAAAGTGTTACTTTCATCAAAATGGATTTTTATGCATAAAGATGCATGAAAGAATTTTTTTTAATTATAAAAGTGTTACTTTTATCAAAATTGAGTTTTATGCATAAATAGATGCATAAAAGAATTTTTTTAATTATAAAAGTGTTACTTTCATCAAAATTGATTTTTATGCATAAATAGATGCGTAAAAGAATTTTTTATTATAAAAGTGTTACTTTCATCAAAATTGATTTTTATGCATAAATAGATGCATAAAAGAATTTTTATTATTATAAAAGTGTTACTTTCATCAAAATTGATTTTTATGCATAAATAGATGCATAAAAGGATTTTCTTTTATATAAAAGTGTTATTTCCATAGAAGTTGGGTTTTATGCATAAATAGATGCATACATAATTTTTATTTCAAAATAAGAGTTCTCTTTAATCCTATGTTTGAATCCCATGAATAAGTAAATACTCTGTGAGAGAAAATTCTAGCATTTCATATTCTCTAGGATGGTAATGAGAAAATTCAGAAAAACTATCGAAGTCAAAATTTTAGATAAATGATTAATTTATTCCTCATAGGAATTCGTGTGATTAGTTTTGAATTCAATTAAGCAAATACTCAATGAATAAAATTCAGTAAAGTAGTAATTGAAATATTACCCTTCGAGAAAGATAGTTTAGGGAGAACCTTTCAAGACTCAAACCCTGAATCAGTCTATGACCAAGACATAACTCCTTCGTCAGTTTCAAGAAAAGACGATGTGACCAGTTCAGGAAAATTCACTCAAATCACCCACCGAATCTGAAATCGAGTTGACCCTTTGATTCTGATCTGAGGATCAAGGTTACAGAATTCAGGAAATTTTGTTGGAATTCAGACCTGCGATCTAGAAGTATTGGTATACGGATTTAATATATACTCATTATATTCAAAAGAAAATCAAAACTGAAAACTTGCATAGAAACCCTGTTTTCTTAAAGGATTGTCTTACCCTAGAATTTTGGAGGGAGCATTTGGTATATGTGTTTTTCTAAGGGAAGTTCGGTTGCAACAACTGACGGCGGGGAGTGTTCAAAGGATGGCTCACGTGGCAAAAACCTGCCCAGGTCTTGACTAGCCTTGGTATGGTGAAAAATGGTGTGCTTTCGGTATGATGGGTGAGGGCCAACGAAGCGGTCCCTGAGTGAACTGCCAGGACACCTAAGGAGGATCCTGGAGGGTTCTGACCAGGCGATGCACAGGCTCGCGGTGCTTAGGACACCCATGTGTATGTTGTGGAAGATATATATTATATGATGGACCAATGTTTATTGTAATCTGTTACTAGATCTTGTTGCTGACCAGCTGGTCTCAACGGAGAGTCCAGAGTGATACTGTTTTTTTTTGTGAGAAACAAGGATTGAATGGAAATTTTGAGTTATGACATCTGTAACTAATAATTGTTGTCAATGGATTGTTTTATAAGTTAAAGTTTAAAGAGGAGTGTGTGCGTTTTTGTATTCTAAAGCAAAAGTTAAGAAAGGCATTCAATTATGGATGGGTGAGTACTTGTCTGGTTCTACTGATTCCAATGGTTAGGCTAGAATCAGTAGAGTTTTAATAATAAAATGGATAATAGGAATACGTTTAGAACTCGAGTAGTTAAATAAAAGCCTGAAGACTTCTCTAATGAATAGATCAACGGCTGTGCCTGATTCAATTAGGAAAAAAGCGTTGATCCCTTCAAGTTAAGTTTGTAATAGTTTCCCTTCTATCTGGTTTATTCAGATGAAGGTTAGTTCAGTATCTGACTTTGTTAGAAAAATTCGTTAAGAAAATAAAAATGGTGGAATCGTCCCCGTTTTTCGAGCATGGGAAATTTTCCCGGTTTTGGTTTTCGGAATGATCACCAGCTTAGTCTCATGCCTAGACATTCGAGGGTGAGGCCCTGAGTGGGAAACCCTGCCCCACGCATGAGGGAGCTGCTTCCACTGCCAGCTATCGAGAATTCGGTGTGCGGAGGGGGCAGTGGGATCTCACAACCTCGCTACTATAGACTATCTCAAACGGAGCCTTATTAGTTGAAGAATGCACTGTGTTATTGTATGCAAATTCAACCAATGCAAACACTTTTCCCAATCTGCTTCTGCTCAGATACATAACATTTGAGCAAGTCAAGCACAGCTGAATTTGCTATTTCACTCTGACCATCTGTCTAAGGATGATAGGCTGATGAAAAACTCAACTTTGTGCCCATATTATTAAACAATGCCCGCAAAAATATACTGGTAGTTCGAGGATCTCTATCCCCCACAATAGACTTGGGCATGCCATGATGTTTGAAAATCTGAGCTAAGAACAACTTTGCCATGTGCTCTGGCTTGATTGTTTTCCTCACAGGAATAAAGTGTGCCTGTTTGCTAAAACGATCCATAATAGTCCATATAGCGTCATTTCCATGTGCCAATTTTGGCAAATCCATAATGAAATCCATAGCAATGCTTTCCCATGGTTCCTGGGGGGAATGGGTAAGGACTGAAGCAAACCAGGTGTCTTGTGTCTGTCAAACTTGACTTTTTGCTCGCACATAAGCTTCAATATCCCTGCGTAGAGTTGTCCAAAAGAAATATCTTTCCAAAGCCTGTGTAGTAGCTAGAATACCACTATGACTAGCATATGGCGGAGCATGACACTCTTCCATAACCTTTTGGCATAATTCATGCACTACACAAATACAATTCTGCATCATCAAAAACCCATCTCTAATTGAAGAAGATGAGACAGCACTACCATGATTCAAATCAGCCCAAATAAGCTAAAAATTTGTGTCTAAAGCATACATATCCGGCATCCCTCTGATAAGTCCTGATGGTAGTTATGGCATGCACTTGTGGCCTGCATTGACAAAGCATCCACCACCAAATTCTTCTTGCCCGGGGCATGCAAAATCTGAAAATGGAACATGCACAAGAAGTTTGCCCACTTAGATGCTTTTCCGAGAGTTTAGATTGTGTAAGAAAGTGCTGTAAACTGTGGTGGTCTATTTTTACTATAAATTCAGCCCCCAAAAGATAATGCTTCCATGTTTGAAGGGCATGAATAAGGCTAACAACTCTTTCTCATAAACCTGCAAATATAATTTTGCATGTTGTAGGCGGCGGCAAAAGCCACTACATATTCCTCTTGGTTCAAAACAGCCCCCAAACAATCTCCACATGCATCACACTCGATCACAAAAGGTCTATGCAAATCTGGAATATAAAAAGAACTGGCCTTGATATGATGGCATCCTTCAACTTTTGAAAAGCTGTCTTTTTGGGTTTCGACCAACAAAATGCTACTTTCTTCTTCGTTAGATCATGTAACAGAGTGAAGTTAAGAAAGCAAAGTGTCAAATGAATCTACGATAGTACGAGCATAAACCAATAAAGCTCCTAACTTGATGCACATTCGGCAATTCTGGCCAATCCTTGATTGCTTAAATCTTTGCGGGATCCATGCGTACTCCATCCTTGGAAACAATATGCCCTAAATAGTGAATTTTTGATAAGAATAATTCACTCTTCTTACCATTGACGAAAAGCTTATGTTTCCTTAGCTCTTCAAAAATAATGGCAAGATACTCTTTATGTTCAGCCTCACTCTTTGAGAAAATGATAATATCATCAAAGAAAGTACCTGTGAACTTGTGGTGAGGTCTAAAAATTATGTCCCATCATTCTATTGAAAGTGGCTTGAAAGTGGCAATTGAAAGTGGTAGGAGCATTCGTAATTTCAAATGGCACAACCAAATACTCATATAATCCAAATGATCCGTTTTGTGCACATCTTGAGGTACCACTCAAATCTGATGGTAGTCACTCTTAAGATCAATGCGACTGAAACAAGCAACTCCCTCAAGTTTTTCAAGAATATCATCGATTCGAGGAATTGAAAACATGTTCTTGATAGTAATCTTGTTAAGGGCCCGATAATGAACACACATCCTGTATGTCCCATCCTTTTTCTGCACAAGTAAATCTAGAGAACAATAAGGCGAAGAACTTGGCCTTATCAACCCCTTCTCAAGTAAATCATTTACTTGAGTCATGATTTCCTCCTGTTGGGCAACACTCACCCTATAAGGAGGTCGGTTAGGAGGAGAGCTCCCAGGGATTATGTCAATACAATGATCCTCTGGCCTCTCTAGGGGTAACTGTTCTGGTAGTGCATCAGCAAAACAATCAGCATATTCACTTACGAAATCAATCTTATCTTGATCTACAGGAGCTACAGCATCATGCTCAACATTATCACCGTTGAAATAGATATATGGCTTACAACGGGTATGGTACTCTCAGTAGTACCCGCATCAATACAAACTTCCCTACCCCTATTAGTAAACATAATTTTTTTATCTTTGTGCAAAATCTTGGGATCCAATCGGTAATGCCAAGGCATCCCAAGTAACACATCACATCTCGTCAGTGGTGCCATGATCTAGATATCCCTCAATCCCTATACGAAGCTTCCCAATGATGGGAGTGACCTTAACTTCCTTGCCCTCAAATGCAGCATCTACATGAAAGTCCATGCCCAATTCCTCAGGCTTTAACCCAAGAGTAGCAGCCATCTGTATGGATATAAAGTTATCTGTTGAGGCATTATCAAAAAGGAATAAAGTTGTTTGGTCCTTTAACTTGCCCCAAGCTTTGCATAAAATCCTGCTCTTTGGTTCATGTGTAGTGTTACCTTGAACATCGGGTATAACATGTTAACAGTCATCTCCTTTCTGTATATTTACACCAGGGCCTCTGTTGTGGGTATGCCCGCCCGATTTAGGTGTTTTCTCAATCCACCGCTATGCTATCCTAAGGTGCTTGAGAAATAGGCAAAGGCTGAAGTAAACTAGGCAACTTATGCCTATCATACTTAACTTTCTGGCATACCACACACTCACAAACATATTTTTCAATGTCAGCCCGCATACAAGGCCAATAGATATATCTTTCCAAAGCTTGGGTAGTGGGCAAAATACCTCTATGGCCTACATAGGGAGGTGAATGTGCTTCATCCATGACCTTTTCACGAAGCTGTTTGACGACACAAATGGCTTGATGGTGATATAAATAGGCATCCTTGATGGAGAAAGGATGGAGTGATTTTGTAGCCTGTAAATCAACCCATTTCTCTTTGAAATCTTCATTAGTATTATACATTTGAGGCATAGATAAAAGGTCCTCATGATAGGCAATGGTGATAGCATTCACCTTGGGCCTATTAGATAATGCATTAGCTACTAAATTATTCTTTCCAAAAGTGTGAAGAATCTGACAATGAAACATGGAAAGAAAATTAGCCCACCACATCTGCTTCTCTGAGAGTTTTCTCTGTGTGAGAAAGTGCCAGAGAATCTGATGATTTGTTTTGACCACCATAAATTCAGCACCTACTAAGAGATAGTGCTTCCATATGGTTAAAGCATGAATCACAGCCATTCATTCTTTCTCATAGATGGTACTATGCATCTCTGCATCTTGCAATCTTCGACTTTCAAAAGCTACATCATGGCCTAACACTGCTTCTATGCAATCACCACTTGCATCACATTCCACAACAAAAGGGTCATACAAGTCTGGCACAGTAAGAACTGGCCGTTGACGAATGGCATCTTTTAGCTTCTAGAAAACTATCTTTTGTCTAATACCCCAAACACTTTAAGCAAAATAGCCCAAAACTTATCTACATATGTAGATACACTTTCATGCTCTTTTTGTGACAACCAATTCCACTCTTTCTTTACATCTTTCTCAAAGTCCGGAGGAAGAATCTATTCATAAAACTAAATTCTAAAGTCTTCCCAAGACTTTGGATCCTTGTTCTCAAGAATATTTGCCAACCACCAATTGCTAGCCGTATCCTTCAAATACATGCCCACATGACAAAGTTTAGACTTCTCAGTAAAATTCCATTCGCAAATGCAACCTCACACTGTCTCTGATAAAAGAAAGAGCTTTGGTAATATCCCATTTCCCATCATAAGATTCAAACTTAACATCTTTATCCCCAGCCTTGAAAGTCCTCAATCTCTTTGAGGGCTTTTCAGTGGGAGAAGGAGAATGGACTTTGGGTTTAGCATGGCTTTTATGATGGTGAGAATGGCCTTTACGGCGGGGAAAAGAACGATTAGGGGCATGATAGCGAAAGCGGGTATGGGATCTTGAAGAGGCTTCCTGAGAGAGGCATGAAGTGTTGGTTCTCTATGCCTCTTCTTCAGAGACTCAAGAGTATGCTGAATTTCTGGGATGGCCAAAATAGACTTCAATTCAGCCACTTTGGACTGTAGTTGTTGCAACATAACCTCATTGTGATGTGGAGAATCGCTCATGATGGCCGTTGGAGTTGCCCTTCCCAAAGCAGAGCAAGGGAACACAACTCAAAAACACTGTCAAAGCTATCCAAAACAATGTTTTTTCCTGCAACACAATTTTGTATAAGCGCGCCAGCTTAGGGCTTGCAATGGCTGGTGATTACGGACTGGATTAGCGAATCAAGAATGATTAGTGGGTTAATTTACCTTCCACTTTTTATTCACTTTAATTGGTGGCATATCCCTACACTCTCCGCTTCCACACCCTCGGCGCTCTGTGCCAGTGCCCCCATGTCTTTGCCTCCACCCCCTCGATGCTCTCAGTCAGCACCCCCCTCTACGCTCTCTGCCTCCACCCTCTCGACACTCTCTGTCTTGTCCTTGGCCTGATGGGCCATATGTTGCACTCTCTTAGCGCCCCCTCTAAGCCTTTTCTCTTGCGCTTCCCTAGCTGCATGACAACAAGGCCGATGAGCTTCGCTTGGATATGGATTGGAGGCAAGAGACGAGGGGGCGTGCTATAGACGCTTGGGCACCATGCGCTACGAGAGAGATGGAATGAACTCTCTGTGTGAGAGAGATGGAGACACATAGAGAGTAGACACGAAGAGACGGAGAGAGAGAGAGAGAGACAAAGACTCGCGCTATCGGGGAATGCGAGCAGGTGGCCGATTTGGTGGAACACGTGTCACAATATACTATAACTGGAAGATTCCACTAAAATCTATGAAGATGCAGAAAAATAACTGAAGAAAACCTTAGAAAAATAACCTTGAAGACCTTAAAAAAAGAATCAATTAATTAATCATTCGCCAAAAAAAGTTTTGGGGTGCATATTCACTTTTATTGGTGTTGCATATACTCTACCAAATTTAACTAAGTATTGCCTATTCACTTTTATTGGTGTTGCATTTTCACTTTTATTGGTGGAATTATACCCACTACCATGGGTATTAATTATTTAGTGCCCCATGACCTCAAGCTCACCTAAGGTTCACAACCTTAGCACCCCCCCTACACTCTCCGCCTCCATACCCTTGATGCTCTCCACTAGCAGCCCCACGTCTTCGCCTCCACCCCTTTGATGCTCTCAGCCCGGCACCCCCCTCTACACTCTAAGCCTCCACCCCCTCTACCCCCTCGACGCTCTCCGTCTTGTCCTTGGCCTGATGGGCCGTATGTTGCACTCTCGGCCTTTTCTCATGCGCTTCCCCATCTACACGACAACAAGGCCGATGAGCAATGCTTGGATATGGATTGAAGACAAGAGACGAGGGGGCATGCTACAGACGCTTGGGCACCATGTGCTGAGAGAGAGATGGAATGAACTCTCTGCGTGAGAGAGACAGAGACAAAGAGAGAGCAGACGCGAAGAGACGGAGAGAGAGAGAGAGAGAGAGAGACAAAGACTCTCGTTGCGAGCAGGTGGCCAAGTTGGTGGAACACGTGTGACACAATATACTATAAGTGGAAGATTCCACTTATAGTATAGAATCTATGAAGATGTAAAAAAATAACTAAAGAAAACCTTAGAAATAGCCTTGAAGACCTTCGGGAAAAAAAGAATCAATTAATTAATCAATCGCCAAAAAAAGTTTTGGGGTGCATATTGGCAAGCACACATGAATTTCGATTCATTGGCAAGCACTCCCAGTGCTTTAAGTTCTTGATCCTATGTGTGCATGTAATCACACCTAATCATACTACACAATACATCTTCGTTTTGTCTAGATTGTTTCCATGAGACTATGTAGATACACAATACATCTAGATTGTTTCCATGAGTCTTGTCTTTCCTAAAATCATAAAGCAATCTAATTAAGGAGTAGATACACAATACATCTAGATTGTTTCCATGAGTCTTGTCTTTCCTAAAATCATAAAGCAATCTAATTAAGGAGTAGAGTGTGTAGATTGAAAGTGATTTTGTGGGAGATAGAAAAATCCAACCATCAAAGAGAAACACTAGGTAGTGAAACTTTGACATCTTCTTGGTGCAAAGCTTTGACAACCAAAAATATTAAAGAGCGTGATCCTCCCGACACTGATGATGATGACGATTAGGACAATATCTTTAGTGTGGAAAGCCTTAGTTTAGCATGTGCAATGTTTAAAATGTAACATGTTTATGGAGTATGTGACAACTTTATGTGACATTTGGAAAGGAAAAACTTTTCTATATATTGTATACTTTTGTTCTCTAATGTAAGATGAGTATTTCTTTTATTTTGAGCTATAGTTTGTCTGTACAAAAAGCTCTATTTTTTTTCAAAAATCTTGTTAAAGCTCTAAACTAAAATCTCACAAAATAATCACACTCCTACCTTGGCATATAGAGATCATGTCTATCATGTTGATATGGCTTACCCATGAGTATGTTTTCATAGTCCATGGGTATTACATCACATTGGTCCTTAAGAGCTCCTTCGACAAACTTGATCATGCAATGCTATTGGTTTACCTTGAGAGATTCTACAACAAACTTGATCATGCAATCACTATTGGTTTACCTTCAGAGATCCTACGACAAACTTGATCATACAATCACTATTGGTTTACCTTGAGAGATTGACCCTTGTTCATCCATGCTAAGGTTTAGGGATGTGGATGAGGTTGAATGGGGAGAGTTACTATTTTAATGATCTTGGATTTTATCATATCCTTTTGGCTATAATTATCAAAGAGAAAGGATACAAGACTCTATTTAACTTTCCCTCTCATGTTGAATAGACCCTTCCTTTTTTAATTGTTGTAAACATGAGAATTAGAAGCATAAGTAAGGGTCCTTTCCATGAGTCCGCCATGATATTAATATATGGCTTGACTATATAGTTTGTTCCTCAATATCAACATCAAAACTGGAGTTATATGTGGTGATGCTCTGTGAAAATTAATTCTCTTTTAATGCTCATGAAAAGAGAATTAAAAGAGCTTCTTGGCTACATAAACACTTTAAGAAAAGCATGCCCAAGAAAAGACTAATTACCAATTTAAAGTAGAGTTTTTGATCAAGCATCTTCTTTTTTCATTATTAAGAAGAAGATTATTTTGTATAACGCTAAGTATATTGTCCCTACACTACAATACTAGAAGCTTATGGTGGAAGACTAAAGAGTTTGCCTATACCAAGCCTAAATTCTTTAGATTGGGATTTTCCAGACAAGGGTGTTCTATTAGCATTTAAGTCCAAGATTGTCTTAGATATTCAAAATTCTATGAGAGTAGGAAGTATTTCTAAGAGTATTAAGCTATCATGGTTTATACCTCTTTATGTATTTGTGGCATGTTTTCCAAAAGAAAACATGAAGAGGACAAAAGCAATGTGGTTGTCTATGTATATATCTGAGTCTGACTTGGATAATGCACTTGGAGTGCAATGGAAAATGAATGAAGTAATCCATAGGAGTGATTTTATAAAGTGTAATGTTTGCATTAATTCTGTGATGATGGCATATAACATCTCTTGACAAACCTTGTACATTATCTTAGAGTACAGATGATAGAAAAAGAGTAGAGGGACTTGGATGCCATTGGATTCATATGACCTAAAGATCAACTTGAGTGATAATGACAATAGAGTTGTCCCTCTGAATGTAAAATAGGCATTGAGGGATATGCACATCCTTGGAATTTCTATTAGATTTCATACCATCAAACTTCAAATTCAAGGTATTACGATGGGAAGAAGATTCAAAAATCCTTTCAATTGTATGAAATGTATATCCTCTGTAATCTTGAAGTTTAGTTCTTAATACAAGATAATTTTGCACCTATTTATCTTGTCTTGTGGATTTATTTTGTAAAATAGTTATTCAACATTATTAATAATATTTAAGATATAAGATAAGATGACCAATGTTAAAAAACAAATTAAACGCAATATTAATCTCATCTATATATATATATTCCGATGGTATCCATACAAGATGGTTAGATACAAAGCGTGATAACGAAAATTCTTTCTACGCCTTAGGCTCTTACTTTGTCTGGTCAGTGTCCATGGAATATTTGGTCTCCTTGGATTCCTTGGTTGGCTAGGACTCTAATGGCTTTCTCTCCTTAGGCTTGGACTCCTTTGGCTTGTAATCCTTGCTAAACTTAGACTCCTTAGTCTCTTTTATCTTGTTCTCTTTTTCCCTAGGCTTCTCCTTAGGTTATTTGTGTTTCCAAGAAGACTTTCCCTTCTTCTCCGTGTCTAACATTTTCTTCTTTGAGGATGCCCCAAATTTCAATGGAGATCTCACTTGAGACACTATGGGAAATACTTTCTTTTTCAATGTCTTCTTTTTCTTCTTAGGTGGGGTTGCTCGTGGTGGTGAATCTAGATCTTCAAGAATCTCTACACACAATTATCAAGTATTAATCTAATTTCCTTTTCTCTCACCCACCATATGTATGTGTCTATGTAACATGAAGTTATCTTAGTACATATTAGTATGATATGAAAGTTTTGCAAAAATGTATATACTACTCTTTTTGATATGTCTATTGGAAATTTTGATTGCATGTATCTCTATGCATTTGCTACTACTCTTCATCCACATGAGCTTCCATCAATTTGTAATGGAACCTATAGCAAAAATAGTTCTTGTTAACTCTCAACAAAGCCCTATTAAAACTTTAATAGTTGTTATTAATACTCAGATAACATACTAGAAAAACAAAAAACTGATGTGGAGTTTTATTATCGATGATTGGAGGATGGAGGGTTTCTAATGTGCTTACTATCTGCTTAGATTCCTTGCAAAAATTTAAACCTATAGATTATTTAATCTAATACCATTTGGGTAATTAAACATAAATAACACTGACATTTTTTCTTCTCTGTGCAGGCCAAATATGGAATTTAAGAAACAAGTCTTCCTTTTTTTTAGTCCTGCACAACAAATAGAGGGGCAAATGATCATTGATAGAGTAGTGTAATAAAAAACTATACAAGACATATATTATAAATAAAATACTTAATTCCCATTATAAGGAACAATTACATACCTATATTACATTTATCCTTCTCTGCGTTGACATGATCTATAGTTCTAGTATCCCTATCATGTGTGACATCTTCAACCTTTATACTTACATCCATGGGTTTCCTCGCTGATGGAAAATTCAAGATATTGAATGCCTTATAATCACTATGGTATATAGGATTTAAGATCTTTTCAAATTTACATATAACCAGTATGCATGTGTGCATGTCTTTGTCCATAAGTGTGACTCTATGTGCATGGGAAGAACAAAAGTAGTTGTCTATTAAAAAAATCTATGAGATGAAATCTTATGTAGCCTCTTGAATTGCACATATGTCATTGGAGGCCCATCTCATTCCAAGCTTCCAATCATCACAAATCTGTCTAACAATTCTCATGAAAGTAAGCCTAGGGATGAGAAGATCGCTTTTGGGCCTTCCTTCTCTCTCTGAGGAAATTCAAATGTTGGTTGATCCTCTTCTTCAGCTTCTCCCCTAATACTTTATTTTTACTTGTTGCAATTTTCTCTACCAAACCTAGACCTTTCCCACTTTCCTTGTTGTCTACTTTGTTCTAGCCATCTAGAAAAAAATAGACATAATAAATATCTCAGATACAAAGATTGCAAGATAGCTTAAAAGACTAAGAATATGTCAAGAGAATGGGATGTACATGGATAAAAATTGAAGGTCTTGTGTGATGGAAAGATGGCACATGATATCAAAATTGGAGGAAGGCCTTTTGCTTGAATCGCAATGTCTTTCTATGAGGCTTCAAAGTAGGCACTTAATGCTTGAAAAAAGAGAGCTAAAACACTACTTTACACTGATAATTGATGAAATTTTTTTCACCAAAAGTTGTATTCATGACAGAGAGCATAATAGAGCTTAAGTAGTGATAGTAAGAAAATTAGCTCAAAGCCCCAAAATTTGGCAGCCTCTCCAAGGTTCCACCCTTTTACAATGTGGTTGGATTCCACTTTGATTTCCTACAATGGTTTTTTTTTCTTGTTAGCATCTATGTACACCTTCTGTAGCATGGAAACTCAAAGCATCCACAATCACAAATCCAATTTAAAAAAATGAGGATAGTCAAATCTTACCTTGGATTAACAAGTCAACAAAAAACCCACATTTTTCTTCGATGCTAAGCAGCAAAGTGTAGGATGGAAAGATGGCGCTATATACATAATCTGAAGAGGGTCTTTGTTGATATTGGTCAGTCTTTCTATGAGGATTTTGAGATCAACAATAAGAGAAATAGTGTAAGTAGGTGGCTAAGGGACAAATAGACCCACATTTTTCTTTCGGGGCTGAGCAACAAAGTGTAGGATGAAAAGATAACGCGATGGAAAGATGGTGCTATATACAAACTATTAAGAGGGCCTTTTGTTGATATCATCCTAGTCTTTCTATGAGGGTTCTGAGAGTAACAAGATAAATAATGTGAGTAGGTGGTTGAGAGAGAATTAGACCCACATTTTTCTTTGGGGCTGAACAGTAAAGGGTAGGATGGAAAGATGGCATGATGGAAAGATTGTGCTATATACAAAATTTGAAGAGGGCCTTTTGCTAATATTGCATCGGTATTTCTATGAGGGTTTAGAGAGAAGCAAGAGAAATAGTGTGAGTAGGCGGCTGAGATGAGAGAGATATAGACCCACATTTTTCTTTGGGGCTAAGCATCAAAGTTTAAGATGGAAAGATGGTGCTATATACAAAATCTAAAGAGGGCTTTTTTTGCTGCCCGGTCTGTCTATGAGGGTTCTGAGAGCAATAAGAGAAATAGTGTGAGTAGTGGTTGAGAGAGAAATAGTGTGAGAGTAGCTTCAAGTAGGGTTCTAAGCAACAAGACAAATCAAAGTAGCTTTAAGATGGAGTGATATATTGAATCTCATGGTGTCTTTTGCTCTGATATCAAATTGTCCTTCTAATAAGTAGCAAGAAAATGTGGAAAAAAAAATATACGAAGTCTACATGATATATATAAGATGCACCTTCACACATGTGGCTTAGGACCGTACTACCACATGGTGGATATGCATCACATCACATGTGCTCAGCATGTGGCCGTACTCTGGACACATGGTACCTTGTTGCCTACACACATCACACATGCTCTGCCATATGTGGCTATACTCTCGACACGTGGTACTGTACTACTAATAAAAAAGACAATAGAGGGGAACACTCCGGGCATACCTAAACCATACTTTCTTTTATTTCATCAATACACACCAAGTAGAGAAACACCATAGCTTTCCTTCATCGTCGCTGTCCATAAAACACAACACCTTTCCTAATGATAAGTTCACACTAAAATAAACCTAAAGCTAATGTTGTCCACACACTTGGCCAGCTGGACATGACCATTATTGTCCACACACACTGCTAGACTAGTGTCCACATGCTATCGCTATCCAGTAGTTCCCAATGATCTTGCATTCTCAATAGTCCCCCTCAAGATCATCATATCCAACCATGTCTCTTTGAAGTACTCTAACTTCTCTTTACCAAGTAGTTTGGTAAAGATATATGTAACCTACTCTTCAGTCTTCACAGAGTTAACTCTATCTATCCATCCAAAACTTTCTCTTGATGAAATGATAGTGGACCTCTATGTGTTTGGTCACCTACTCTTCAATCTTCACATATGTCAACTCTATCTTTCCATCCAACACTTTCTCCTGATGAAATGATAGTGGACCTCTATGTGTTTGGTCCTCGCATGATAGAAGACCAAAATGCTTGTTGTTGCCAATTGTATGATGCTCATGTTGTCATAATGCATGACAACTTTCCCATCACATTACTACCCCGAATCGTTGAGTTACTTTTTCAACCATACCATCTCACATGTAGCCAAGTTTCTCCTTTATACTCTACCTTTGTGGTAGATAAATAAATTATGGGTTTCTTTTTGCTACTCCAACTTACCACTGCACTTCCCAATGTGAAAGCATAGCCACTAGTAGTAGATCTGCTATCATAAGAACTACTTGCCCAATCTGCATCTGTATATCCATGAGCATCCATAGCTTTGCCATACTCATAAAAGATTCCATAATAAGTTGTAGCTTTCACATATCTCAAGATTCTTCACTGCATCCAAATGTGGTTTCCTTGGGCTTTGCATAAATTTATTCACAAGCCCAACTTCATATAGCATAAATCCGGTCTAGTGATAGTCATGTATATCAAACTATCACAACCATATTTCTATACATTGTCACATCCTCAATCTCTTCACCACAACAATTAGCCCTTAACTTCACATTTTTCTCCAATGGTGTGCTCATTGGCTTATAACCTATCATGCCATATTTTGCTAGCATATTCAATGCATAATGCCTTTCTTTGGTTTCACCACTTCAATGCGAAGAAAGTATCTCAATTCTCCCAAGACTTTCATGTCAAATTCACCACATAATGAAGCTTTCACATCAGCAATATCCTTGTTTGAATCACCTATCACACAATACCATTTAATGTGATGAATCTAATGTTACCATTAGCAATATCCTTGCTTGAATCACCTGTCACACAATCAAGTCATCTACATAGATAACAATCACCACAATACCATTTGATGTGATGAATCTAATGTTCCCACATGAAAACCAATGCTAAGATACATGCTTATCTTGTCTATTCAAGCACATGGTGCTTGCTTCAACCCATACAAAGCCTTCTTCAACTTACATACATGTGTGGGATAATTAGGATATGCACATAACATTATGGTTGCTCCTTAAATACCTCTTCTTGCAATTCACCATTTAGAAATGCATTCTTTACATCTATTTGATGCATTTTCCAACCATTTGATGTAGCCAATGCAATCATAGATCTCATTATTTTTGTCTTTGTGATAGGACTAAACGTTTTATCATAATCCACTAACCATGTGTCTGTGCATACAGCTAGCCTTGCTTTATGCCTTTCTATTGATCCATCCAACTTACATTTCACTTTATACACCCATTTGAAACCAATGACATTCTTTCCACTTGGTAATGAAACCAGATCCCAAGTATCATTGTGGACCAAGGCATCCATTACTTTCTCCCATACATGCTTTCCAATAGCTTCTGCAAAACATGATGGTTCCACATGCTTCATCATTGATGTCTTGTATGCATAATGCATTGCATACCCATCATATGTCAATCTCTCCATTGGATATATTATCCTTCATGACCTCCTCAAAACCTGTGGATCACTTTGTACACCCTGCACTCTAACATGTGGAGAAACATATCTCTCTTGCCTTACACCTAGAGTATGTAAGACTGGGATGCCAAGTTCTTCATCTAGAATTTCTGAGCTAAATGACTCATAACCTATTATGCCAATTCCTTCGATGTTCTTTTTTCCTTTATCAACAACACTTCCACTTGTGCTCACACTACCATGTCTCAACCTTCCTGAACATGAACTTACATTATCACTTCCACTAGATGTTACAGTTGGCCTAGACAATGAAGTAGAACTATCTTTTGGGCAAGTTCACATGCACATCTGCATCTATGTCATCAACCATAACATCCTATTTATTTTAGTACCAACTTGCCAACTCATCAAACACCATATCTCTAGAAATGAGAACCTATTTAGTTTTTGGATTGTAACATTTGTAAGCCTTTATGTCTTGTGCATAACCAATAAATATTCACTTCTCATCCTTTGGGTCCAACTTCCTTCTCTTCTCATCCATCACATGTACATAAGCAATACATCCAAAAACTTTGAGATGCCTAATGTCCGGCCTAAAACCTGTCATCCTCATCTTAGGAGTACTATTATGTATGGTAGCTATAGGTGTCTTATTCAATATGTACACCACTTTGAGACATGATTTTGCCCAATAATATAAAGGCATACTCTTATCACATCAATGCTCTTGCTACTTCACCTATCACTAGATTCTTTCTCTCAGCAACCCCATTTTGCTGAGGAGTATACCTACATGTAAGGTGCCGTCTAATACCATGTAAGGTACCTACGTGTAAGGTGCCATCTAATACAATGTAAGATGCCATCTAATACCATGGTATCTCAAGAATGTATCAAATGCATGTGAGATGTACTCACCCCACCACCATCTGTCCTCAAACATTTAATCCAATGACCATATTGCTTTTCTACAAGTGCCCAATGCTCCACTCTTCTCTTTCAAAAACTAAATCCATGTCATCTTGCTGAAACCATCAATATATGTGATGTAATACCTACTTCCATTTATTGATTGGTTTTGAGTGGGACCCCAAATGTCACTATGCACAACCTCAAGTGGTCTTCTAGTCATTTGAATATCCGTGGGAAATGGTAACCTTGCTTGTTTCCCAAATTGGCATTCATCACAAACATGTGTATTCCCATCATATTTGAAACTTGGTAGACCACCAATAATTCCCTTTGTTTGCATAGATTTCAAATTTTGTATGTTTACATGAACAATCCTTTTGTGCCAAATATCAATGTCTAGCAGCACTATTCCACAACTATGAGAAAACATAGTTAACTTCAATTTTGGTATGCTTGCCTTCAACTTGAACAATCTCCCTTCCTTTTGAACTTTGGTAATCAATTTTCAGCCTTGTTTAAAGTCCTCAACAAACATCCATGCTCATGAAATCTCACCTGTAATCCTTGTTCCACCATTTGTCCCCAATAGGTGCCAAAATATTTGTAAATAGATGGCACATACAACACCTTAGACATAGTTTTCACCCTGCCATCATGCATCCTCAATGGTACACTACCAACATGTGTAATAGGATGCTAAGTATCTTGACTTGTACCAACATAACCCTGAGTTTGTGTAGACATCATGTTATAAAACCACTCTCCATGACATGTCATGTGGTTTGATACACCTGAATCCATATACCATGTTCTCTGTGGCCGTACTTTAGACACATGGTACCATACTGTAATGGTCTTTTTTTGAAGGGTCTAAAAATCCATGAAGTTCATTTTTTAATATTTTATCTAGTGGTCAAGGTAGCCCTACAAAGTATTCCCACCTAGCCCTTTAGCTAACTAGAAAGTAGCCCCACCCTAGCCCTAAGTTGCAACTTGTTTTTGTAAATCTTTTGGCATAGAAAGACCACGCAATTGGAGGCATCGTATCTCCATCAATTGAACATATCATGCCATCCTTTGCAAATATTTTGGCATAGAAAGACCATGCGATTGGAGGCATCGTATCTCCATCAATTGAACATATCAGGCCATCCTTCCATATGATCATTTTACCAATTTTTAAAACCCCCTTGAACACTGAGTCATATAAATGATGAAAAACAGGTAGAGGGAGAGGAGACACACACACAGGAGAAAACCCTAATGTATATTGCAAACCCTAACCATAGAGGGAAGCCATCTCCCTTCTCACACAATGCATAAAGACATAATCCATAATACACAACACACACTCTATGTTGTGTCCACACTCAGCTAACCCTAGCTAATGTTCACACACTATGACCAGCTGGACGCAGTCATTCATGTCTCACACATGTTGCTACCTAACATGCTAGCACATAGCACAGCTGGCACACGTTGACATCGAGCTTGAATGTCAACAGCCCCTCTCAAGCTCATGATGTACTGCCATAGATGAAGATGGAGATGAGCTTGGACTATCAAAGCTCTCAACACTCCCCCTCAAGCTCATCCCACGTACTCCCAACATAGTACGGAAGTACTCAAACTTCTCCCTGCTAAGTGGCTTTGTAAAGATGTCGGCCACCTGCTCTTCAGTCTTCACATACTGCAGATCCACTGTACCATCCACCAACACTTTCTCTCACAAAATGATAGTGGACCTCTATGTGTTTGTTCCACGCATGAAAAACTGGATTCTTGGCCAACTGTATGCACTCATGTTGTCGCAATGAATGACAACCTTACCATCAATATGCTCACCCAAATCAGCCAAGAGACTCTTTAACCATACTCCTTCACATGTAGCAATGGCTGCACCCCTGTATTCAGCCTCTGTAGTACTAGATAAAGCAATAGTAGGTTGCTTCTTGCTACTCCAACTCACCACTGCACTTCCAAATGTAAAGACATAACCACTAGTAGACCTCTTGTCATACGAGATACCTGCCCAATCTACGTCTGTGTAGCCATGTATATCCAAGCCTTTACCATGCTCATAAAGAAGACCATAATGTGCAATGGTCTTTACATATCGCATAATGCATCTCATTGCATCCGAATGAGGTTTTCTGGGGCTCTGCATAAATTGGCTTACTAGCCCCACAGCATAACTAAGATCTGGGCGTGTGATAGTCATGTAAATATAAGACTGCCAACCATCTTTCTATACATAGATGGATCATCCAACTCTTCACCAAAATCAACCCGCAACTTCACATTCTGCTCCAAAGGTGTACTCATTGGCTTACACCCTGTCATCCCATATTTTGCCAACATATCCAATGCATATTGGCGTTGCACTAACCATGTACCTGCATGGTCTTTGATCACTTCAATTCCAAGAAAATATGTCAATTCACCCAAGTCTTTCATGTCGAATAACATCTGTAGCATGATCTCCTGTGACAATCAAGTCATCCACATAGATGACAAGTAAGACAATCCCTTGATCTGTTTTCTTCACATAGAGTGAAGAATCTGCTGTAAAAACCTGAAATCCAAGGGAGATAAGATATCGGCTCATCTTATCACTCCAAGCATGAGGTGCTTGCTTCAAACCATATAATGCTTGCTTTAATCTGCATACATGATTGGGATACTTTGGGTGTACATATCCTTCGGGCTGTGCCATATAAACTTCCTCTTGTAAATCACCATTTAGAAATGCATTTTTCACATCCATTTGATGCATTTTCCAACCATTTGCTGCAGCCATAGCAATGACTACTCTCACTGTTCCCATTTTTACAACTAGATTAAATGTTTCATCATAGTCTAAGCCTTGGGCATAACCCTTAGCTACCAATCTCGCTTTATGGCGTTCAATGGAACCATCTGACTTGCATTTCACCTTGTAAACCCATTTGCAACCAATAACATTTTTGCCTTATGGTAAGGCAACTAAATCCCATGTTTCATTATATGAACCAATGCGTCCATCTCAACATCCATTTGCCTTCTCCCATACATGCTTTCCAATAGCTTCTGTATAGCATGTAGGTTCCACATGCTTCACCAAAGAAGTCATATATGCATAATGCATAGCAAAATCACGATATGTCAACTCGATACCTAACCCTTTGGGATCTCCACAATGCATGCGGATCACTCTGAACACCTGTCACTCTAACATGTGGAGGCACATATCTATCCTGTCTTACACCACGTGTGCATAAAACTAGTATGCCAAGTTCCTCATCCAAACTCTCTGAACTTGACGACTCATAACCTGTAATGCCAATTCCTTCAACCTTCTTTTTTCCTTTATCCACAGCACTACTCCCAATGCTCACACTCTCATGCCTCAAGCGTCCTGACCATGGACGTATAGTGCTACTCTCAGACTCTACTAGCCTAGACATAGAAATAGAACTTGCTTGTGGCAAGTTCACATGCACATCAGCATCAAGAGAATCAATGACACCCTCATCCTTTGCTTTGTACCAACTAGCAAGTTCATCAAACACCACATCTCGTAATATAACCACTTGCCTAGTTTGTGGATTGTAACATTTATATGCCTTGCGATCCTATGCATATCCAACAAACACACACTTTTCTGCCTTAGGATCCAACTTCCTCCTTCTCTCTCATTAGGCACATATACATAAGCTATGCAACCAAACACGTTGAGGTATTCAATGTCTGGTCTAAAACCTATAAGCCGCATCTCTGGCGTACTTCCATGTATGGCTATTGTGGGGTGTCTTATTAAGTATATACACTGCAGTGGCACACGCTTCTGCCCAATAATAATCTATTATGCTCTTTTCATTAAGCATTGCCCTGGCCACATCACAAATGACTCTATTCTTCCTCGCAGCAACACCATTTTGCTGAGGTGTATACCTGCAAGTTAACTGCCTTCTTATGCCATGCTTTCTCAAGAAATGTTGAAAATCATGTGAGGTGTATTCACCATCTCTATCTGTCCTCAAACATTTTATCCAAGAACCATATTGCTTCTCTACAAAAGCTTTGAAATCCATAAACTTTCCCAACACTTCACTTTTCTCTCTGAGAAAGTAAATCCAAGTCATTCTGCTAAAATCATCAATGAATGTCACATAATATAAGCTGCCTTTAATGGATGGGTTTTGTGCAGGACCCCATACATTGCTATGAACTATTTCAACTAGCCTGCTACTCATGTTGCCTTCTCTAGGAAACGACAACCTCGCCTGCTTTTCAAACTGACAAGCATCACAAACATGCATATTCCCATCATACTTAAATCTAGGCAGCCCACTAACAATGCCTCTTGCCTGCATGTTTATTAACCTTTGTATATTCACATGCCTAATCCTTTTATGCCACATGTCAATGTTGTGTACCACATTTCAGCTTTTAGAGAACATGGCTGATTTCAACTCGGGAATCCAAGCATCCAACTTAAATAACGTGCCTTCTTTCTTGCCTTTGGCAATGACTCTACATCCATTTTTGAAATCCTCAACGAAGCAGCCATGCTCATTGAAAAATGAACCTGTAAACCTTGTTCCACCATTTGACCAACTGAGGCCAAACTTTTTGTAATAGAAGGCACATACAAGACATCTGCCATAGATTTTGTTTCACCATTGTGCATAATCAATGGTACACTTTCAACATGTGTAATGGCATATTGGGTATCATCTCCTGTCTCCACATAGCCTTTCACATCCATAGGCTTCATATGCTCAAACCATTTGCCATGACAAGTCATATGTTCCAGAGTCCATATACCAAGTGTCATCACTTTCACCATTCCTCATCATAGATCCCACAACATGTTTCATGGCAAACAAGTGATTTGCATTGCCATCATTGCTGCTTGATGCATAATTTCCACCATATTGTGCATAATGTCCACCATGTTGTGCATAATGTCCACCATGTTGTGCTCTACCCCCTCTCAAATCATTTGGTTTGCAGAAACAATCACGTATGACCAAATTTCCCATAGTAATGGCATTCCACATTTTGCATAGATGTTTGTTGGCCTTGCCAACGTCCTCTACAATGAGGATTACCTCTGCCTCTTTGAGGTGTATATCCACGACCACCTCTAACACCATATGTAGGCTGAAAATTCTATTGTGGTGACTTGTCCTGCCATCCACGACCATTACCATGGCCACATGATGCAAATCTCCCTAGGCTGCCTCTAAATCCCCTTTGTGAATAAGCCTGATTTCTACCATTATTATCATGGCTAGTAGATGCATCATGAAAAGAGTCACTGAGTTTGATTTCCTCAACAAGCAAGAGTGAAACCAACTCGTCAAAATCTGGTAAACCTATACTCCGAACCGAGATGGATGTATCAAAAGACTTATACTCCTTGCCAAGACCACGCAAGGTAATGTCTACCAAATCATCATCAGGCATGGGGGCATTGATTGTTGCTAATGCATCTGCATACTTCTTTATCTCTTGTACATAATCATGGATGCTCCTTCCTTTCTGTTTCACATTATGAATTTGTTGTCTCAACTGAGACTTGCGAGCACTAGTGTCTGTATCAAACAGCTTTACCAATGTATCCCATGCATCCTTGGGATTCTCAGCATCATGTATATGTATGAGTATAGCATCCGAGATACATATAGACAGGTAATGCAAAACTTTGTGTGCTCTTTCTGACCATTGCTTATGAGCTATAACATGTTGCTGTGTAGGTTGTCGGGGTAGTTCCGGCTGCTCTGGCTCCGCACCTATAAATAAGATTCCAAAAACCTTTTCCCTTCAGAAAGCTTTTGATCCTGTACTTCCATGCTTGGAAGTTCTTCCTATCCGACTTTTCACCCACAATTTGTACTGGATTATCTGACATATTTGCTCAATGCAAATGCATCTTCCGCACATGTTCAAATCTATAAACGAGCCTTCCTCAGCTCAACCACACTCTAATAAGCGTTCCAGATACTCCAAAGTACTCAACGAACTTCACTTTTAATGTAGAAAATCAAACTGATGCATCCAAAATGAACTGGCATACGTAGTCCAAGGTATCCTAATTTGGCACGCTTTCCAAGGCTTCAATTTATAATGTAGTGGTTCAATCAAGTGTGGATAACTTGCGTTGACACCTAAACAAGCTCAATGTTGTGTAACATTCCTCCCCAGCCTCTCAAGATATCCAGCATCTTCCCTTGTAATCAAATCCCTCTTCAGAAATATAAAAGATCTTGTTTCTACCAATTTTGGCCTAGAGAGAGAAAATTTTCTAGAGAGTGATAATTCAGTTTTTAAATATTTTTGGATAAAAAAATATCTCATCTTATTAAAATAAGTTCCCCTGAAACAGAAGTTCAAATTTTTTTTCAAAAGGTGCATTAGAAATTAAGTATAATCTGTTCAAGAGGCATTATCCTGGGGGTCAAGATTTTTTCGAAATTTTAAATTAAGGTTCCTATGGACGAATAAGATTCATCTAAATGTAGGGAGGAAATAAATAGAAGAATAAAAGGAAAATCTCCCAAAAATGAGTAAATACTCACATAAGATGAAGAGTTGACTAAGGACAAGGTTAATAGTTAAAAAAGAGAGATATTTAGGTGAAATGATGCATTTTTGACACCTCGGTATGGGGGAATTTTCCTCATAAAGGAGGCGCCTAATTCACATGCTTGAATGAGTTTTAAACTCCCAAATAATGAGATATTTTTATCTCTCCTCTCTCCTGTTTCAACTAGATCCAAAAAGTGGACCAAACTGACCCAAAAATGGTCAAAATTTGACCAAACTGATCTGGAAAATTCTAGAATCAGTTGGCTTGGTTAGAAGCTCACTTTTTCCTATAAATAGAAGCCTTGAATTTTATTCATAATTCATTAGTTTTTGACCTTCCCTCTTCTAAAAGATTGGTGGCCACTCTTGTTTCAAACAAGAGTAGAACCCTCAAACCATCAAGCCAAAGGAAAGCTCTCAAATTATCTATGTAAGTTGGAGATTCTTCTCTTTTCTATTTCTTTTATGGTTTTTTATGATTTTTGTCTTCTCTAAAATGAAATGATGTTATGCCTCATTAAAAAAAAGGTATTCCCCTCTCTTCTTTAGTAAATCCAACCATTCTTTATCCTAGATGATTGATTATTGGATAAAATCATGTTTTTCATAATGTTCTCTTAAATAAGTAGAAAATGTTTACACTAGAATGATTTAAATACTCTTGGTAAACTTCTAATTAATTTTAGTGAGTTAAAAATTGAAAAATGGTCAGCCATACAAAGGAGGTTATGGTGAAATTTTCTAAAAAATTGTGAAATAAATTTCATCTTTTATTAATAAAAAAGAGTAATCCCCATCGTTAGAGTATTCTAAAAGTGTCATTTTCATTCATGCATAAAAAGATGCATATTAATTAATTTTTATAAAAGAATGATTTTCAATAGAATTAAATTCTATGAAAGATACTTATTGATAATTTTTTTTTATGAAAGTGTTACTTTCTTCATTATGGATTTTTATGCATAAAATAATGCATAAAAATATTTTTTTATTACAATGAGTTACTTTCATCATATTGATTTTTATGCATAAAAGTATGCATAAAAGAATATTTTTTTATTATAAAAGTGTTACTTTTATCATTATTGATTTCTATGCGTAAAAGTATGCATAAAAGAATATTTTTTATTATAAAAGTGTTACTTTTATCATTATTTATTTCTATGCATAAAAGAATATTTTTTATTATAAAAGTGCTACTTTTATCATTATTGATTTCTATGCATAAAAGTATGCATAAAAGATTTTTTTTTTATAAAAGTGTTACTTTTATCATTATTGATTTTTATGCATAAAAGTATGCATAAGAGAATTTTTTTTTAATTATAAAAGTGTTACTTTTATCATCTCGCTCGCCATTTTGAGAGTCTTTACTTTCCTGATCCTCTTGAGCGACGTCGGTATATGTGGTTCAATGGAAGACGGTGTATTAATATCAATACCAGTCTCAGCGTCAGAGGCTCAGACAAAATATTTCCTTGGCCATGATTCTGATAAGACTAGGGCTTGTTGTTCAACTCTTTGATCATTCACCCAGGAACTTCAGAACTTCATGCCGATTTTTTAGACTTCTTACTCGCTTTATCCCGAGAAATAGAATTACAGCACCTATTTGTGTAATGAATCGTGTGTACCATGGTATGTCCTCTTCACAGTTTCGCTTCTTTATACGATTATGTCTGAGGCAGTGATTCTGGAGTCGAGCTGCTCTATGTACACATTGCAACTTTTATATAAATATAAAAATGTTTTCTGAAGAAAAATTTCCTGTTGTATAAGTGATTGTTTACGGACGATCTGACGAACGATCTAATAAAGAAAAATCTGTTATTGGACATATGTCATAGATCTCCAATAAGATCATTATCTTGTTTAAGAAATTGTTTTCCGAACCTCTTAAGTCTTAGGATCTCATGGATGATATCAAAATAAATATTTAATAATATATAAATTTTTGAGAGAATCATGAGACGAGGAAACCGTGGCCATCAGCCAGACCCTCTCTCTGAAGATGACGAGCTTGACCCTGATGTTCGCAAGGCTCTTCATAGGACTCAGCCAGGACCCTTCAAAGGAGAAGGGGAGAACTGTTAAAAGATAGGTAGAGGGAGAGGAGACACACACACAGGAGCAAACCCTAATGTATATTGCAAACCCTAACCATAGAGGGAAGCCATCTCCCTTCTCACTCAATGCATAAAGCCATAATCCATAATACACACAACACACTATGAGTTGTGTCCACACACATCTAACCCTAGCTACTAATGTCCACACACTATGACCAGTTGGACGTGGTCATTTATGTCTCACACATATTCCTACCTAACATGCCAGCACATAGCTAGCTCACACTGACATCGAGCTTGAATCTCAACAGCCCCTCTCAAGCTCATGATGTACTGCCATAGATGAAGATGTAGATGAGCTTGGGATATCAAGACTTTCACACATGTTCCTACCTAACATGCCAGCACATAGCATAGCTGGCTCACACTGACATCGAGCTTAAATCTCAACAGCCCCTCTCAAGCTCATGATGTACTGCCATAGATGAAGATGTAGATGAGCTTGGGATTTCAAGACTCTCAACACTGCCCTCAAGCTCATCCCATGTACTCCCAACATAGTACGGAAGTACTCAAACTTCTCCCTGCTAAGTAGCTTTGTAAAGATGTCTGCCACCTGCTCACATCAGTCTTCACATACTGTAGATCAACTGTACCATCCAGCACCTTCTCTCTGACAAAGTGATAATGGACCTCTATGTGTTTGGTCCTCGTATGAAACACTGGATTCTTGGCCAACTGTATACTGCTCATGTTGTCACAATGAATGAAAACTTTGCCATCAATAGGCTCACCCAAATCTGCCAAGAGACTCTTTAACCATACTGCCTCACAAGTAGCAATGGCTGCACCCCTGTATTCAGCCTCTGTACTAGATAAAGCAACTGTAGGTTGCTTCTTGCTACTCCAACTCACCACAGCACTTCTAAGTGTAAAGGCATAACCACTAGTAGACCTCCTGTCATATGAGCTACCTACCCAATCTCAGCATCTGTGTAGCCATGTATATCCAAGCCTTTACCACCCTCATATAGAAGACCATAATGTGTAGTGGTCTTTACATATCGCATAATGCGTCTCACTGCATCCAAATGAGGTTTTCTGGGGCTCTGCATAAATTGGCTTACTAGCCCCACAGCATAACTCAAATTCGGGCGTGTGATAGTCATGTAAATGAGACTACCAACCATCTTTCTGTACATAGATGGATCATCCAACTCCTCACCAAAATCAGCCCCAAAGGTGTACTCATAGGCTTACACCCTGTCATGCCATATTTTGCCAACATATCCAATGCATATTGGCGCTGAACTAACCATGTACCTGCATGGTCTTTGATCACTTCAATTCCAAGAAAGTATCTCAACTCACCAAGGTCTTTCATGTCAAATTGCCCACTCAATGCTTTCTTGACATGCATAACATCTGTACCATGATCACCTGTGATAATCAAGTCATCCACATAGATGGCAAGTAAAACAATCCCATGATCTATCTTCTTCACATAGAGTGAAGAATGTGCTGTAGAAATCTGAAATCCAAGAGAGATAAGATATCTGCTCATCTTATCACTCCAAGCACGAGGTGCTTACCTCAAACCATTTAATGCCTTTTTCAATCTGCATACATGAGTGGGATACTTTGGGTGTACATATCCTTCTGGTTGTGCCATATAAACCTCTTCTTGTACATCACCATTTAGAAATGCATTTTTGACATCCATTTGATGCATTTCCCAACCATTAGCTGCAGCCATAGCAATGACTACTCTCACTGTTCCCATCTTTGCCATTGGACTGAATGTTTCATCATAGTCCAAACCTTGGGTTTGTGCATAACCCTTAGCTACCAATCTTGCTTTATGTCGCTCAATGGAACCATCAGACTTGCATTTCACTTTGTAAACCCATTTACAACCAATGACATTTTTATCCTGTGGTAATGCAACCAAGTCCCATGTGTCATTATGAACCAATGCGCCCATCGCAACATCCATTGCTTTCTCCCATACATGCTTTCCAATAGCTTCTGTATAGCATGTAGGTTCCACATGCTTCACCATAGATGTCATATATGTATAATGCATAGCAAAATCACGGTATGTCAATCTGTCAACAACTGGATATCTGACCCTTTGGGATCTCCGCAATGCATGCGGGTCACTCTGAACACCTGTCACTCTTGCATGTGGTGGCACATATCTATCCTGCCTAGCACCAGGTGTGCGTAAAACAGGTATGCCAAGCTCCTCATCCAAACTCTCTGAACTCGATGACTCATAACCTGTAATTCCAATGCCTTCAACCTTCTTCTTTCCTTTATCCAAAGCACTACTCCCAGTGCTCACACTCTCATGTCTCAAACGTCCTGACCATGGACGTACACTGCTACTCTCAGCCTCTGCTGCTGCTGGCCCAGACATAGAAGTAGAACTAGAAGTTGCTTGTGGCAAGTTCATATGCACATCAGCTTCAAGTGACTCAATGACACCCTCATCCTTTGCTTTGTACCAACTAGCAAGCTTATCAAACACCACATCTTGTGAGATGACCACTTGTCTAGTTTGTGGATTATAACATTTGTATGCCTTTCGATCCTGTGCATATCCAACAAATACACACTTCTCTGCCTTAGGATCCAACTTCCTCCTTATTTCATCAGGCACATGTACATAAGCTATGCATCCAAAAACTTTGAGGTGTCCAATGTCTGGCCAAAAACCTATAAGCCGCATCTCTGGTGTACTTCCATGAATGGTTGTTGTAGGTGTTTTATTCAGTATATACACTGCGGTAGCACAAGCTTCTGCACAATAATAATCTGGCATGCTCTTTTCATTGAGCATTGCCCTGGCCACTTCACATATGACTCTATTCTTTCTCTCAGCCACACCATTTTGCTGAGGTGTATACCTACAAGTCAATTGTCTTCTTATACCATGCTTTCTCAAGAAATGCTCAAAAGCATTTGAGGTGTATTCACCACCTCCATCGATCCTCAAACATTTAATCCAACAGCCATATTGCTTTTCTGCAAAAGCTTTGAAATCCATAAATTTTTCCAACACTTCACTTTTCTCTCTGAGAAAGTATATCCATGTCATCCTAGTGAAATCATCTATGAATGTCACATAGTATAAAATACCTTTGATAGATGGGTTTTGTGCAGGACCCCATACATCACTATGTACTATCTCAAGTGGCCTGCTACTCATGTTTCCTTCTCTAGGAAACCGCAACCTTGCCTGCTTTCCAAACTGACAGGCTTCACAAACATGCATATGCCCATCATACTTGAATCTAGGCAGCCCACTAACAATGCCTCTTGTCTGCATGTTCTTTAACCTTTGTATATTGACATGTCCAATCCTCTTATGCCACATATCAATGTCCTGTACCACATTTTTGCTTTTAGAGAACATGGCTGATTTTAACTCAGGAATTCTAGCATCCAGCTTAAACAACCTGCCTTCTTTCTTGCCTTTAGCAATGACTCTACATCCATGTTTGAAATCCTCAACGAAGCAACCATGCTCGTTAAAATGAACCTGTAATCCCTGTTCCACCATTTGACCAACTGAGGCCAAGCTTTTTGTAATCGAAGGCACATACAATACATCTGACATAGACTTTGTTTGACCATTGTGCATAACCAATTGTACACTTCCAACATGTGTAATGGCATGCTGAGTATCATCTCGTGTTTCCACATAGCCTTTCACATCCATAGGCTTCATATGCTCAAACCATTCACCATGACAAGTCATATGGTTTGATGCTCCAGAGTCCATATACCAAGTATCATCATTCTCAGCATTTGTCATCATCGATCCCACAACATGTTTCATGGCAAACAAGTGATTTGCAGAGCCATCATTACTGCTTGGTGCATAATTTCCACCACCATGTTGTGCATAATTTCCACCATAATGACCACCACGTTGTGCTCTACCCCCTCTCAAATCATTCTATTTGCGGAAACAATCTCTTGACATATGACCAAATTTCCCACAATAATGGCATTCCACATCTTGCATAGATGTTTGTTGGCCTTTCCAACGTCCCCTACCATGAGGATTACCTTTGCCTCTCTGAGGTGAATACCCACGACCACCTCTACCACCATATGAAGGCTGAAAATTCTGTTGTGATGACCTGCCCTGCCATCCTTGACCATTACCACCACGGCCACGTGGTGCAAATCTCCCCCTACCTCTAAAACCTCTCTGCGAATAGAAAGCCTGATTTCTGCCATTATCATCATGGCTAGTAGATGCATCCAGAAATGAATCACTGAGTTTGATTTCCTCAACAAGTAAGAAGTGAAACCAACTCATCAAAGTCTGGTAAACCTGTACTCCGAACTGAGATAGATGTATCAAAAGATTTATATTCCTTGCCAAGACCACGCAAGGTAATATCTACCAAATCATCATCAGGCATGGGGGCATTTATTTTTGCCAATGCATCTGCAAACTTCTTTATTTCTTGCACATAATCATGTATGCTCCTTCTTGCACATAATCATGTATGCTCTGATACCATGTTAAAAGATAGGTAGAGGGAGAGGAGACACACACACAGGAGCAAACCCTAATGTATATTGCAAACCCTAACCATAGAGGGAAGCCATCTCCCTTCTCACTCAATGCATAAAGCCATAATCCATAATACACACAACACACTATGAGTTGTGTCCACACATATCTAACCCTAGCTAATGTCCACACACTATGACCAGCTGGACGCGGTCATTTATGTCTCACACATGTTCCTACCTAGCATGCCAGCACATAGCATAGCTGGCTCACACTGACATCGAGCTTGAATCTAACAAGAACCTAGGCGAGGCTATGGAGAAATGGGTGGAAGCCATGGAAGAATATTTTGATATCACAAGCTACAATGAGCGGAGCAAAATGGCTCTTGCCCGACTGAAAATAGTGGAAACAACCAGGGTAGCATGGAGGAACCACTGTGACACCAACCATCTGGATAGAAATACTCAGTCCTGGAATGACCTAAAAACCTATGTAAGAAAGAGATTTTGTCCCCCTGGATTTTTGGAAATCAAAATGAACGAATTCTTAAAGCTAAAGCAGGAGAGCAAAACCATCGAGGAATATCACCAAGCCTTTGCTCTTCTACTCAAATATTCACCACCTCTAAATGAAGAACAACTCATGGGCCAGGTTTATTCGGGGAATAAACGAATCCTTGGACACACTGGTCAAAAATGCCAAGCCACCAGTGTCCATGGCTGAAGCAGTAAGAATGGCAAAGGATTTTGCCAAAGCCTTTGTAGTAAAGGTCCTGCCGCCAAAGCCTGCACCCTCCAATTTTAAAAGATTCCAAGCCCAGGGAAGTACTTCAAACTTTCCACCCCCGAAGAGGTAGCAAGGCCCGAATAAGAATCAGGATGCAGGAAGATTTCGAAGTGAAGGAAGACCCTTCCCCTAGAATACTTTCTCAGGAGCCTGACCTCTTTCAAGAAATCAGAGGGATGAGCTCAAAAGTGAAAACCGATGTTTTGGATGCAAAGGTTTCGGTCACCAACTGAAAGACTGCCCGACTCCTGCCATGTCAAGGGGACAGGGAAGTCAAGGACCCCGAGTTCAAAGACCATCCCCTTCATACCAGTCTAATCAGGGTCCGTCTTGCCCAAGCCAGGGAAACCCCAGAAGAAATCCAGCTCAGCCATCTGCCTCTGTCCAAAGTAACCTCAGAACTCCTTCCCAGAACTGGGGCAACCAAAGAGAAAGAAATCCACCTCAGACTGCAGCAGCTAGAGTAGTCACAATTTCAAATGTAGTAGAAGAGGAAAGAGGGCAGATCTTTGTTGCAATTGAAAACCAAGGACCTAACCGTCAGTTCTCAGTCATCCATACTCTAGCAGAATATCAGGGTAAGCCTTTTAAGCTTTTGATTAATTCAGGCAGTTCTCATTCATTCATTTCCCCTGGATGCTCGCGTAAGCTAGTCTTAGAATAGAAATCAGGGAAACCTATGCAAGTTGAATTGGCCAGTGGAAAGACTCTTTTCACTCACCATGAGACAGATCTTATCCAGTTCAAACTAGATGGTAATGTAACCGACTGTCAGTTCAAATTCTTACCTCTCGGAGTTTTTGACGGGATCCTTGGAATGGATTGGCTCCACAAAAATCAAGCTGACATACACTGTCACAATGGAACCATTTCCTTCCATGACCTTCACAGGAACAAAGTTCAAGGAACTAGAGTTTTCGAATCCCCAGACCTTCAGTTAGTAAAAGCTTCTAGGTTGCTGAAAGGACTTAGGAAGAAGCAGCAAATTTATGTTGTCAAAATGAACCCAATAGACTCAAAGCTTAAGGCTAAAGAACCAGATTGGTTAAGTGAATTTGATGATCTATTCCTAGCAGAACTAACTAAAATGCCTCCACTTCGGGAAGTAGATCATGTGATTGAATTGACCCCCGAAGCTCAGCTAGTAGCACTGCGCACGTACAAAATGCCAGTTCCTGAAGCCATTGAACTCAAGGAATAGCTTAGACAGCTATTAGAACAAGGGTTTGTAAGACCCAGTGTTTCACCTTGGGGTGCGCCAGTTCTCTTTCAGAAAAAGAAAGATGGAACGCTTAGACTCTGTGTGGACTACAGAGGTCTAAATTAGCTGACAGTTATGAATAAGTATCCTAGCCCAAGAATTGATGAGCTTTTAGACAAGCTAAATGGAAGCTAAATGGAATCTAAATGGAACCTAGATCTTCACAAAGATAGATCTCAAATCTCGGTATTACCATATCAGGATTAAAGAGCAAGATATCTCGAAGACAGCCATCAATACTCGGTATGGGCATTATGAATTCACTGTCATGCCGTTTGGATTGACAAATGCCCCAGCTACATTCAATCGCTTAATGCAGGACGACATTCTCAGAGAATACTTAGATGATTTTGTTCTTGTTTTCTTTGATGATATTCTGATTTACTCAAAGAATGCAGCTGACCATGAAGCTCATGTCAGAAAAGTTCTTGAGATTCTAAAGAAGCACCAACTCTTTGCCAAAAAGAGCAAATGCACTTTCTCTGCGACCACGTTGAATACTTGGGCTTTTTGGTGTCCAAAGATGGAATTTCTTCATATTCCGCAAAAGTCCAAGTAGTCATAGATTGGCCTGAACCAAAGACAGTGAAAGAAGTCAAAGGATTCTTGGGATTGACTGGTTGGTATTCTCTAGTCCCTCACTCAGGCAAGCCCCTAACCTTTGCTTAGTATGTGGCATCAAACTCATACTGCAATACATTTATTGTTGAAATATGCAAGTGAATGGGTGTGTGGTGCGGGAACAAGCCCTCAGCTAGAGATTGTAAAAGGGACTCCGTAAATGAGTGGGTAGCAGTGAAAAGTTGAGAAGAATCTACTAGATTAGAGAATCAAGAATAGCATAAGTTAATATAGGGGTGTGGAAAGATTCTAGGAAAAGGTGTCCCTAGATGTAGGGGAGGTGAAACAAATCAAGGAGAAATCAATGGTGGGGAGTGGGTGCTTGGCACCTTGTGGATGTAAAAGCTATAAATTGAGGCATTGGCCTAATGAGAATTTGCTGGTTTTTGAGTATCCAAGCCTACATTATGCTATTAGATTAATTGTGCACTAATCTTGCTTTAATCTTTCTCTCTAATTTCTTGCTAATCATGTTGATTCTTGCATTTGATCCATCACATTACTGTAAATTAAACTTAGTATGAGAGTCTAGCTTAGGATTCAACTAAATTTTTAAGCCTAATCACCTTGCTAGTCATGGATTTCAACTAAATTTTTAAGCCTAATCACCTTGCTAGTCATGGATTTCAACTAATCTTTTGCACCCCCAGTGCTGGTGGAGGGGCTTGATCTCCCTCCAGTCTTTAAATTAGCTAAAACTATCTTAGCCACATCTAGGAAACATCCCCATGCATCGAACTGCAACAACAATTCCTCAAATCGTTGACGCATGCTGCTGATTTACATCAATTTGCAGGCGCCTTGTTTCTGGAGCAAATTGTAGATCTACACTTTCATAGATGGAATTAATCTAATTCCTCCTGGCCCCAGGGGTTTTCAAGGGTGCTCTGATCTTAGATTTTGAAATTCATCAAGGAGAAGCTGCATCAAGCTGTGGATCAAATCTGCAAGTAAAACAAAGATTAAGCATTCATTATTTGGTCAAATCTTATATTTTTGGACTTGATCCTCTACTAGACTAACTGCTATTGATGTGACACAGGACCCTTTTTGTACTTCTTGAAGAAATAATTAAAAACTCATATAATATAACAAAAATTAAAACAAAGACTTGAGTTAAATTGAAATCAAATAACATAGTATAACACAAGAAGGCAAGGGAAATAGAATAACATCACTCATCAAGACAAGATCGGGTGCAATCTCCCCCCATGCCATGTAGCTCCACTTCCACGACATGAGTATTTAGAGAATTTTATTCATAAAAATAGCCCAAGGAGCTAAGAATAGATGTGCGTACAAATTGGGCTTGCTTTTCTCACTTTAGGGATATTGCTTTACATATTATTAACCATATAAAATCTCCTAAGGTTTGTACATATAAAAACCTTTGCCCAAATGTAATTGCTAATGGGCCTTGTTACACATGAGATATCTTTGTGCACATTCACATATGATAATCTTGTGCACATTTTCACATTCCATTAAACTGAATCCTACACAAATTAAATTAAGCATATTTTCTCTATAATTATTAATTCATAGAGAACAAGATTATGTTCATAGAAATTGATGTCATAACCTGCAAGGTAAACTCAGAGGTCCGAACATGGCTCAGAGGCACAAAGGCATGGCTCAGAGGTTCTTATTTTTGGACATGGAATGCCAACAAGAAAACTCGTGCGACACCAAAATTGGAGATCATCACACTGATTATTAAATAAAAAATAATATGCACAAAAATTCTAATACATGATTGACACTAAAGAAAAATGATCATCATCTTCACACCACCATTCAATCCACCAGCCATACGACACCTCAATCGGTACCCTCGAACTTCTTGTTGCTATACTCAGACACTGTCCATGTTAGTTAAACAATCAATTGAACACATCAATTAATCCCAACGTTGTCCCTTGAGATATAGACAACCCATAAATATTCAAATAATAGCCACACACATGTTTACAAGCAGGCATAAGTACCCTGGGAATCACCCCTAAATATGAACCAACTGAAACAAACATTGGAGGCCCAAAAGCATGCCATATACGGGCATCCCCGATATACAGTTGCATAAATGCATGAGAGGATGGCTTCATGATTGGTATGGAAGACTAGATCTACACATAATGTATATGCAATGAATCAATCAAATGAATGTATATAAGACGAGTCTAAATGTCCCATACCACATAGACGCGTTGCACATACACACATAGGATGGTAAAAAGATAGAAGACATAAATGTGTCTGGAGTAAGTATATGAAACCAATATGATGTCCCATACAACCAGATTAATTACATACATCACTTCCTTTGGAATAGAAGTTTGAGGCAAAGTGGCCAGTTCCCTCTGAAACTTAAATTTTGACACAAATATTCTCTATCTAGAAATTTTATTTAAGTTATTGGACTTGAACTAATTTTAATGTTAAATTTATGGTTTATTAATTAGGTACTTGGGTTGAAAAAATATTATAGAAATAGCTATGAAAAACTTGTATATAAAATGAAGTGAATATATACATATATATACCTCCATCGTTTGTGGTGTCATCGAAATTATCTGTCAAAAGAATTTTGACACTCAAAGGTACGTGAGTTGTTAAACAAAATCCATGAGAAACTTAACATTATAACAAGTAATTTGATTATGGATAAGAAATACTAACCTTGAGTTGAAAAGTTACTAGAGAGGGTGTGAGATTATAAACAAAGAGTAGATAAAATTGATTTTTCAATATATCAAAAGTTTAATTACAAATATGAATGACTAGTAACAATTCTAACAACCTTGATTAAGAAAACAAGTCCACATGGTGAAAGATTAATTTACATTTGTAGTTGAAATAGACTCAAATAGTAACATGAAATTGAAGTGTATGAGAGAGTCGTACCTTTTATATATATCGAATTGCAATGATGTTTTACATTGAGAAAAATGAGAACAATGCAAACAGATTGAAATATAATTATTCTTCAAAATGTAACTAGTGTTATATTAAATTATGATTTTATAAGAAATAGAACTTAGAGTAGTATGAATTGAAATTCTATGCATAATTATTTAAGCATGATCATTATTGTAAATATGGAAATGAGAAACTTACTTGGTAGGTGTTCGAATCACTTCCTTAAAAGATAAAATTTACACATAAGTATTGGAAAAAAAATTATTTACTATGTTATAGAGGATAGTAACGTACTTGAAGTGTCGACTAGTTCTGATACGAGATACATTATTAAAAGGACACAAATGTTGCAATATGTGATTGTTTAATTTGCTATGAAGATTAAAATTATGTAAAATGGAGAAAAAATTTGCTATGCTTTTATGTTATACATATCGAAAAGGCATTGAAAATATATTAATTTTAGTTTCAAAATAAAACCACTAAAGGTAATAGGCAACTAGCATAGAGTCCTTCTAAAACATTTACCTTTAATTTTAAGAACTGCGCCTCACCATATTCTTGCATCCACGATGATTGGCCTATGATTGAGTATATATATATATATATATGCCAATGATTGAGGATATATATATAAACTATAATTTTATTAACCCAAAATTTAAACAAGTCTCTGGGAAGGAAAGTTAACTTCTAACCACACACTTGAACAAATATAAAAGCATCAAACAACAACTTGCAACCATTGGAAAAAAAGTAGAAGATGATGAGGAACTAGCAATGCTTCTAAAGAGTGTGGACAAGGGAGAGTATGAGAACATTGTGGTAACCTTAAAGAATGTACCAGATTTGAAGTTGTATGCGATAGAAGGAGCTCTACTAGAGCAAGAGAATAAGGTGAAAGAGAAGAAAGGATTGGATCCAACAACTGGAGAGGATAAAGCATTCTACACTCGAGGAGGCCTCACATAGGGACGAGGACAAGGAAAAGGCAGGGAAGGATGAAGCACCTTCACAACTATGGGAAGCCAAGACACATGGCTAGAGACTGCTATAGCAAACCAAATAAAGAAGGATCGGCATCGGCAAACTTCATGGAGACTCCTGAGGAAGACGAGTTAGAACATGTTTTCTGAGCGAGAAACCCCACAACCCAATGTAACCTGCTCCAATAGAGTAAAACCACTGTGAGCCACCAATGATGTAGGCCATGTGGTAGATGTATGTGTGTGCACTTTAGTCAAAGTTACGGGTACTTGTAGTAGCCTTGGACAAATAGAGAGAGAGAGTGTGTCAAGGACTATGAGTTAGGGACTTGAGGCACTGGTCGCGGACTACCAAGTAAGAGAAAAACTTGGTATAGGGTCCAGGTGTGCTAGAATTATTCACTTGAGGGGGGAGGTGTTGAAATATGCAAGTGAATGGGTGTGTGCGAGAACAAGCCCTTAGCTAGAGATTGTAAAAGGGAGTCCATAATTGAGTGGGTAGCAGTGAAAAGGTGAGGAGGATCTACTAGATGAGAGAATCAAGGATAGCATGAGTGAATATAGGGAGGTGGAAAGATTCGAGGAAAAGGTGCCCCTAGATGTAGGGGAGGTGGCACAAATCAAGGAGAAATTAGTGGGGAGTGGGAGCTTGGAATCTTGTGGATATAAAAGTTATAAATTGAGGCATTGGCCTAATGAGAATTTGCTTTTTAGTATCCATGCCTACATTATGCTATTAGATTAATTATGCACTAATCTTACTTTAATCACTCTCTAGTTGCTTGCTAATCATGTTGATTCTTGCATTTTATCCACCATAGCCCATCACATTGCTGCAAATTCAGCTTTTATGTTTTAGAAACAACTTTAAAAATCAAAATATGGCTTTATTGTAGCCTGATTAGGAGGCGTGCATATACCTTAAACACCAATTATTTAAGAGGAGTGACATGGGAAACTTCAGCCACTTTGATCTATTAGGCCCCCGATGCCTAAGAGCTTTCTCAGCCCATGCACGATCCTTGGCACTAAACTTTGACAACAAAATGATAGCGGATCGGCAAGGCCCATATGCTACATCATGAATATATCATGTGCAGCTGTGTTCGACACATGAATGGTAGTCAGCCCCCTAGCATTTTTGCATGCATAATAAATTAGGTTAATCACATATAAGATGTTTGTTCATTTCAATCACAAAAAAACAAGATACAAGTCCACTTACTTATTTATCATGCACAGCACCATCAAGAACTCAGCCTCCTCTTCTTGTTGTAGGAATTGAACCACCCTACAATTCACCTTTGGAAGCTTCTCTCTATCAGCTTGAGTTGTTCTTGCCCATTTCTTCCATGCTTTGAGTCGATAGTTGCCATCCTAGACAACAAACATCTTCTGGACCCTGTGTTGCCATCCTTTCCTCTTCTCTAGATAGTATCATGTCAAACTCTCTGTAAAATGTTAGGTTGTTGACTAATTGCACTTCGATGGTTGAATGGAAGAGGCTTTTGGCCAAGGAAACTCTCAGAAACAATGAACACTGCCATTATCGTCTTGTATGTGCTCTCTTCCACGCTTTTAATCCACCCTTTGATGCAATCCTCATTTGTATGGATTGCAAGGTTTGCCAAGGAGGTGACATAGAGGCACTCTAGGAAGGCGGTGTTGATTATCAACTAAGTGATCCTCCACCTGTAGAGGCACTCTAGGAAAGCGATGTTGATTATTATCAACTAAGTGATCCTCAACCCGATTCGTGGAGATGTGTCAATCACCTACCTGACCGAAACTCTCCTTTATGAACTCCTCTTCTTCTACAATCATGGCACCACTACTGGCAACACAATTATTATTTGACGTTGCAAGAGTAGGCCTCACACTCAACTGTAATCCAGATGTATTGGTGACCTTGCTTGATGTGAAGGAAACTATCACTGATATAATTTGATCAGCTGAGTAATTTCAACGCTTTTTTCCTAATCAAGATCAGGCACAGCTGTTGATCCACTCAATTGAGAAATTTCTCAAGGAATTAATTAGCTACTCGAATCCTAGCGTAATCCTAAGATTATTAAAACTCCACTGATTCTAGCCTAACCCCATCCGGCCGTTAGCCACCACCCTACCACTGGAATCGGTAGAACCAAACAAGTACTCACCCACCCATAATTGAAATGCCTTTCTTAACTTTAGCTTTAGAAAACAGATACGCACACACTCCTCTTTAAAACTTTAATAAAAAAATAATCCATTGACAAAATAGATATGATCACGGATTTCATAACTCAAAATTTCCACTCAATCCCTTGTTTCACAAAAACAGTACCACTCTAGACTCTCCGTGGGGGGACTAGCTGGTTAGCAACAACGAGATCCAGTAATAGATTACAATAATCATTTCGTCAACATACATATATATATCTTCCTCGACATATGTATGGGTGTCCTAAGCAGCGCGAGCCCGTGCATCGCCTGGTTAGAACCCTCCAAGATCCTCCTTAGGTGTCTTGGCACTTCACTCAGGGACCGCTTCGTCGGCCCTCGCCCATTGTACTGGAAGCATACCATTTTTCACCATACCCATGCTGGTCAAGACCTGGGCAAGTTTTTACCGTGTGAGCTGTCCCTTGAACACTCCCTGCCACAACTGTTGCAACCGAACTTCCCTTAGATAAACATATATGCCAAATTCTCTCTCCAGTATTCTGGCGTAAGACAGTCCTTTAAGAAAACAAGGTTTCTATGCAAGTTTTCAGTTTTAGATTTTGTTTAAAAACCATGAATAATCTTAATTCCGTATCTCACTACTTCTAGATCCAGGTCTGAATTCCAAACAGAATTCATCGAATTCTATTAACTTGATCCTCAGATCAAAATCAAAAGTCTTAACTTAGTTTCAGATTCGGTGGGTGTTTTGAGTGCATTTTTCCTGAACTGAGCACATCATGATTGTGATACGAAGGAATTAGGTCTTGGTGAATAGTCTGAATCAGAGTTTGGGTCTGGAAAGGTTCTTCCTAAAATATCTTTCTCGAAAGATACTATTTCAATTTCTCTTTTTCTAAATCGTTCGACGAATATTTGCTTATAGATTTCTAAAATCATGAATTTCTTAAAATAATCATTTATCTCGATCTCCAACTCCGATAGTTTAATTGATTTTTCTCATTACCATCTTAGTGAATATAAAACGGTAGCATTTCTTCTCACAGATTATCTACTTATTCATTTTTCTAATTTTTTGTGGAAATTAAACAAAGGATTAAGGAGATCCCTTATTTAATTATAAAGATTCTATATGCATCTGATTATGCATAAAATCCAATTCTGATGAAAGTCACACTTTTATCATCATAAAAATCCTTTATGTTGAAAATCACTCTTTTATCATGAAAGACTTTCTTTTATGCATATGTTTATGCATATAAATCATTTATGATGAAAATCACTCTTTTAATATAAAAGAATTTCTTTAATACATATGTTTATGCATAAAAATCATTTATGATGAAAATCACACATTTAATATAAAAAAATATCTTTTATGCATATGTTTATGCATAAAAATCATTTGTGAAGAAAATCACACTTTTAATATAAAAAAATAGCTTTTATGCATATGTTTATGCATAAAAATCATTTATGATAAAAATCACACTTTTAATATAAAAAAATATATCTTTTATGCATATTTTTATGCATAAAAATCATTTATGATGAAAATCACACTTTAATATAAAAAATATCTTTTATGCATATGTTTATGCATAAAAATCATTTATGATAAAAATCACACTTTTAATATAAAAAATATTCTTTTATGCATAGAATTCAATAATGATAAAAGTAACACTTTTATAATAAAAAAATATTCTTTTATGCATAAAAATCAATATTGATAAAAGTAACACTTTTATAATAAAAAAATATTCTCTTATGCATACTTTTATGCATAAAAATCAATAATGATAAAAGTAACACTTTTATAAAAAAATAAAATTCTTTTATGCATACAAATAAATAATGATAAAAGTAACACTTTTCTAATAAAAAATATTCTTTTATGCATAGAAATCAATAATGATAAAAGTAACACTTTTATAATAAAAAATATTTTTTATGCATACTTTTATGCATAGAAATCAATAATGATAAAAGTAACACTTTTATAATAAAAAAATATCCTTTTATGCATACTTTTATGCATAAAAATTAGTATGATGAAAGTAACTCTTTTGTAATTAAAAAAAATATTTTTATGCATTATTTTATGCATAAAAATCCATAATGAAGAAAGTAACACTTTCATTAAAAAAAAATATCAATAAGTATCTTTCATAGAATTTAATTCTATTGAAAATCATTCTTTTATAAAAATTAATCAATATGCATCTTTCTATGCATGAATGAAAATGACACTTTTAGAATACTCTAACGATGGGGGGGATTACTCTTTTTGATTAAAAAAAGATGAAATTTATTTCACAATTTTTCAAAAAATTTCACCATAACCGCCTTTGTATGGCTGACTAGTTTTCAATTTTTAATCCACTAAAATTAATTAGAAGTTCACCAAGAGTATTGATATCATTCTAGTGTAAACATTTTCTACTTATTTAAGAGAACATTATGAAAAACTTGATTTTATCCAATAATCAATCATCTAGGATAAAGAATGGCTGGATTTACTAAAGAAGAGAGGGGAATGCCTTTTTTTTAATGAGGCATAACATCATTTCATTTTAGAGAAGACAAAAATCATAAAAGAAATAGAAAAGAGAAGAATCTCCAACTTACATAGATAATTTGAGAGCTTTCCTTTGGCTTGATGGTTTGAGGGTTCTACTCTTGTTTGAAACAAGAGTGGCCACCAATCTTTTAGAAGAGGCAAGGTCAAAAACTAATGAATTATGATTATATGCTATGAGTTATGCCACATAGCTATGAGTGGTGCCACATGTGAACATGGGCTAACCAAGGGCACTTTTCTTCTCTATGGAGAGGTTGATCCGAATTGCGAGGGGACAAGGTGGCCTAGAGGGTTATTATTCATCCCTGTCATCATAGTGGGTTTTTGGCACTTGGGAGAGGCAGGGTAACAGTGCAAAACACTATTGAGTTTCAACAAAGTGGAAGGCTTCTATTTATAGGAAAAAGTGAGCTTCTAACCAAGCCAATTGATTAGACTAGAATTTTCCAGATCAGTTTGGTCAATTTTTGACCATTTTTGGGTCAGTTTAGTCCACTTTTTGGATCTAGTTGAAACAGGAGAGAGGAGAGATAAAAATATCTCATTATTTGGGAGTTTAAAACTCATTTAAGCATGTGAATTAGGTGTCTCTTTCATGAGGGAAATTCCCCCATACCGAGGTGTCAAAAATGCATCATTTCACCTAAATATCTCTCTTTTTCAACTATTAACCTTGTCCTTAGTCAACTCTTCATCTTATGTGAGTATTTACTCATTTTTGGGAGATTTTCCTTTTATTCTTCTATTTATCTCCTCCCTACATTTGGATGAATCTTATTGGTCCATAGGAACCTTAATTTAAAATTTTAAAAAAATCTTGACCCCAGGATAATGCCTCTTGAACAGATTATACTTAATTTCTAATGCACATTCTGAAAATCTTTTTGAACTTCTATTTCAGGGAAACTTATTTTAATAAGATGATATATTTTTCTATCCAAAAATATTTAAAAATTGAATTATCACTCTCTGGAAGATTTTCTCTCTCTAGGCCAAAACTGGTAGAAACAAGATCTTTTATATTTCTGAAGAGGGATTTGATTACAGGGGAAGATGCTGGACATCTTGAGAGGCTGGGGAGGAATCTTACATTCTCTCCCACTTGAAAAACGCGAGATGCCTTCATCTTGCAACCTGGGGGTAATCCCACAATAGACCGGCTTCATTCTCCCAGGTGGCATCTTCAAAAGGATAGAACTTCCATTTTACCAATAATTCTTTGCAAATTTTGTTCCTGAGAATATTTTCTCGAATATCAAGAATTTCTTCAGGTTGGAGTTCCATCTGCCCTTGGGTTGAAGAGGTTAGGAGGATTTCATCATCAAGCACATGATTTGGGCTTGGCACATGATTTCTTTAGAAGGCTTACATGAAATACATTATGAACTTTGAGATAAGGAGGCAAAAGAAGCTCGTAGGCTAAGTCACCTACTTTCTTTGTAATCAGATATGGCCCACAATATCTGGGGGATAACTTCTTTGTAAGATCCCTGTTCCCACCGAGCAACGGATTCAGGATACTGGCAGCGGAAGTAGCACTTCTCGCGCGGGACAGGGGTCCCACATTCGGGGCCTCACCCACGGATATCCGGATAAGAAACTAATCCGTCGGTTGTTCCAAAGCCGAACCCGGAAAAACTTCCTTTACCGGAAAGCACGGGCGATGGGAAGAAACTTGCACTTGGATCATTGGGATCAACGCTTTTTTCCCCATTCAAGAGGCACAGCCGTTGATTCCTATCCATAGAACAGTTACTGTCCGGGATTTATTTTATCTATCGTAAAAACAAAAGTTTGAGTCTCGATTTACGGATCCATCAGTCCAGCCTAACCCCATCCAGTCCCATGGGTTAGCCAACCGCCCAACCACTGTAGTGATGGGATCCAATTAAGAATTTGGTTAGGTTTTGTCCTGGGTACCAAGGAAAAGAGTTCCAAGGCCCCCTAGCCGGATGTTCATGCAAAATAAAACTAGTCACACCACTCACACACCCAATATGAAATTGCCTTTTTCACAGATTCAACCAGTTTAAAACAATCCTTTAATAAAACCATAGTATCACTGATCACAATCTTCCAATTTATCCAATTGATTCCATCATTCCTTCATCAGAGTATCTATGGCATCATTGGCAACTAGAATGCTCAGGGGCCGTTTCGATAGTTCCTAGCTCTTAATACTCGGCAATATAATCACTTATCAAGATGGACTCTCGTTGAAGATCAGCAAGATCAACCAACAGATCCATATAAAGAGCCATGGACTCATCCATTGAAGACCAGCAAGGTCAATCAACCAGATCCATGCCCGATTTCAGAAAACAACTCCAACTCTGTTCCAATATCTTCCTCGATGCACGCGTGGGTATCCTAGGCGACCCAGAGCCCGAGCACCGTATGGTCAGCACCCTCTAGGATCCTTCGCAGGTGACCTAGCGCTTCACTCATAGGCCGCTTCCTTGGCCCCTCATCCACCGTATACCGGAAGCTCACCATTTTAATCGCACCGAGGCTGGTCAAGACCTCGGCCGACCTTGCTACGCAAGACATCCTTCATTGACTCCCCGTCACAGCAGTTGCAACTTTACCATCACGACCTTAATCACAAGACGGTCAAAATGCTCCCCCCAGCATTCTTGACATAAAACAATCATTTACAAACAGCATTTACAAACAGTTTACAATACAATTTCTATTTTAACTTTCATTTTTCCACATTATCCCTCATCAATCTACATTACTTATTCCATATTCCATTTATATGTATACTCATCCCATCACATCATTTCCATCTCATCACTTCAGATTCCCTCACATCACATATCGTATATTCACATCCATACATCCATATCTATATGCGTACATTCACATCTACATGCATACATCTACATCTCTATGCATACATCTACATCCACATTCACATTCACCTCTATACATCTACATCTATATGCATACATCCACCTCCACATTCACATCCACATCTATACATCTACATCTACATGCATACATCCACCTCTACATCCACATCTACATCTATACACCTACATCTACATGCATACATCCACATCTCCATTCACATCTACATCTACATGCATACATCCACCTCCACATCCACATCTACATCTATACATCTACATCTACATGCATACATCCATATCTCCATTCCCATCTATATCTATACATCTACATCTACATGCATCCACCCACCTCCACATCCACATCTACATCTATACATCTACATCTACATGTATACATCCACATCTCCATTCACATCTACATCTATACATCTACATCTACATGCATACATCCATATCTCCATTCCCATCTACATCTGTACATCTACATCTACATGCATCCATCCACCTCCACATCCACATCTACATCTATACATCTACATCTACATGTATACATCCACATCTCCATTCACATCTACATCTATACATCTACATCTACATGCATCCATCCACCTCCACATCCACATCTACATCTATACATCTACATCTACATGTATACATCCACATCTCCATTCACATCTACATCTATACATCTACATCTATATGCATACATCCATATCTCCATTCCCATCTACATCTATACATCTACATCTACATGCATCCATCCACCTCCACATCCACATCTACATCTATACATCTACATCTACATGTATACATCCACATCTCCATTCACATCTACATCTATACATCTACATCTACATACATCCATCCACATCTCCATTTACATCCTCATCTACCATCTATTTCTACATGCATACATCCACATCTCCATGCATACATCCACCTCCACATTCACACTCACATCCATACCTCTACATCTACATGCAAACATCCATATCTCCATGCATAATAATATTCTTTTAATTAATCTAGGATGAGAGTTCCTAGAATATGGAAGGAAGTCCTCTTTTTATGCTTTGAATGAAATTATTTTATGCGTGATTTCTATAAAAATTTTGCCATAGCTCCGCTACTATGACTGATAAGTCTCAATTTTTTTCTAAGGGATAAGGTTTATCATTAAGGAAATAATTAGAATGGTCTCTAATTGGATCATCAATCCATAATGGATTGAATCATCGATAAACATAAACTAAAAGTATAAAAAAAAGCCATTAATTTGGCCTCAAGCATAGTTTAATCTTGGATTAAGGAAAAGCCTTATGAAAAGCTTCATTTGGATTGAAAAGGGTCATGAGTATGACCATTTCTTAAGTGAGAGAGAGAGAAAAACCATTAGAATTATATATAAATAGAATTTTATGTAATTCTTTACTATCATTACTTAATTAACTTCAATAGCATTTCAAAAACCATAACAATTAAGCTTCTCAAGCTTGAGAGGGGTTGAGAAGAGAGAATCATTGAGAAATTATAGAAAAGATCAAAATTCACTATACTTATCTTATAATTTGCTTGATTCTTTGATCACGGTAGAGGCCCCCAACCAATCAATTGGTTTAGTATGTTGATGGAGCCACCAATGGGGATTTAAGAAAGAGAGAAGTGTCAAAAACTAGTGAATTATTAAAGAATTCATAGTTCTTGGCTTAGGTGGAGTAGAGTAACAATGCATAAGACACTATATTTTTTTCAACAAGGGAAGGCTTCTATTTATAGGAAAAATTGAGCTCCTAACCAAACAAACTGATTCTAGAATTTTCCAAGTCAGTTTGGTTGAATTTGGACTAGATTTGGACCTAGTTTGGTTACTTTTTGATTCGATTTGGTTCCATTTTGATTTGGTTTGGTTCAAGAGATATGAGAGATAAAAATATTACATTATTTTTTAGTTTAAAACTCATTCAAGCATGTGAAATATGCACCTCCTTTAAAGAACTCCCCTTCCTTACATATGTGTCAAAATTCTATTGCTCATAGTTTTTTTACTAATAAACCTTGTACATTTTCAACTCTTCATCTTATGTGAATTATGCACCTTCTTTAAAGAACTCTCCTTCTTTACATATGTGTCAAAATTTTATTGCGCATAGTTTTTTACTAATAAACCTTGTACATTTTCAACTCTTCATCTTATGTGAAATATGCACCTTCTTTAAAGAACTCCCCTTCCTTACATATGTGTCAAAATTTTATTGCTCATAGTTTTTTACTAATAAACCTTGTACATTTTCAACTCTTCATCTTATGTGAGCATTTACTCATTTTTGGGTATCTTCTTTTACAATTTGGATTTATCTCCTCCCTACACATGGATTGATGCTATTGGCCCATAGGAACCTTAATTTGACCATAATCCAAAAATTTCTAAAAATCTAGACCCTTAGACTAAGGTTCTTTATACCTATTTCCAATTAATTCCAATTGCACATTGGAAAATTCTTTTTGAATTTTTGTTTCAGGGAAACTTATTTTAATAAGATGAGTTATTTTTCTATCCAAAAATATTCATAATCTGAATATTCTCTCTCTAGAATAATTTTCTCTCTCTAGGCTAAAACAGTTAGAAACAAGGTCTTTATATTTGTGAAGAGGGATTGATTACAGGGGAAGATACTAGACATCAAAAAGGGGTTGAGGGAGGAATCTTACATTCTATCCCACTTAAAAAATGCGAGATGTCCTTATCTCGCAAACTGGGATAATTTCGCAAGATGTACGAATATTCGATTTAGAGAAAAATTTTAATCAAGATTAACCACCAAGAAAAGTCTTAAAGAAAGCAAGATAAGAACAAGATTTAAACTTTATTCATTCTCGAAACTTATACAGTAAAGATAGAAGAACTCTTTACACTTCCATAAGCCCGTCCATCATATGGTCACAAAAGCAGCACTCACAAGCTGCACAAGTATAGGGTAACTCATCTATGGGAATGATTCTGCTGGTTATTGCCGCACCTATCTCAGTGGTATGAGGTGATCTAAACCCGCTCAGAAAACCCAAGATGCCTTGATCTCATAACGCAATAGTATCGGGGACCCAAACCCAAAGCTTCAATAACCATGGCCAAGCGGACATTGTTACGAAAGTGCTGCTGTCCCCAGGGTGTTACCCTAGTTATGTTTTGATAGGTCCGCCATTTGGTCTGAGCTACAGAAGTTCCTAGGTGAGGAAAAAGTGAGCACTCATACTGTTCTATAAAGTCTTTCTTCACAGACTCTCTTGCGTCTTGAAGGTGAGAAATCATCAGGGATAAAACTAATTCCTGTTGCCAAGCCATGAAGGAGATTAAGAAGGAAAGGAGATTGATGGGAGTAAGGTTACTGTGAGTGACAAGTAAAAGTTACGACTTATATAAAGGAAGGAGCTAGCGTAACCTAGAAGCCAACGGTACTTGCCACTGAAGTTTTACCGTCTTTCCATGATTTGAGTTTGACACATTTTTCTATAGAAGGCATTAAGAATTTTGAGATGAGGAGATAAAAGAAACTTGTATGCTAAGTCACCTTCTTTCATTGAATTTAGATATAAGGTCACAATATCTGGGGGATAACTTCTTATACTCCCCAAGAGATAAAGAACTTCTTTTGGGCCGTACTCGAATGAAAACCAAAACCTTGGTATCCAAAACACCGATTCTCACTTCTAAACTCATTGTTCTCAATCCTTAAAACAGGTGGGACTCCTGAGAAGTATTCTAGGGAAGGGTCTTCCTTTTTTAAACAGAAACTTTCTTTTAATTTAGAGAGGAAATAATTATAAGATCAGAAAGGGAGATTCTTACTCCTGTATACCTCGAAGGCTGGGGAGGAATCTTACATTCTACCCCACTTAAAAAGTGCGAGATGTCCTCATCTCGCAAGGTAGAGGACAGCTCTTTTTCTTAAGATCCACTTTTATTCTGGGGTTCCTTATATTCTGGTCAACCCAACAGAACACTGGGATATTTATCCCTTATATAGAACTCATCATTAAAGAATTCATAGTTCTTGGCTTAGGTGGAGTAGAGTAACAATGCATAAGACACTATATTTTTTTCAACAAGGGAAGGCTTCTATTTATAGGAAAAATTGAGCTCCTAACCAAACAAACTGATTCTAGAATTTTCCAAGTCAGTTTGGTTGAATTTGGACTAGATTTGGACCTAGTTTGGTTACTTTTTGATTCGATTTGGTTCCATTTTGATTTGGTTTGGTTCAAGAGATATGAGAGATAAAAATATCACATTATTTTTTAGTTTAAAACTCATTCAAGCATGTGAAATATGCACCTCCTTTAAAGAACTCCCCTTCCTTACATATGTGTCAAAATTCTATTGCTCATAGTTTTTTTACTAATAAACCTTGTACATTTTCAACTCTTCATCTTATGTGAATTATGCACCTTCTTTAAAGAACTCTCCTTCCTTACATATGTGTCAAAATTTTATTGCGCATAGTTTTTTACTAATAAACCTTGTACATTTTCAACTCTTCATCTTATGTGAAATATGCACCTTCTTTAAAGAACTCCCCTTCCTTACATATGTGTCAAAATTTTATTGCTCATAGTTTTTTACTAATAAACCTTGTACATTTTCAACTCTTCATCTTATGTGAGCATTTACTCATTTTTGGGTATCTTCTTTTACAATTTGGATTTATCTCCTCCCTACACATGGATTGATGCTATTGGCCCATAGGAACCTTAATTTGACCATAATCCAAAAATTTCTGAAAATCTAGACCCTTAGACTAAGGTTCTTTATACCTATTTTCAATTAATTCCAATTGCACATTGGAAAATTCTTTTTGAATTTCTGTTTCAGGGAAACTTATTTTAATAAGATGAGTTATTTTTCTATCCAAAAATATTCATAATCTGAATATTCTCTCTCTAGAATAATTTTCTCTCTCTAGGCTAAAACAGTTAGAAACAAGGTCTTTATATTTGTGAAGAGGGATTGATTACAGGGGAAGATACTAGACATCAAAAAGGGGTTGGGGGAGGAATCTTACATTCTACCCCACTTAAAAAATACGAGATGTCCTCATCTCGCAAACTGGGATAATTTTGCAAGATGTACGAATATTCGATTTAGAGAAAAATTTTAATCAAGATTAACCACCAAGAAAAGTCTTAAAGAAAGCAAGATAAGAACAAGATTTAAACTTTATTCATTCTCGAAACTTATACAGTAAAGATAGAAGAACTCTTTACACTTCCATAAGCCCGTCCATCATATGGTCACAAAAGCAGCACTCACAAGCTGCACAAGTATAGGGTAACTCATCTATGGGAATGATTCTGCTGGTTATTGCCGCACCTATCTCAGTGGTATGAGGTGATCTAACAAAAGGACCTCTGAGAGGCAAGCCAAAAACGGGATAAAGGCATATCTTCTCATGAGGAAGAAAACACGCCAGTAAGAAGACCCGCTCAGAAAACCCAAGATGCCTTGATCTCATGACGCAGTAGTATCGGGGACCCAAACCCAAAGCTTCAATAACCATGGCCAAGCGGACATTGTTACGAAAGTGCTGCTGTCCCCAGGGTGTTACCCTAGTTATGTTTTGATAGGTCCGCCATTTGGTCTGAGCTACAGAAGTTCCTAGGTGAGAAAAAAGTGAGCGCTCATACTGTTCTATAAAGTCTTTCTTCACAGACTCTCTTGCGTCTTGAAGGTGAGAAATCATCAGGGATAAAACTAATTCCTGTTGCCAAGCCATGAAGGAGATTAAGAAGGAAAGGAGATTGATGGGAGTAAGGTTACTGTGAGTGACAAGTAAAAGTTACGACTTATATAAAGGAAGGAGCTAGCGTAACCTAGAAGCCAACGGTACTTGCCACTGAAGTTTTACCGTCTTTCCATGATTTGAGTTTGACACATTTTTCTATAAAAGGCATTAAGAATTTTGAGATGAGGAGATAAAAGAAACTTGTAGGCTAAGTCACCTTCTTTCATTGAATTTAGATATAAGGTCACAATATCTGGGGGATAACTTCTTATACTCCCCAAGAGATAAAGAACTTCTTTTGGGCCGTACTCGAATGAAAACCAAAACCTTGGTATCCAAAACACCGATTCTCACTTCTAAACTCATTGTTCTCAATCCTTAAAACAGGTGGGACTCCTGAGAAGTATTCTAGGGAAGGGTCTTCCTTTTTTAAACAGAAACTTTCTTTTAATTTAGAGAGGGAATAATTATAAGATCAGAAAGGGAGATTCTTACTCCTGTATACCTCGAAGGCTAGGGAGGAATCTTACATTCTACCCCACTTAAAAAGTGCGAGATGTCCTCATCTCGCAAGGTAGAGGACAGCTCTTTTTCTTAAGATCCAATTTTATTCTGGGATTCCTTATATTCTGGTCAACCCAACAGAACACTGGGATATTTATCCCTTATATAGAACTCATCATTAAATAACAATTCATTCAGATCATATCATTCATATCTTTAACATGATAATGGTCCATTAGACCGAAAAGTTTCCTTCGGAACATTCCTCCACGGAAATTTCAGTCAAGCAAGTTCTCAATTTGACATCTCTTAACTTGATCTACCGGTCAAGTATTAACAGTAGCAATCTAACACCACAACCCACTAACCTTATAGTGATTTGCTGAATTCATTATCATCATTCTAGTTATGAATATCATCACAGGGACTCGTCCCATTCCCCCTCATTGTGGTTTCATTATATTTCAACTAATTTTTAAAAATCATCACTAACCTCATAGTGATTTGCTGAATTCATTATCATCATTCTAGTTATGAATATCATCACAGGGACTCGTCCCATTCCCCCTCATTGTAGTTTCATTATATTTCAACTAATTTTTAAAAATCATCATTTTTTCAATTAGCATTTTCAATCAGAATCCAATTCAATTCATCAATTCTCAAACAAAATTAAAAATCATATCAATCACATTCGAAATCATCATCTAGATAGCATTAACGCTTATAATTTTAAGTCTTAGATTTACTCGTATATACTGTCAGTAAAGAGCTGCAGTATACTCTCGGTATATACGGGTAGTCACGGCCCTTGGAATTATAAGGTAAATACTATCATGTCTAGGCCTCAAGCAAGTCAGGGATTCTATATAATTGCGGTACTTCCATCTGAAGACCCAATTACCAAATTACGAATTTCAGTTTGAATATCAAATTGTATGAATTATCTCACACAATTATAACCTTCTTGTGTTTCTTGATAAATTTTTGATATATTTGTCTTCTCAGTTGATCTTTATTAACCAAACGCTCTGATACCAACTGTAAGATCCCTGTTCCCACCGAGCAACGGATTCAGGATACTGGCAGCGGAAGTAGCACTTCTCGCGCGGGACAGGGGTCCCACATTCGGGGCCTCACCCACGAATATCCGGATAAGAGACTAATCCGTCGGTTGTTCCAAAGCCGAACCCGAAAAAACTTCCTTTACCGGAAAGCACGGGCGATTCCACCTGGATAACTTTTTACTCTAACGTAGTCAAGAACATTTCTGATCGAGCTGATCCAATTGCATCTATAAGATACATGGTCAGATTAAGGAAGAAACTTGCACTTGGATCATTGGGATCAACGCTTTTTTTCCCATTCAAGAGGCACAGCCGTTGATTCCTATCCATAGAACAGTTATTGTCCGGGATTTATTTTATCTATCGTAAAAACAAAAGTTTGAGTCTCGATTTACGGATCCATCAGTCCAGCCTAACCCCATCCAGTCCCATGGGTTAGCCAACCGGCCAACCACTGTAGTGATGGGATCCAATTAAGAATTTGGTTAGGTTTTGTCCCGGGTACCAAGGAAAAGAGTTCCAAGGCCCCCTAGCCGGATATTCATGCAAAATAAAACTAGTCACACCACTCACACACCCAATATGAAATTGCCTTTTTCACAGATTCAACCAGTTTAAAACAATCCTTTAATAAAACCATAGTATCACTGATCACAATCTTCCAATTTATCCAATTGATTCTTAATTTCCCATCATTCCTTCATCAGAGTATCTATGGCATCATTGGCAACTAGAACGCTCAGGGGCCGTTTCAATAGTTCCTAGCCCTTAATACTCGGCAATATAATCACTTATCAAGATGGACTCTCCTTGAAGATCAGCAAGATCAACCAACAGATCCATATAAAGAGCCATGGACTCATCCATTGAAGACCAGCAAGGTCAATCAACCAGATCCATGCCCGATTTCAGAAAACAACTCCAACTCTGTTCCAATATCTTCCTCGATGCACGCGTGGGTATCCTAGGCGACCCAGAGCCCGAGCACCGTATGGTCAGCACCCTCTAGGATCCTTCTCGCAGGTGACCTAGCGCTTCACTCATAGGCCGCTTCCTTGGCCCCTCATCCACCATACCGGAAGCTCACCATTTTAATCGCACCGAGGCTGGTCAAGACCTCGACCGACCTTGCTACGCGAGACATCCTTCATTGACTCCCTGTCAGCAGTTGCAACTTTACCATCACGACCTTAATCATAAGACGGTCAAAATGCTCCCCCCAGCATTCTTGACATAAAACAATCATTTACAAACAGTTTACAATACAATTTCTATTTTAACTTTCATTTTTCCATATTATCTCTCATCAATCTACATTACTTATTCCATATTCCATTTATATGTATACTCATCCCATCACATCATTTCCATCTCATCACTTCAGATTCCCTCACATCACATATCGTATATTCACATCCATACATCCACATCTATATGCGTACATTCACATCTACATGCATACATCTACATCTCTATGCATACATCTACATCCACATTCACATTCACCTCTATACATCTACATCTATATGCATACATCCACCTCCACATTCATATCCACATCTATACATCTACATCTACATGCATACATCCACCTCTACATCCACATCTACATCTATACACCTACATCTACATGCATACATCCACATCTCCATTCACATCTACATCTACATGCATCCATCCACCTCCACATCCACATCTACATCTATACATCTACATCTACATGCATACATCCATATCTCCATTCCCATCTACATCTATACATCTACATCTACATGCATCCATCCACCTCCACATCCACATCTACATCTATACATCTACATCTACATGTATACATCCACATCTCCATTCACATCTACATCTATACATCTACATCTACATGCATACATCCATATCTCCATTCCCATCTACATCTATACATCTACATCTACATGCATCTATCCACCTCCACATCCACATCTACATCTATACATCTACATCTACATGTATACATCCACATCTCCATTCACATCTACATCTATACATCTACATCTACATGCATCCATCCACCTCCACATCCACATCTACATCTATACATCTACATCTACATGTATACATCCACATCTCCATTCACATCTACATCTATACATCTACATCTATATGCATACATCCATATCTCCATTCCCATCTACATCTATACATCTACATCTACATGCATCCATCCACCTCCACATCCACATCTACATCTATACATCTACATCTACATGTATACATCCACATCTCCATTCACATCTACATCTATACATCTACATCTACATACATCCATCCACATCTCCATTTACATCCTCATCTACCATCTATTTCTACATGCATACATCCACATCTCCATGCATACATCCACCTCCACATTCACACTCACATCCATACCTCTACATCTACATGCAAACATCCATATCTCCATGCATAATAATATTCTTTTTATGCTTTGAATGAAATTATTTTATGCGTGATTTCTATAAAAATTTTGCCATAGCTCCGCTACTATGACTGATAAGTCTCAATTTTTTTCTAAGGGATAAGGTTTATCATTAAGGAAATAATTAGAATGGTCTCTAATTGGATCATCAATCCATAATGGATTGAATCATCGATAAACATAAACTAAAAGTATAGAAAAAAGCCATTAATTTGGCCTCAAGCATAGTTTAATCCTGGATTAAGGAAAAGCCTTATGAAAAGCTTCATTTGGATTGAAAAGGGTCATGAGTATGACCATTTCTTAAGTGAGAGAGAGAGAAAAACCATTAGAATTAAATATAAATAGAATTTTATGTAATTCTTTACTATCATTACTTAATTAACTTCAATAGCATTTCAAAAACCATAACAATTAAGCTTCTCAAGCTTGAGAGGGGTTGAGAAGAGAGAATCATTGAGAAATTATAGAAAAGATCAAAATTCACTATACTTATCTTATAATTTGCTTGATTCTTTGATCACGGTAGAGGCCCCCAACCAATCAATTGGTTTAGTATGTTGATGGAGCCACCAATGGAGATTTAAGAAAGAGAGAAGTGTCAAAAACTAGTGAATTATTAAAGAATTCATAGTTCTTGGCTTAGGTGGAGTAGAGTAACAATGCATAAGACACTATATTTTTTTCAACAAGGGAAGGCTTCTATTTATAGGAAAAATTGAGCTCCTAACCAAACAAACTGATTCTAGAATTTTCCAAGTCAGTTTGGTTGAATTTGGACTAGATTTGGACCTAGTTTGGTTACTTTTTGATTCGATTTGGTTCCATTTTGATTTGGTTTGGTTCAAGAGATATGAGAGATAAAAATATTACATTATTTTTGAGTTTAAAACTCATTCAAGCATGTGAAATATGCACCTCCTTTAAAGAACTCCCCTTCCTTACATATGTGTCAAAATTCTATTGCTCATAGTTTTTTTACTAATAAACCTTGTACATTTTCAACTCTTCATCTTATGTGAATTATGCACTTTCTTTAAAGAACTCTCCTTCCTTACATATGTGTCAAAATTTTATTGCGCATAGTTTTTTACTAATAAACCTTGTACATTTTCAACTCTTCATCTTATGTGAAATATGCACCTTCTTTAAAGAACTCCCCTTCCTTACATATGTGTCAAAATTTTATTGCTCATAGTTTTTTACTAATAAACCTTGTACATTTTCAACTCTTCATCTTATGTGAGCATTTACTCATTTTTGGGTATCTTCTTTTACAATTTGGATTTATCTCCTCCCTACACATGGATTGATGCTATTGGCCCATAGGAACCTTAATTTGACCATAATCCAAAAATTTCTGAAAATCTAGACCCTTAGACTAAGGTTCTTTATACCTATTTCCAATTAATTCCAATTGCACATTGGAAAATTCTTTTTGAATTTCTGTTTCAGGGAAACTTATTTTAATAAGATGAGTTATTTTTCTATCCAAAAATATTCATAATCTGAATATTCTCTCTCTAGAATAATTTTCTCTCTCTAGTTAGAAACAAGGTCTTTATATTTCTGAAGAGGGATTGATTACAGGGGAAGATACTAGACATCAAAAAGGGGTTGGGGGAGGAATCTTACATTCTTGTACTTCCCAAGAGATAAAGAACTTCTTTTGGGCCGTACTGAAGACCATATCTGCTTCTTTGAATTCTCTGTCTATCCTCTTCTTATCTGCATATTGCTTCTGTCTATCCTAGGCAGCTTTTATATCTTTACAAATTGCCTACATCTGCTGCTCCATGTCGTCAAGCATCTGTCTGGACATCTCGACCCTAATCAATGGGTCGGACCAAGTTAATGGAGTTAAGCAATCTTGTCCATACAGAGCTTCAAAAGGGCTCATCATGATACTTCGGTGATAAGAAGCATTGTAGGCAAACTCCACTAGGTGCAGATAGCTTAGCCACTTCTTGGGTTCCCTACCACACAGCATGACCGAAGTATATCTTCGATTACTTGGTTTACCCTTTCAGTTTGACCATCGATCTCAGGGTGATAAGTTGTGCTGAGATCCAAGAAAGTTCCCACTGCTTCGAAAAATGCAGTCCAGAACCTTGAAGTAAACTTGGGATCTCGATCACTTACTATTCTCCTAGGTAGGCCATGCAATCTGAAGATTTCTTTGAGGAACACTCTAGCCACATCCACTGTAATGTAGGTTTCTTTTACTGGGATCAGATGGGGAACTTTGGTTAGTCTGTCAACTACCACGAAAATGGAGTTGTAACCTGATTGCACTGAAGGTAATCCAGTAATAAAGTCCATACTGATACATTCCCACTTCATCTAGAGGATGTCCAATGGATGTAACTTCCCAGGCATTTTTACTCTTTCAGCTTTGACTTTCTGGCATGTCAAACATTGACGTACATGATTCAGTACATCCTTTTTCAGACCAGGCCAAAAGAAGCTTTTCTTTATAGACATGTAGGTTTTGATGAAACCTGGATGTCCTGCTATAAGGCTATCATGGGCTTCATTCAGAATTTGGTCCTTGGTTTCCTTATCATTGGGAATGCATAGCCTACGATTATAATACATAATGCCATTCATCCAGGCTGTACCCTTGAACTCTGTTCAACTCCTGTGGAGTTTTGCTTTCCTGCATAAGTAGGGTAGCAATAGGGCCAAAGAATCTATCATGCATGATCTCTCTTGCTTCAATAATCAAAGGATTTGATATTACAGTAATTGCAAGCAAGGAGGCTTTTCTGCTGAGGGCATCTGCTACCACATTTTCTTTGCCTGGGCAGTACTTGATTTCAAAATCAAATTCTTGCAGGGTCTGCATCCACCTTCTTTGGCGCATGTTGAGGTCCTTTTGAGTGAAGATCCACTTTAAGCTTTGAAGATCTGTCACATCAAAGTCAACCTTTGTCTCAGTAGGTAATGTCTCCACAATTTCAGGGCATATACTACTGAAAGTAGTTCTAGGTCGTGGACAGCATAATTCCTCTCATGCGTTCTGAGTTTTCGGGATTCATAGGCCACTGCATGACCTTCCTGCATAAGTGCACCTCCCAAGGCAAAACCACTGGCATCAGTTTTACTACCTCAAAGGGTAGAGAGAAATCTGGCAGCTTCAGAACGAGATTAGTTACCAAGGCGGTCTTCAGCTTATCAAAAGCACTCTGGCACCTGGCAGACCACTGAAATGGGGTATTCTTTTTGAGAAGGTTAGTCAGGGGGGAAGCTATGAGAGCACTTTGGTATAAAAATCCTCTTTTCTCAGCGTCAAGCTCTCTATCTCTGTACTTCTTCCTCTCACTTTGGGTTTTTTCTCTCTCCGACTATTACTACCGCGACATGCCGCTCATTTGGCTATTGTGTAGCACACAGATCCTTTGCTGTCTAGTTGCGCTCACCATACGGATCTCTTGTCCGCCTCGTGCTGCTACAATACTGCCTGGCTACCTCCTCTGAACTGCGCTCTTCTCCAATCTTTTTTTACTCTCGGCGATATCGCCAATGGCAACATCCTTTTGCTCTACTACAGCATGCATCGCTTCTCTACCTGTGTGCACCGGTCTAGCCCCCTGTTGCCTCATCTTCTCTTTTGCTTTTGTGAGCAAGTTATCCTTCTTCTTGGGCACAACAGCGGTGGGACACTGCACTGTGCTAACGTTGTTGGAGGCCATGAATACTCTCTTCCCACCAGCAAGCCCACTACTTCTGAAGCCCACATAAGAATTGGGGCTCAGCCCAAGAGGCTCTTTGAGAGCGCTAGCTATGCGGTTGTAAATGTGCTGGGCTATTGCAGCCATATAGGGAAAAAGTGGCTATGGCAATTGGCTACACATACATATAAGCAAGAAGAAGGAGACTACGAATTTTATTTATTTTTGGACAAATGCTTCCTTGCAAATTGCTTCCTTGCAAACTGCTGCTGAGTTTCTCTTTGATTTTCTTGCCATGTCCAAACTTTTGATAACCTTTAGATGCCTCGATCAAAGCTTCACATAGAGTCTTTAAATCCTTCTCTATTCTCACAACTTCATCTTCAAGTTGTTGCCATTTTCTTCCATTGCAACCACTTGATTGAGCTCCAAATCATAGCTCTCCTTGCCGTAGTAAAGTTTGCCTCCTTAATGTCCAAGTTGAGGTTTTCCACATAGCTATTGATATGGCCTCTATGAGCTCCATGATGTGTATGCTTCATCCCCACACACCATCTTCAAGGGTCCTTCTTCAAAGTGGTTTCTCATAAGAAACCAAGGTGCATAAACCATTGTGAAAGTTCCCATAGCTTTCACAACTTTGCTCATCTCCTTTGAGCAACATCCACAAGTGCATCCTCTTCTTGATGCACACACATGTGAACTCCATTGAGTCCACCATCTAACTTGCCATCATCTTGATAAGCATGCACCTCCACAAGAGCATTCTTCCATGCTCAATAACCAAAAACATTGAGACAAAACTTCACAAATTACCTCCACAAACTTGTTGGTAGCTTCCTTGTTGACACTGAAGACTCCATAGTCTTCATATTGGCTGGAATCTCCATTTTCAGCTTCTTTGATGATGAACAGGCTCTCCATGTTGCAAAACTCCCATTTGCAACTCTTTGGGCAGCATCTATGCAACCTCCTTGTTGCAAATCTCCTCTCAAACTTGAGAACGGCAGCTCCAAATCTCTCTCAAATCCTCACAAATAAAAATCCAAATGATAATATGAGTGCGTTATAATAAACTGAAAATAATGTCTGATCAAAGAACTCATAACCAAGAAAAACTATACATAAATATTCACCGCCCATTACCAAAAGCCCACCCAAGCTCTGATACCATGTTAACAATCCAAAAAATGGGATTGATCATGGTGAAGGACATAGATTAAGCAACATAATTAGGGTGGATTAAACCACACTAAGAACTCCATAAGAGAGAGAGAGAGAGAGATTGCACACTCAACACTCAATTCTATTGCTCTATTGCATTCACAATGAACCATACAATGATATAGGCCCTCTAGCCTTATTTTACATGTCATCATCCATGTGGCAACTCCTTGTCATCATCCATGTGGCAACTCCTTGTCCACTCTATTGGTCAACATTCACACACCATTCAATATTACATGTGGCATTCTTATCTTGCCACAATATCTTGCACCTCTAGGGTGCTTTCCCACATACACACAACACCACGATTACATCTCTCAACACCCCCTCTTAATCGAGGTGTTCCATAACTCACCCATCACCCATCACCCATATCAATGTAGCATTGCACAACTGCAATTGCTACCTCTCAACAACCTAGCCAATGGTTTTCCCACTGAGAAGATCTACGCCAATTTGTACTAGTGCCATGTTGCTATAGTTCCCTAGTGGGGCACCCTGCAGAGTAGGTGTTGGAGTATAACTCCCTCCTCGACCGCCAATTTGGGACATTATTGCCACCTTGGTTGTTTTGTCGATTTGAGTTGTCGGTGTTGGGGTTGTTAACTCTATTTTCCATGGCTTTAATTCCACACTCGTCATCAACACATCTAGACATTTGGCAATGAGTGAATATCTATTCTTTTTGGGAATATTTTGCCAGTAGGGTTTTTGGGATGAGTGTTGTTGCATTGGGGTTTTCTTTGATTACCTAGGTTGCTATTCCCCTTCCTTTTATGCCCTTTTTGGGTAGAGGTGGTATTGGAAACAAGGGCCCCCTCTTGGGTAGAGAAGGAAGAAGATGCCTTCTTGGGGTGAAACTGGTCATGCAACTAAGCAAAGCACATGAGTTAGCACTCACACTCATATAGGTTAGGCATAGGTTCTAGCGATTGTGTATATGATGATCATATGATGGATGAGTTATTCAGGCAACTGCTACTCTGTAGCAACGATGGAGATGCCTTGTGTTGGGTTGGTGGAAACAATTAATATGATGGGCTGACACATCAATGTGATGCGATGTTTGCCGACTTTACATAGCATTATCAACCTTGTTGCCCAGCTCAATTGAGTAGAACAAAAAAGTTTTTTTATAAGGTAAATAATAAGGGCCTTGGGCAGCCTTTGGGCCTTTGACCTAGTAGTCACATAGCCTTTACTTTAGTTGACCACTTTTCTAATCCACCAGGATATTGGCATACGACTAGAAATTACTGTAATCTATGTTTTTTCAACCAAGTGATGGATGAACCAAATCAACTTTGAATTGGATGAAATTTTATAGAGGTTATCAACACTTAGGAACACATGTCCATAGGTTCATATATGCTGAAGTTTTTACGGCTTTGAACTGAAACCTCTAGTTTTAAAACCTGCCATGTTTTTGGCAATTTTCACAAATCTGCCATGGTTTTGGCAATTTTCACAAATCGCATCCATCTTCCATGCCACGCTATCTTGTGGATTAATAACCAAGTAGTTTGATAACAAGAGATTCAAAACTTATAACCACTTGATTTCAAAAAAAAGAATCTTTAAAGATAATATTTATATGCACATGATTCCAAGAATTACACAACCACCAAAACATTCGTATTGAAAAGGAAGTAACATTCGTATTGAAAAGGAAGTAACATGTATAAATATCCACCAAAATAGCACACAAAGGGAAATCCATAAATATTCATCACTAGAATATCTATGCATGATCAAAGTGAAGTCTACTCCTCCATTAGATCACATGGAAGATCTAGAAGAAGAGTTTGGACAAGGTATTCATCCTCTTTATTAATGCAAAGGAAATGCCTTAGCATTTCCTTGCTTAGCCTATCTACCCCCCCCACATCCAGCAAAAAGATCAATAATAGAACGTCCATGAACATGCTAAGCATCCAGTTACCAAGACAACAAACAGTTCAGCTATAAATCCATGATTAGAAACTTGAAGAAGTTCTTACTAGAGTATAGGGTAGAATTACCTAAGAAAGGTCTTAGCCCGCACCTCCTCATACATGAGATTCGGACACTACTATGCACTCCATTGATTTGTGAGCACTCAAATCCATCAAGAGACTCTTATGAAGTGGAAAGAGAGACTTATCCACTACCTCTCTTGCCTCCTGATCCATCGTTGTCCCTTGCTACTAAGAGACACCCATGATTAAGTCATTCATTTATGAGATGCATATACAATTAAATTTTAACATGTGTGGAGGGTTGTGAATGTAATTCCCTCACAATAAATGTTGATGTTTTACTTGCTCTCCATTGTCATGCAGATAACCTACATTGATCAATATATGTGTAGTATATGTGCTCTCCATTGTCACGCACATAACCTGCATCAATTAGTATATATGTGTAGTATATGTGCTCTCCATTGTCACATACATAACCTACATCAATTAGTATATCTGTAGTATATGTACTCTCCATTCTCATGCACATAACTTGCATCAATTCTCGTAGTGTATATGTCTAGTGAAGCTTAAATGCATGCTTTCTAGCATGGGCATATACCAAAACGAGAAATGATCCCCCAATCTGGAAGTAACAAACCAACCCTCATCGACTGTGAAGGAAGTGGCCAAAAGTGACACTAATAAAGATAGATCACGGAAGAAGTGATTCCAATCTAGACATTCAAGAAAACCTAACATAGATCCACACCCAAATTTGTGGGAAAGTTGGCCCACACTAAACGGGCCAACCACCTCAATGCATGGACTCCCACTATGTGATAAATCATTTGCATTTACATTGTGAAGAAACTTTATAATCCTAGAATAAGTATTATATATAAGATTTAAAAAATTTAACTGGGAAAATAAAGCAAATTGGGATGAATGATTATAACTTACAGGTCAGATTCATAAGCCAAAACAAGGACACATTCTACAATCACTTCTACTTATGTGCAGTAGCTCATGTCTACACGAAAATAAAATGGGTGCATGTTAGAGGTTACAACTTAAAACTCGTTTACTATATGGTGTGAAAGTACTCTTACTCCATGAACCTGTTGTATAACTCCCCTCCCTTTGGCGAAAGTCAAGATAATGCTTACTTTGAACTTCTTTCGTCCTCGAGTCGATGACTCTGCATTGTCTTGATGCCTTTTCTTCATTGTAGACCCCTGCTTCACTAGAGGTTGTGAATCCACTTTTTTGTCAGCCACCATTGTGTTTTTTGAATTTTTGTACTCTAAATACCCTACAACAAAATACATATAATTAATGTCACTAGGTGAAAACAAGGTTGTGAATGCAAGGTAATACAGGTGCTTACTACAACGTACTCCACAACCCTAGAACAAAATACATATAATTAATATCACTAGGCAAAAGCACGGTTGTGAATGCAAGGTAATGTTTTGTTTGCAAGGTACTTGCATACAAGTTATCTTCGATAGGATGTCAAGCCACCATAGACACACATTCAACTCCCACACACTTATTTCCCTTTCTTGGAAACACAAGGGGTACATGCTTCCCTTGTCACCTATTTCATCCAAGAATGAGTCTGAATTGGTGTCCTTGGAAAAACTATTGACATACACAATGAATCGATCCACTTGCAAAGTGCCAAATAACTTGCAATGAAACTCTTATTCAAAAATATATTTAAAAGACATCAAGGTTTATCTGTATAACATGTACATAAGGTGACATGAAGATGCCTCCATATCCAGTTGCTTATCCACATTAAGAAAACTTTCCATGTCATCCTAAAGTTTTAGAAAGGCATCATCGAGGTGTAGCTTCCTTTGGTCTTTGAACCAACTCTCAAATCTAATGGGCACAACCCTTGCTCACACAGATCCTCTATGACTCTCTTGCCCATGATAAATAAGTGCCTCCAATAGTTCTCCTTATTCATATACAACCGTAACCTCTTTATATCTTAAACTTAGCCCACTACACTAGGAACCTTGGGGCAGCTTGTTATCATTGCATCATGTAAGATTTATTTCTTTGGAATGTTAATAAAGTAAAAAATTAATTCTGATATAATCTTAATAAAGCACAAGATGTGGGCAAAAATACGACCATCTACCTCTCCGCAGCCACGTGGGAAGAACATAAGATGTTCAATTTATCCTTTGATAGAAAGACATGTCCTCCTCCCTTTGAAGTCCAGTCAATATTATACAATAATTGAAAGAATCCATCTCCATTCACTTTGGTGAGCACTTTTTTATTTTAAGGCGAGTGCTTTCTCCCTCTACTCTTTCTATCTCTCTCCAATATTTCTCTCTCTACGATTTTGCTCTCTCTTCCTCTCTTCTGTCTCTCTCTACTGTTTCTCTCTCTCTCTCTCTCTCTCTCTCTCTCTCTCTCTCTCTCTCTCTCTCTCTCCCCCCAATTTCATAGCATGTTTTTTAAAAAACACAGTGGTAGACAATGAGAAAACTGCAATATTGTACAATATATTCCAAGACTTCTACATATTATGAAACCACCACCGATGAGATGTTGAGCACAAGACACCATGGGCCACTATCATTGCTACTTTTTTACAAAGACACCATAGAGAGATGAAACTTCCATTATATTCCAAAGAAAAATTATAAGACTACAACATTTTATGACAAACACCTACAATACATCATTGTGTGTACACAATGTTGTTTACTTCCATGGGCCACACTATTGTTTACAAAGACACCATAGAGAGATGAAACTTCCATTATATTCCAAAAATTTTTTACAATACTACAGCATATTATGACAAACACCTACGAGATGTGAACACAAGCAACAATACATGAAAGGAGGTGGGACCTCAACTATCATCTTGGCCTTCTCTCTGACTACCCTAAATTTGCAATGAAGGTGGCAACTTCTCCTTGAAGAGGAGCCTTTTTTGCCTCTTTAATGATGCCAAAGGCTATCCACGTCCTAATGGCTATTTTCGCTATCACCACCCCTACCATGTTCTTTAATGAAGGTGGCAACTTCTCCTTGAAGAGGAGCCTTTTTTGCCTCTTTAATGATGCCAAAGGCTATCCACGTCCTAATGGCTATTTTCGCTATCACCACCCCTAGCATGTTCTTGTTTACAAGGTCTTGTAGAGCTCCTGTACTTCAGACGTTATCAATGCTTCCATAAGGGCATTTGATCTTGGATCTTTTTCTTTAAGGTGCATGAAAGATGTAAGGGCTATTTTCGCTATCACCACCCCTAGCATGTTCTTGTTTACAAGGTCTTGTAGAGCTCCTGTACTTCAGACGTTATCAATGCTTCCATAAGGGCATTTGATCTTGGATCTTTTTCTTTAAGGTGCATGAAAGATGTAAGGGTGATTGCAAATGTCATATTAGTAGAGGGATTGGTGGATAAACCCATGATAATAGAGTATATACCGAGCCTATGAATAAGGGGTGGGTGGGGTGGGATGTATCCCTTGAATAAGAGTAGTGGAACATGCAAATCTCTATTATATTTATAAGGTCTCAAAAATTTAATATAAAAATAACCACCTACCATACATGCTTCTTTCATTAACATATATAAATGAATGAACAAAAATAAAAAAGGCCATGAATATATAATTATTACACTACTTGAAATGAATTGTAGTGAAGTGAGTGCTCTACTTACCTTGAAATGAATTGTAGTGAAGTGAGTGCTCTACTTACCTCCTTGAAATGAATTGTAGTGAAGTGAGTGCTCTACTTACCTTGCGAAGGCCTCGCACTCAACAACATATCGAATGGGATTCCCGTCCACACCCAGCATGTATAGCTGGGTTCCCTCTTGCGGTTTAGGCCATCCACCTCAAAACCTAAAATGTCAGTAGTTGCCTCACCTCCCTACCTGTCATACTTTGGTTCCACTGGACGTACTCTGATGGAGGTGTGTAAAGATGCTGATGACCAAAATAGTGACATATGTGCACACACATGTAAGTACGTTAGGGAAATCATGGTTGATCACTTTTAAAAAACCACTCTTTCACTCACCTCTTCTCGTCCATCTTCTGACATGAGATACATGTATTGCAGGGACGCACATGAACAAAGTCCTACACAATGTAAAGTTGCAAGTTTTTGCCTCTCGTATATTAATCCCCAAGTGCTATGCATGTAGAGTAAAAATCACAATGATATCAACATGTAGAAACTCTAAAGTGAATATAAAGACTGACTCCACAAGCACCTCCCTAAATACTTTCCATTGGGGAACCACATCCTTGGTCTTGGAGAGAGAAAGATTTGTTGGAAAATCTACCTATCATAGCGTCCATGGATCCCAACCTCATTAGCGATCCCATGAATCATTGCAATAGTGTAAGATTCATGGAACAACATAGCATATAAGTGGATTGCAAACTATATAACCACGACAAATGGAGTGAGTGATTGGCATGGATAAGAAATCATACAAAGGTGATTAAGAGTTGAGGCCTAAGTGGATGTTAGAATTTTGTGGTGCTCATGCTAGATCAAAGATGTGGAGGAGAGAGAGACCCAAAATACAAGAAACGATCTTGCTTATTAAGTTGCTTAAAATACAACTAAGCTTCATGCTTCATAAAATGCCTTTTAGCTCTACCTTTAAATAGGTGAGCTAGTGGACCATAAGTCCATTCACACACACACCCTTCTCCTCCCCTTTTACATAACCTTAGTCTTTTAATACCCCCCTCAATACCAACTATGAAAAAAAATTGAAATAGGTGGTATTGGTGGACATAGGTTGCCTTTATAACATTAGGCATACAAGGTTAGGAATATAGGTGTGGTTACATTGAGATTTAAAATAATTTCTCAGTGGAGTTAGAGGCTGATACAAAGTTAGCCTCCTCTGACTCTTTGTTTAGGACATTTGGAAGTGGTATGTCCCGTTTGTTTACACTTGTTACATTTCATTTTGTTGGGATATTTGGTCCAACAATTATTACTTCATCAAGACAAGATTGAATGACTCCTTCAAGGGTGGGATTAGGTATGTTCTTCAGGGTGGTGACTAAGGTGGGGTACACCTTCTTGACTGCTTTTAGTAAAACAGCCACTACATCATCTTCATCCATTCTCACATTCACTGATGCAAGTTGAGCCATAAGGCCCTTCAAGTGAGAGATGAAGGCTCCAATGCCATCTCCCTCTTCGAGTTCCAAGCTGAAAAACTCAATTTTAAGTGAGATCTTGGAATTCTTACCACGAGCTCCATAGAGCTTGTCAAGCTCATCCCATTTCTCCTTTGTAGTCGGAAGCTGGTCCACATGGTGAATGAGAGCTCCATAGAGCTTGTCAAGCTCATCCCATTTATCCTTTGCAGTCGGAAGGAAGCTGGTCCACATGGTGAATGAGAGCCTCATCAAGATGAAGCATGATGATGGCTTGTGCCCTCTCATCATCTTCAATATCTTCAGCCTTAGTTTGATCAATAACCTTAGTGCCGAAGATGAATGGCGAAAAACCTTTAGACATCATCTTGTACTTGACAAGGACTTGCCAAGTGTGGAAGCCCTCTCCTGAGAACTTCTTAATTTGGGTGTTGTCCTTTGACATTGGGTATTGAAGGAGATTACTAGAGAGTCTGATTTATGAAGAAGAAAAAACCAGAAATTTGTGATGTTTTGGCTTAAGTAGAAAGAGAAAGGCTTATGAGAGTGCAACAACCCTTAATTAAGTTAAGGATGTTGCATAAAAAAGGAGATTAAGATGGTGAAGTTTATGGTTTAGCACTTAGGGTTTGTGCCCAACCACTAATTCTGATAGATATTAGCTTCATTAGTATCAAAGAACACTTTGTTTGGTAATTAAGATCACCATTAGTGTTTAGCAACACCATTAGTGCTTAAGAGTACATTTCTAGCATCTAATGACACTTGCATTGGTGATTAGATTCACCATTAGTGTTTAAGAACACTCTTAGTGTTTAGAAACACTTTGGAATGGCTCCCCTTTATTGGATCAATATTCTCATTAGTGTTAATTAACACTATTAGTGCTTCTAAGCACACTTTGAGAAGCTTTGTGCACTTGAAGATGTTGATGAAGCTTGATGGCAATGAGGCTTATGAATACCCCATGGTGTATGCCCACCACTTCAAGGATATGGAAAAAGACCCTCACAAGAGCACTTAACAGATTAGTACTCCTTTAATGATAAGCATGAAAGCTAATTAGTGTTTAAAACACTTTTATAAAGCTTTTATACAAGCTTCCATGGCTGAAAACCAGACAACCGATTGGTATTTTGACTCCAGTGCTCGATTCAGGAGGCCGCCATTAGGGCTGAGACTTGGGCTGTAGGACCTTGAGGCTTAGGGCTTCAAAATCCCTAAGCTTATGTGGCTAAAGATTACCCACACAAGGCGAATAGATGTACGAAAACCAGCGCTACTGATTTTGTGCACCGACTTGCTCAGAACGCAGTGACGTGGCCAAGAGAAGAGAAACCCAGAAATTTGATGTACGTTCCTAAGTGCCCAGACCTCCTCTACACTTTCCCAGATGGAAACTTGTCGAGTTCTTGCCTCCACAAGATGCTAGAGCTCCTCCACTGGCAGGAGGTTCAGCTCCACAAAAAAAAGGGAATAAAATTGACCTATTCTACACCACAAAAATGACCTAATCTTGCCAAGCTCTAGATACCATGTTAGAATTTCGTGGTGCTCATGCTAGATCAAAGATATGGAGGAGAGAGAGACCCAAAATACAAGAAAAGATCTTGCTTATTAAGTTGCTCAAAATACAACTAAGCTTCATGCTTCATAAAATGCCTTCTAGCTCCACCTTTAAATAGGTGAGCTAGTGGACCATAAGTCTATTCACACACACACCCTTCTCGGGACAAGACCAATCACATGTTATTCCCGATGTTCAAATAATAAACTTATGCTAAAACACAAAGATGTTAAGTTGACTTACTAGTTCATACAAACATGCTACCCTACACAATGATACTTACTCTAAAACTGCTCGTCGCTACTAAGAGGAAACTATCCCTTGGGGTAGTCTATCCACCATGGGCATGATATCCATGTCTCCTTACCCCATAGCTCGTTAATCCACTCCTTGGGGTACAATCATGTCTCCTCTCTCTCAGAATGCACCCATGCATGTGAAGGGTGCTTGGGAATACATACCCGATTTCACACATAACTTCTCCACCACCTAATACATAAACATTTTAATACTCTTTCAATACCATAGAATAACAATAATATGAGACACACAATATTGATTATGCTACTACATACCTATACAAGAGGTCATGTGACGTGCACGGCAAGTGTGATTGTTGCTGGTCAGTGTATGTGGGAAAGCACCCTAGAGGTGCAAGATATTGTGGCAAGATAAGAATGCCACATGTAATATTGAATGGTGTGTGAATGTTGACCAAAAGAGTGGAAAAGGAGTTGCCACATGGATGATGACATGTAAAGTGAGATAAGGCTAGAGGGCCTATATCATTATATGGTTCATTGTGAATGCAATAGAGAAATAGAATTGAGTGTTGAGTGTGCAATCTCTCTCTCTCTCTTATGGATTCTTAGTGTGGTTTAATCCACCCTAATTATGTTGCTTAATCTATGTCCTTCACCATGATCAATCCCATTTTTTGGATTGTTAACATAGGTCCCTCAAGGTCCACCCCCGAGTCAGTTTCCTTTGCCATCCCAGAAGAGATGTCTGATTGGTCGGCCCCTCAGCCAATGTCGCTCAAGCCACATCTGAGGTTGACTCTGGCCACTTCCGAAAGGAAGAAGAAACAAGAAATGTGTGGAAGCTTCTGCCCTCATTCATGAATATATGTCTAATGATCCACATGTGCCTATCATCGAAACCCACCCAACTCTTCCATGTGGCCATCCGGTCACTTGGATAGTTCACAGTGGAGCTACACATCATATGGCATGCAATACCGACATTTTCAACTCTCAACATCCTACTAAGGGTGAAGTTTGATGTGGCAACAACACACTAATGCCAATAAAATGTATTAACACCATCTTATTTGACAAAAACATAGGCCCCAACTAGGCTACCTTGGACAAAAACATAGGCCCCAACTAGGCTACCTTGAACAATGTCTATCTTGTTCCTAACTTGGGCCTCAACTTACCTTCTATATCCTAGCTGACCCAACTTGATCATGGAGTATACTTCAACAAGCAAGTTGTCGAGGTGATTGATGAGACTACCAGTCTCATTGTTGCACAAGGTCAAGCACAAAAGGATGGATTATACCAGATGTCTACTTTTTTATCTGAGCCATCCTCCAAGGGTTCTGAGTTTCATCGAGTTCATTCCTATGTGACCAAAGCTCCTTTGGACACTAAATGACTATGGAACTATTGCTATGGTCACCTTCCCTATGACATGCTCTATGAGTTTTCTAGGGACCAGTTGGTTGAAGGCATACCCCACCTCAAACTGACAAAGGATGCATGCCACCCATGTCTTCAGCTCTACAAATAATCTGTTTGGGCCCATCCGCAACAATCACTAAGTCAGACATATCTTCTTGTGGAATGGTTCAAAAATAGTATTTCAAAGATCTAGAAGTTTGTATAAATTTCCTTCACAATGCCCTAAGTCCATGTTTCACTCTCGAGCTTAGTTCATCTCAGTGTATTGAAAATACAACAAAATACACACAGACACAAAATTACTTTGTAATCTACCTAAGGAGGCTACTTTGGTAGATCATCATTTGCCGACCATGAAAGCTTTTGACAAGCCGTCTCATCACAAGGAGGTAGATCATACAAAGGGTTGCTCCCATGTCAAGCATTGGCTTCATCTGGGCTTGCCTTCATGGTTTTCCAGCTGGCTAAAAATGGCTCCAGTCCACCTTTTTTTAAGGAGCTAGACTATCTTCTGGGTAATGGATAAGCACCTTAATGACCTCAAATTGCATCACTCCAAAAAGCTAAAATGTCTAGTTTTTCACAATGATCATGGTTGTGTAATCCATTTTTCCATAATATTTAAGGATTATTTGCAATAGGAGCATCTTTGCTTTAGTTGACCACTTTTTCCTTGAGGAATTATGAAGGACATTTAGATGGACTTCTAGAGATTTGAAATATTGTGTTTGGACCATTCTAGAGATTTGATTATTGAACTAATGATGAGGGGAAAAAAATATCTAAAGTTTGTGTCAAAATCTCATAAAATTTTAGGATTGAAAAAAAGCTCGCGTAAAAAATAAACCCCTTCTTCATTAGGTAACCCTCGCCTCACAACCTTGTATGGCCCACGATATTGGTGAACTAGCTTGGTATTGGTGTTACCCTTCAGAGCACAATATCTCATCTTTGAGACCCTTAAGAAAACCCAATCCCCTTCCTTGAATTCCAATGGTCTCCTATGGGCATTTGCATAGTGCCTCCTTTTTTCTTGAGTCTTGCCTCATATTAGCCTTGCATTGTTGTAAGAGAGCATCCATCCCTTCTTTTGCATTAGGATTCACTCTTTATTGCTTTGAACCATCAATGGCGCATTCACTTTATACCCATAATTTTCCCATAAGGTAACATGCTAATGCTCTCATGATGCATGCTATTATAAGCAAATTCAATAAGTGGCAACCATTCATCCCGTACACTTTGCATATGGAAATAATGCCTCAAATAGGTTTCAACCCACTTATTAACCCTTTTCATTTTCCCATCGGTCTTTAGATTATAAGCATTGCTAGCTGTCAAAACAGTCCCCATGATCTCAAATAAATTCTTCTACAATGAGCTCATAAACTTGACATCACAGTCGCTCACAATTTGTTGTGGTACTCCATGCAACTTGAAATCTTGATCCACAAACTATTTTGCAACCATAGATGCTGAAAATTTGATCTTGGAAGGAATAAAGTGTGGTGGTCCACAACCATCCATATGGTATCCCATCCCCAATTGATGGGATCCTGAGGTTGTCTATGGGAGAACGAAGATCTTTATACATAGTTCTTCGGGTTGATCCACCTCATCTTGCATCTACGTGAGATGATACACACTGACTAAGGGTCCTCCCATTGTTGCATCATAAGCACATTGGGAACGCAGATAATTGAAGCCACACACATATGGAGCAATAGCTACAGACAGCCACTCCTTTGCTTTGACCTGTAAGGTCTCGACACCCCTATAATCATAACCTAAAGGTCTCGACACCCCTATAATCATAACCTAAAGGTCTATGGGCGAACCTGTGCCTAGTTGAGCAAGCAGATAATTGACCCTGTGTCTCGGTATTGAACTCATTTCTATCAATAGTATTCATATTGGTTAATACCTTTTTTTCTTTCTACGTATAAACTAGATTCACTCATCGGTTTCTGATATTGATTCTTCAAACTTGTCTTTAATATTATCCGAACGTCCCAAAAAAATATTTTATAGGGATTTACCCCTTGTGTGAGTTAGCCCCGTGATGAAGTTCAGAGAAATGTGAGTCCACTTATCCTCGTTTGGGAATATGCAAAGGTTGAAGTAAACCATCGGGCTTGTGTATGCGATCCTTGTTTTGTTGGCATGGTAGACAACTAGTCACAAAATCATGCACATTCTTCTACATTCCCTTCCAATAAAAATTTTCTGAGACTTCGTCAGAGGTCTTAAATAGACCCATGTGCCCCGACAATGGAGAAGAGTGCATTTCTTCCAACACCCTTTTCTTGTAGCTTGATGTAGACACAAGTAGACACAAGGTAGAACTTATTCTTGTAGAAAATGAGTCCATCATGAAGCTTGTAGCTTGATGTAGACACAAGTAGACACAAGGTAGAACTTATTCTTATAGAAAATGAGTCCATTATGAAGCTTGTAATGTGGTAATTCTTAATGTGGTAGAAACTTATTCTTATAGAAAATGAGTCCATTATGAAGCTTGTAATGTGGTAATTCTTAATGGAAACCATGCTGTAGTTTATGCCATAATGATGCCACTTCCTCATCTAAAAGATACTCTTCTTGTATCTCCATGATCTAATCTTTATGCACCATTGAAACTGCCATTAATGAACGTGCCATAATGATGCCACTTCCTTATCCAAAAGATACTCTTCTTGTATCTCCATGATGATCCAATCTTTATACACCATTGAAATTGCCATTAATGAACATGCCTAAATGCATGACAATGCATCCCGCTGCCGCCACAACATCATCCTTCCCTTTCATATAAGAAATCTCAAAGTCACCCACCTTCTTTGCTTAGGAGAAAGATTTTGTTGAGACAAGAAGTATTGGAGCACTCTGATCAATTTTGCCAAATAAATGTCTCCCATACAAGAGGATTGATTTGCGAGTTTTTCCTCCCTTGCATCATTGGCACCTAATTCATCATACATAAGAGCTTCCTTGAAGTTGCCCTTATGTTTGAAGTTTTGGCCTCTTTCCATCATGATAGACTGTTTTCCACTGAAAAATGTAATTTGAGCATGGAATGCTCAAATCTTGATAGAAAAACCTTTGGTTTTTGGATTGATGGCGAGGTATTGATGAGTACTTCTTGCTCCCAAGAGGGTTTGTTCAAAGTCAAATGGCAAGTATATTTTATTTTGACTTTTTTAAAAAAGTGAACTATGCCTGTTGACTAGCCAAATGGTAATGGACTGGGGAGTACTCTCAAAAAATGTAAACACCTCAGTAAGATTCAAAACAAGCTAAGATTGAATTAGGGTTTCTCTATGCAGTTGACTTTACCAGTTGGGATAGCAAACGGTGTCAAAATTAGGAGTTTGATGGCTCTAGACGTAGCCCTTAGGCTATGCAAACGTTCATAAAATAGCCCCAACCATTTCAATTTAATTAGGGTTTTGTGATTCTATAGAACATAGTCAAAGTGTCCTAAAATTGACATAGTGCAGCCCAATAGCATTTGCCAAGGTTCCAATGTATCAAAAGTGTTATATGAAAATGTTAGGCATGTACTTGAGCAACTCCAAACTCAATCCATTAGCACCATATATGTACTTTGCAAAAGAAAATGGCATAACCTCCTTTTTATTTACAACCAAATCGAGAATCGAAAATTGCATCCAATGTATCCACCATTATCAAATGTCAACTCATGCAGTAATTGCCAATTATACCAAGTGTGATATGTTGAAGAAGTGCTCTTGCTTGCCAATCTCCCAGCCATTCCTTTCCACCCTCTTACTGAGTTTCACTCCAAGGCAAGATTTAGAGCCATTTCTTCACCTCTTGGTACCTAATCCCTTTTCGTACCACTTTACCATGGCATTCATGACACGGAAAGTTTAAGATGCACTCTCCTTGTTCTCTTCTCCTTATTATTGCTAAGTTACCCTCACCGCATATCTAGCTTTAACACTCGTATAAGAAATAGATGAATATTAGAGTGCGATGAGAGATAAACCACTTACAAGCATGGACTCATGCTTATAGAATCACGTTTCCCATATTCCATCATACTATCCAAGATGTTGTTTTCCATAAGCATGTGGTATGCTTCCATTGGTATATGCCTCTCACCGTAGGCTCAAATCAATAAACAATAACCATAACAAAAGTATTACATGCATTCCTAACGTAGCCACATAACATCAATCTCCACCACCATGCATGTGCGTGTGTGTGTGTGTGTTTACATATACATATACATATACATATACATATACATATACATATACATATGTAACACATATCCGTATATATGTATATACATATATACATATACATATACATATGTATATGTATGTGTGTGTGTATGTATTTACTTATGTATGAATACATGTATGTATGTATACACACACACACATATACATGCATCGTACACATACATGTGTGTGTGTGTGTATCTATCTATCTATCTATATATATGTATACATAAATATATATACATATACATTTATCTATCTATCTACGTATATGTATATACATCTATCTATCTATCTATCTATATATATCTATGTATATGTATACATAAACATATATACGTATATATCACATATATATACACACACACACACACACACACACATATATGTATGTATGTATGCATGTATGTATGTATATATGTAATAAAGTAGGAACTTTATTCAATAGGGTTAATAATGGGACAAGTCCATGTATAAAAGAGGGGACTTGGACCATGGTTGTAACTTTTGATGATCATTTTTAGAAATTGAAACTCATGTTTCTTGGAGCTCATGGCTTCTCTCTTGGCTTGTGGAAGGCTATTTCCATTCTCTTGGTGTGAGAGACTAAACACACTTAGGCATCATGTTTACATGGTGATTACTCATATTTTCATGCATTACATCCCTTCATTCCAATTGGTATCAGAGCTCTTGATTTTGATCATGGGCATGCATGGGTTGTTGGGAAAATTTGCTTGAAAATTTGAGTTTCTTTTAATTTTTTTTCATTTTCTTGTAATCCTTGAGTGATTCTTGACAAATCTTCTCTAATCTTGCTTAATCTCATGGAGATGGTGAGCATTTCATGGAAATTGCTTGAATTTTGAGTGATTTTGGCCAATTTTGCCATTTTTGGACCAAATTTTGGGCCTCTGGACCAAAAATTTGGGGCAGTCGGGCCAAAACTTAGGGCAAGTGACTAATTGCAATTAACTTTTCTGTTAATCATGATTAATAATCATCTTCTTCTTCCTCAAGCTTTCCATAGCCATGGGATGCTCTTCCTTTACCCGTTTTGATGCCAAACCTTAGGGTTTTTGTAGAGCTTTCTGAGATCTTTCATTTGAGCCTCTTCTTGCTAATTTTTTTTCTCAAGATTTGGGAGCTTTTGTTCATTCTTCCATGGCTGAAAGTTGAGCTTAATCTACCTTCCATGAACCATATCTCTCAATTGCTAAGCTTGTACATCATTCATAGGCATCTTTGTGAGCATTCTCATCTCATGAAGGAGGCAAAGAGGAGGGCGACGGGCTGCTGCAGGCTGCCGCCTCAAAACGGCGTTGAAAGATGTGGAGGGAGAGCTAGGGTACCTAGCTCTACTACCTCAAGAGATGGAAGCTAGGCAATAGGGTTCTTAGCCCTTGTTTGGAGCATATTTTCAAGCCTTATTCAAGCACATGGGAGATGTATTTTGGCTGCAAATTTCAGAGCAAAAGAGAGCTACGTTTTTCTTCAACAAGAGGCTTCTTCAACATTTTCTACCATTGAAGCTTTCCGGATGACATTGGTGAGTGGTATGATCAATTTCTTGCAAGTTTGAAGCATTTGGTGGAGCTTGGGAATGGATTAGGGTTGGACACATTCAAATTCCCCTAATTTTCAGAAATTAGCCATTAAAGCTTGACCATTCACATGCCAATATTGCTTCTCCATGCATTATTGATGGCAATGGTGAAGGGAATTGATTCCACATGAGCTTGGCCAATTCATAGATCATATTTTTGGAGATTCTCTTCACTTTGATTCAATTGGCATGCCATTGATGGAGTATCAAGTTTACTCAATGCTTTTGGGAGCCATTCATGCTTATCTTTATGCCACATAGATGCCTTGAATCATCTACATAGCCATTCAATGCTATGACTTGCATTTTGGCATAAGAAAGCATAGCTCTTGGATCAATTTTGGGGGATTGAACTCATATTTCACAAGTGTCAATGTGTTGTTGGATGTTGTTGATGTTGGAACTTGTTTGATGGATGGTGAACACTTGGAGTGAGGAGAATGAGCATGAGTTCATGCGTATTGATTCATGAGAAAATTGTAAATGGCATGAGTCATGCCATATACTTGTAAGTGATCTCTTCCATTACATTCACATCATTTTTGTACCTACACTCACCATTGCTACCACTTCAAGTTTTCTAGAATCTAGCAATGTGTGAGGGTACCTTGGCATTGGTTGGAGAGGCCAAGGGGAGAATGTCTTGAACTCTTTGTGCCGTGATTGCCTTGGAAAAGCGGTACAAAGAGGGATTAGGTACACGGAGTGAAGAAATGGCCTCAACCTTCACCTTGGAGGAAAACTTGGTGAAGGGGTGAGAAGGGCTTGGCCGGGAGATCGGCAAGCTTCAACGCGCGTCCTCAACAATCCTCACATCGACTTTATGGATGCATTTGGGCAATGGGGCCCCCTATTCCATCATATTGTGTGGATGTTGCTAATGCCTTGATGGACAAAGATTGCATAAGAGCTTTCATGGCATTGTGGGATGCAAAGAGCATTGTATTTTGATTTCAGAAATTGCATTTTCAGTTGAGATTTGGCTCCATTTACAAAGGAGATTATGACGAAATTTTTCCAAAATCTTGGCTATGCATGGCAATTGAGGTTGGTGAAACATTAATTGCAGACCTTGGGATGCAAAGGAAGTGCAAAAGGTGCTAACAAAGGTGTGGGAACAAGCAAGGATCATTGGGGGCACAAAAGAGTCACTTGGGCAAGAAAATTGCAGATTTACAAAACCCTAATTCAGTCCCAAACCTTTTGGACTGAATTAAAGGTGATCATACGAGCTCTTAGTGCTTCCTTAGAGCTACCCAATGAGCCCTTAACCTTTCCGTTTCGATATCTCTTTGGGGTAGAAATTAGGGTTTTTGCAGAAACAGTAAACCCTAATTCAGTCATAGGGGTTTTAAGGTCTTCAAGATCTAATCACATAGGCTCGTAGTACTCATCGAGGGCTTCGATTTGAGCTAAGAAGTTTTGCATTCGGATATTTCTAGCTCAAGTTATGCTCAAAATACTATTTCAGCCTATAACCCTGTAAACCCTAAAACAGAGAATAGTAGCACTTCTCACCTCTTAAGGGTCTTTGTATAGTGGTCTAGTACACCTCATTAGCTCTCCAACAAGCTCTAGACCACTTCAATCGGACATCCCTACCTCAAGTTAGAGCCAAATCTTTGAAACCGATACTTTCCATGGGAACGAGGACAAGAGGGCGACCAAAGCATAACACCTTGACTCCCGACGAGGTAGAGGGAGAAGAAGCAATTATGGAGCAAGGAATCTTAGATGCTCCGGAAGATACTTGTGGGCATACTTCAAGGGAAGTGCATGAAGAAGTGAATGTTGGAAGTGCCCACAAGCCCACCCCACAAGCGTCACATACCATCCCCATCGATTCGATCATGCAAATGCTGATGCAAATGAATGCGAAGATGGACACGATGGCTACAAGGGTGGAGGTCAATGATAGACTTGATACTATGGCCACAAGGATGGAAGTCTTGGAAGAGAGGGTGGCTCGGCCAATGAGCCAACCTTCATTTGATAGTGGTCATGGTGTTTCACATGCAGGCAAGCAATATGGGACAGCTTTTGAAGGCCGTAGGGAAGGCAAGCTACCTATGGCACAAGAGGTTTCTCCCAAAGTAATGCATGAGCATGCCACCAAGAATGCTACTTTTGGATTCATGGCGGATGCACGGAGGCCCCTTGTCAAGGACATGTTTCATTCTTCTTTTCACTCGGGTCCATCTAATTCCAATATGCACATGATTGATGAAGAGGTGGTACTCGATTGGAACCAATTGTCCTTTGCCCAAAGACAAAGGGATGCTCATGAGAAGTGGATGGAGTTACCAAATGACATCAAGAGGGACTACAAAGACTTTGCGCAATTCATGGAATCGTATATGAAGATGCAAAGGTTCAAACCCTCTACCCAACATGACAACCCATCCTACACAGCTTCTAAGGATGTCAAAGACAAAGTTTCACTATCAAAGTTCAAAGGTGATGGATCATCTCCGCAAGAGTTGGAGGAGTGGGCTACTAAGCTTGACACTTATTTCCAACTTTACCCAAAAAGTGAGCGTGATACGGTACAATTTGCTTCCTTACACCTTGAAGATTATGCACATCAATGGTGGAGGCACTTGGTCAAACAAGGGAACACGCCATCAACTTGGGAAGGATTGAAGCGGGAGATGAACTTGGCCTTCATTTCACCCCTAGTGCTTGACCGTTACCATGAAGAATGGTATGAACTTTCTCAAAAGGGGATGATGGTGAGAGATTATATCAAGAAATTTTTGAAGCTTTCAATGTACGTGGAAGGCTTGAGTGAAGACATGAAGATGAAAAAGTTTGTGCATGGGCTTGAACACTTCATCAAGGCGGATGTGTCGGCTCAAAGGCCTAGCTCTCTCAAAGAAGCTATGAGGTTAGCCGAACTCTATGAGCCAAAGTACAAGAGATCTCAGCCCATGACCTTCACCAAAGACACACTCAAACCAACCGCTACTTCTTACAATTTTGGGAAAGGTCCTACCTCTACATTACCATCCTCTAATCCAAGAACTCCTACATCATTTGGGGGTGGACAGCCAAAGAATGGGATACATCAATTTGATGCCAAAAGGAGTAGTGACTTCATGAAGAAGAAGCCCTTTCAACCCTTCAAGAAGACTCAAAGAATGGATGATCCAAAGATTGAGGAGTTGAGAAGCAAAGGGCTATGTTTCAAGTGCAAAGAGAGGTGGTCACCCGGGCATGTGTGCAAATCAAAGAAGATTGTGGCCACTATGATCCTCATGGATGAGGAAGAGAACAAGGATGACTCTCATGACATTGAAGAATGGAAGGATTGCAATGAAGAAGCACATGAGGAGTCACTTGAAGACCATTCTTTCATCACGGAGGATGGTGAGTTTCCGTTTGATCCGGGAGGTAGAGTTAAGGAAAGCCTTGTGGATGGAGACATGCCTACAAATGCAGAAATTTCAGCTTGCATATGCTCTATCTCGCAAGAGTTGTTGGCGGGTTGCAAGAACCCAAGCACACTAAGGTTGGTGGGGACCATCAATGGGAGGGTTGCACATATTCTTGTGGATTCCGGGAGCACTCATAGCTTCATCAACTCTAAATCCATCAACTCTCTCAAACTCAACACAAAGAAGACACCTACAACGTTCCAAGTGCAAGTGGCAAATGGGGAAAGTGAGAAGACTAGCTTGGTTTGCCCTTCTACAAAAGTGGTTTTATCCTCTTCATACACTTGGGAAGGTGATTTGGTGGTTTTGGATATGGGTCCCATCGACATTATCATGGGGTGTGATTGGTTGGCTTCACTTGGTGACATTCACATGAACCTTCAACAAGGTTTCATGAGCTTTCTACATCATGGGCAACAAGTGGTACTTGCTGCAAATGCACCTAAGAAGCTCTCTTTGATCTCTCCAAGGTGACTCAAGAAAGAGATTAAGGCTTTTGGCACTATCTATGTGTTACATGTTACCCAAGAGGGGATGGAAGGCAGTGGACAGCACATAGATGAGGAAATGGCAACTCTTCTTAAGGAGTATGAAGATATTTTGCAAGTGCCAAAGAGTCTACCACCTAAGAGGGTCTTATTGATGAATACCTTGTCAAATGGAAGCAATTACCCATGGATGAGGCTACTTGGCAATCATTGGAGTATGTCCAACAACATGGTTTACTTGTGGATGACTTTCCGTGACCAAGTGGTATGGTTTACTTGAGCAAATTGGGTAATATGAGGAGAAGTATACATGCTGTAATTTCTGGACAGCTTTGGGAAGGTCTACTATTGGGCCTATTTTTCTACTCCAACAAGCTTCATGGCGTATCCTAATGAAGGATTATGATGTGGGCTACATATGGCTGAGTGTACATATCATTTTCAGCCCAATATATGGAGTCTAAATGAAGGATTTTCAAGGGTCTTCATCGACTAGAAGGGCTGTCATAACAGTCCCACTCATACACTTTGGGCTTGAAGCTTTGTGGACTTGTACGCATCCAAATTTTCATTGTATATGTGCTTTGGATGTACTTGAGAACTCTTAACCACTTCCCATCGATTACATTAGAGTCTCATACTTTGAGATTGTACATGTTATTGATTTTGAGGACAAAATCTTTGGGAAGGGATGGTTTGTAATAAAGTAGGAACTTTATTCAATAGGGTTAATAATGGGACAAGTCCATGTATAAAAGAGGGGACTTGGACCATGGTTGTAACTTTTGATGATCATTTTTAGAAATTGAAACTCATGTTTCTTGGAGCTCATGGCTTCTCTCTTGGCTTGTGGAAGGCTATTTCCATTCTCTTGGTGTGAGAGACTAAACACACTTAGGCATCATGTTTACATGGTGATTACTCATATTTTCATGCATTACATCCCTTCATTCCAATATACATATATATATGTATGTTTATACATACATACACACACACACACACACACACACACACACACACACACAGACACACATATACATATACATATACATATACATATACATATCTATATATATACATATGTATGTATACACACACACACACACACACACACACACACATATGTATGTATGTATGTATGTATATATATATATCTCTCTATGTATGTATGTATGTATGTATGTATGTATATACGTGTGTGTGTGTGTGTATATACATATATACATTTGTATACATGTATGTATGTATGTAATATACATGTGTGTGTGTGTGTGTACACGCACACACCCCACATGTATCATGCAAATTTCACTAGAGAAAGTGAACCAGTTTGGGTGGGTGGTAGTTCAAGAGATTTCCACATCTCCGTGGTCATGATATCATGTTTGGATCTAAGAGCTCATTTGAGCTCTATGCCTTTGGTAATTTGGAATCCGAACCAACATAGGAGGTATATGGTCTTGGTTTATGTTAGTGGGGACAACACTCATAGTGTAGAGTGAAGTAAGTAGGTTACCGTTTAGCCCCCAAATTGAGTGCTAGTGTGTGGGTAGTGGTGCGCGTGGCATCTATGGTACCCTATATTTGCATCCATGCCACCCCATTCAAATGAAAATGAAGGTTGCAAGCATGTTCCTTAAGCTCATCCTCAAGGACTTTGCCACGCCATTTAAATGAAAATGAAGGTTGCAAGCATGTTCCTTAAGCTCATCCTCAAGGACTTTGCCACAAGCATGATATTTATTCATTAGGGTAGAGATGTTGGTCTTGTCATTGAAAAGCCATCTACCCATAGGTTGAGACTTCCATGTGCTAAGGTTGATTTGCATAGTCTGGTCCTTATTGTTTTTTAATTTGTGACGTCCCAGACATGTGTCATGCTGGAATGGACAACCAAGAATTACATCAAATATTCTAGGTCCTTGAAAATCCATCACGACAAAGGTATGTTGCAAAGTTAAGCTAATTGTTTTGATGTTTAAATTGTGTAACAGCTATATCTCGAGGTTTATATTCACACTTGCTAGGTGGTGTGGACTAGGGCCTACTATCTTATAGGGTATAACAACACTCTTTTTATATGGAGGTTTTACTTGATCTTTAATCTTTTGATGCCATAGATCCTTAGTGTTAATGGACTCATTGTTAGAGTCTTCTAGGATTTGAGATTGTGGTTGCATGGCTTTATGTTCACCTTTGTTTCTTGGTTGGCCTTGGGTCTCCACACCTTTGTTTCTTGGTTGGCTTTGGGCCTCCACACCAATTGGGCTTCCAAACCTTTGTTTCTTGGTTGCCTCCACACCAATTCTGGAGAATCCTGAGGTGCATACTCTTTAGGTTTACCTGCAAAGAGAGGGGGCTTCCTTTGCTCATGTCAACAAGCTCTTGTGGGTCCTTAAACAATCTATCAAATAGATTGTCTTTGCCTACAAGGTCTTCATCAGTTTCCCCGAGCATTTTTTGGTTTCAAAGTTGGTTTGGCTAAGAGCCCATGGATTAGTTCATGACGTGTTAACAATCCATATTCTTGCATTTATCCTAGCATAGGTTATGGTCAGTCTGAACCGATTCTTGTGCTTTTCATGTGTGGAGTTCTTTGCGGCTCTTAACGAGCGATCTAAGTACAAGTGTCCCCACACTTATCAGATAGGGGTAGCCAAACATCATGGTGCAAATTAATTAAAATGAATGAAATAAACAATTACACATATAAGGGTGATACAAAACATCACGGTGCTGAAATAAACAATTACATATAAGGGTAATACGTTTCCCTGGCGTTCTTCTGCACACCAAAAGAAGGGCTCACCACTTAACAACCGAAAAGAAGGGCTTCGTTTTGGGTCCCTCCCTATGGCATGTACAGACATGGATTTCTTATGGAAGGAGTACTTCAGGGATCGCTCCCAATGGTGGGACAATCGAACCAGCAAGGTAAGCACTGTTTTACAATTACATGAGAGTACACGAAAACCTATTGGCTTTCTTGAGTATTGTTTTGCATCACAGAGAAGCCCAAGATCCCCAGACTTCAAACATAAAATGACAAAGAAGTCGCTGTGGATGGATGGCCGGTACAATCCATCTTGGGTCCAAGAGGAGCTCAGAAGAAGAGGACTGCAACGAGAGTTCTGTGTGCAGAAGGATAAGCGGATGACGAAGGCCAAGGAAATACACCACAAAGCACGACAAGGAGATAGCAATAGCAACCACCAGGAGTTTCAAGAGGGTACTGCTCTTGTAACCTTACTAAAGGCTTGTGCCAAGGAAAAGGACCTGTGCAAAGGCAGCATAATACATGCTGATATACTCAAAAGGGGGCTGCTTGAAAAGAACATTTATGTAGGCACTGCCCTACTCAATATGTATGCCAAATGTGGTGCACTTGCAAAAGCGCAAGAAGTGTTTGACGAGCTTCCAGTTTGGGATGTAGTCTCCTGGAGTGCCCTGATTGCAGGATATGCCCAACACGGGCATGGTCATGAGGCTCTGAACTGCTTTGGACGGATGCGAGAGGAGGGCTTCTCCCCAGACACAGTCACCTTTACTTGCATCTTGAAAGCCTGCGGCAGCATAGGAGCAACTGAGAAGGGTGAAGAGATACATGCTGAGGTCGTGAGGCAGGGCTTATTGGAAAAAGATATTGTGCTTGGCAATGCGTTAGTGGATATGTATGCCAAATGTGGTGCACTTGCAAAAGCGCAGGAAGTGTTTGACGAGCTTCCAGTTCGGGACGTATTCTCTTGGAATGCGCTAATTGCAGGATATGCCCAACAGAGGCATGGTGGTGAGGCTCTGACCTGCTTTGGACGGATGCGAGAGGAGGGTCTCTCCCCAAATGCAGTCACCTTTACTTGCATGTTGAAAGCCTGTGGCAGCATAGAAGCAGCTGAAAAGGGGAAAGAGATCCATGCTGAGGTTGTCAGGCAGGGCTTGTTGGAAACAGATATTGTGCTTGGCACTGCGTTGGTGGATATGTATGCCAAATGTGGTGCACTTGCAAAAGCGCAAGAAGTGTTTGACGAGCTTCCAGTTCGGGGTGTAGTCTCTTGGAGTGCCCTAATCGCAGGATATGCCGAACATGGGCATAGTGAAGAGGCTCTGAACTGCTTTGAACGGATGCGAGAGGAGGGTCTCTCCCCAAATGCAGTCACCTTTATTTGCATCTTGAAAGCCTGCGGCAGCATAGGAGCAGCTGAGAAGGGCAAACAGGTACATGCTGAGGTTGTCAGGCAGGGTTTATTGGAAAAAGATATCGTGCTTGGCACTGCGTTGGTGGATATGTATGCCAAATGTGGTGCACTTGCAAAAGCACAAGAAGTGTTTGACGAGCTTCCAGTTCGGGATGTGGTCTCCTGGAGTGCCCTAATCACAGGATATTCCCAACACGGGCATGGTTATGAGGCTCTGAACTGCTTTGGGCGGATGCGAGAGGAGGGTCTCTCTCCAAATGCAGTCACCTTTACTTGCATCTTGAAAGCCTGCGGCAGTATAGGAGCAGCTGAGAAGGGTGAAGAGATACATGCTGAGGTCGTTAGGCAGGGCTTATTGGAAAAAGATATTGTGCTTGGCAATGCGTTGGTGGAGATGTATGCCAAATGCGGTGCACTTGCAAAAGCGCAAGAAGTGTTTGACGAGCTTCCAGTTCGGGATGTATTCTCCTGGAATGCACTAATCGCAGGATATGCCCAATATGGGCATGGTGAAGAGTCTCTGAACTGCTTTGGATGGTTGCGAGAGGAGGGTCTCTCCCCAAATGCAGTCACCTTTACTTGCATTTTGAAAGCCTGCGGCAGCATAGGAGCAGCTGAGAAGGGCAAAGAGGTACATGCTGAGGTTGTCAGGCAGGGCTTATTGGAAAACGATATTGTGCTTGGCACTGCGTTGGTGGATATGTATGCCAAATGTGGTGCACTTGCAAAAGCACAAGAAGTATTTGACAAGCTTCCAGTTCGGGATGTAGTCTCCTGGAATGCGCTAGTTGCAGGATATGCCCAGCTTGGAAAGGTTGAAACTGTTTTTGACTCATTCAACAAAATGATAGAAGAAGGTATAGAGCCAGATCTGGTCACGTTCGTTGTTTTGCTTACTGCATGCAGTCACACAGGTCTAGTGGATGAGGGGCAAATGTACTTTGACACTATGAGCACTGTCCATAGCGTCATCCCAACTTTAGAGCACCACACTTGCATGGTTGATCTTTTCAGCCGAGCAGGGCACTTCGACAAGGCAATAGGAGTGATTCAGAAGATGCCACCTTCCGATTGTCTTCCGCTTTGGTCTGCTCTGTTGGGTGCTTGTCAAAAATGGGAAAATGTGAAGCTTGGAAGATTGGCCTTTGAACATGCAGTACAATTGGATGAAAAGGATGCTGCAGCATATGTCTGCATGAGTAATATATATGCAGCTGCTGGCATGCAAGAGGAAGGGGACAAGGTCAAAGCTATGAGAATGGAAAATAGAGCATGGAAGATGCCACAGTGTTGTTGGTGGACTGATGCAAGTGGAAATGTACATTCGTTTATTGTCGGGGATGACAGTCATCCCAAGGCAAAAATATCTATGTGAAGCTAAAAGACATAGGTCATAAAATATCGCAGGAAGGGTATTCCCCAGTTTTGCATTGAGGGTCTCAAGACATTTCAGATGATGCAAAGGAAGATGCGCTATGCAGGCATATTGAGAAGTTGGCTGTTGCATGTGCCCTCACATCAATACACCTGAAGGGACACCTATATGTGTTACGAAGAACATGCAGGTTGTGGTGACTGCCATTTTGCTACATCGCTTATATCAAAAGTGGAGCAGCCAAAATTCAGGTCAAAGATGCAAATCGCATTCACATTTTCGAGGATGGGAAGTGTACTTGTGAGGAATATTCGTGATGGTAGTGCAACTGCCTAGACTTCTCTTTATTTCACTCTCCCAAATGTTGTTCATAGATTGCTGAGGACAGAACTATTCAGAGTGCTGAAGTGGCGCATTTGTTCTCTTTAAGCCTTTTTGCAATTCGATGACATATACCAATTCTAGGACTCTAGAGGTGAGTTGTGCTGTCATGTGCAAGACATGCACTGGCTAATCCCAAGGCTATTCCTGAAGGGGCAACAAGATAAAAGAGTTAGATCAGAACCTGAATTTGGAGCATGTGTTGCTGTGTTGGTGGAGTGACTGGTGGAGGACATTGTAGGGACTGTCAGGCAGCGCATTCATGAAAGGACACCTGTCAGCTGCAGCATACTTGTCCAGGACCTGCTGGCCGACCAGCAGTTGGCCAGTCCATCAGAAAATCCCAAGGCCTCTAAAAAGCAACTGAGCTCATCATTTTGAAGCAGTCAGTCCAGCATTGGGCTGAATCATAGATATAGGACTAGATTAGGTTTTACACCTTTTCATGAAGGCAGCCAAGGGCTGCAAGATTGTATGTACCTTTCTGTACTATAGAATCTACTGAATACTCAGCTATCTCTCTATCTCTTCTCTCTTCTGTATGCATGCGTTTTGCATGAGCATGTTCCAAGGTGTTAGGGCTCAAAGAAGACTCCCAGAGCTTCCGCATGTAACATTGGTATTAGAGTATCAGGCTCAGCAAGACTAAACACTGATTCAGTCTGAGATGTAGGTGCGTAGGTCCAAGGTACAGGAAAGTGCATAGGTACGAGGCCCAAGGCAAGGAACACAAGACATGGAAGAATTCCCAGGAGGTTGGTTGGTGGTGTTCCACAGCCCAAGGGAATGGTAGTCATGAGAGTTGGGTGCCACTTGGGGCACACCAGGAAAGGCTTTCATGCAACGGTTCCAAGGAGGATGATCCTCCACGGGGTGGAGTGAGAGGGCCATACTCAATACTTAAAATAGAAGACCAGAGAAAATGTTCAGGGACATGGCATGCATGGAAAGGGGACTGGATGGAACAGATGCACAGATCTTTGTCAGAGTGAAGAGTGGATTTGGAGACCGGGCCGGTTTTCGGGGAAAAGGTTGCAAGTGAGGGAACGATGACAGGGGGACTCCGTGAATAGATAATGGGATGATGACAGTCATCCAAGAACACAGATTGGAATCCCGTCATCAAGTTTGGCAGAGGGGGATGTCTTGTGCAAGACATGCACTGGCTAATCCCAAGGCTATTCCTGAAGGGGCAACAAGATAAAAGAGTTGGATCAGAACCTGAATTTGGAGCATGTGTTGCTGTGTTGGCGAAAGAGTGACTGGTGGAGGAAATTGTAGGGACTCTCAAAAGATGCCTCACCTTCAAACATAAAAGATACTTCAATTACTAATGTCAAGATTTCTATACATGCAATCATGCCCACATAAAAGGTGTTAACAATCCCAAGGCCTATAAAAAGCAATTGAGCTCATTGTTTTGAAGCATTCAGTCCAGCATTGGGATGAGTCATAGATATAGGACCAGGTTAGGTTTTACACCTTTTCATAAAGGCAGCCTCTGATTGTATGTACCTTTTTGTACTATAGAATATACTCAATACTTAGCTATCTCTCTCTCTTCTCTCTCTTCTGTATGCATGCATTTTGCATCAGTGTGTTCCAAGAAGGTGTTTGGGGTTGAAAGAAGACTCCTAGAGCTTCCGCATGTAACATGTGCAACAACTATTTTTTGGCTCTCTTTATTGTGTTGTATTGTTTCAATCAAGAGTCTTTCCTCTATCTTGCAACACTCCTTGCATGCCACTGTATTCAGATGGAGAAAGGGGTGAGATGGGACTTCATCCTAGAAGTCCTAAAGAAGACGGCAATTGGCAACACTAGTCATGTCTTGGTCAAATCGCTCATTTCATTGGACACATTGTGTAACTTGTAACGTTTAAACTGCAGGCAGGGCTTCCACTAGCTACTACAACTAAGCGACTCTTAACCATTTCGAGAGAAATGGGACTGAGATGACAAAACCAACAACTTACTGCTTGTAGCACTTTAATTTAGGGCACAAAATCGAATGTGAATTTATTTCTAATCCTTGTATGTGTACCTAGGACATGTGAACATCATCAACCATAGCATGTGGTGGCACTTTATTTAAAAGCGATTAAATTACACACACAAAACATCATGAATGCCCAGTGTGACTCAAACTTGGCACCTCTACCAAGAACCACGAGCATCCTATCCTCTTGGTGTCCCAGAGTTGCACCTTTTTCTTTCATGTCGTCTTTTTTTAAAATGGAATGTGTAAAATGTATTAAAAAGAAAAAGGCTTTATAATGCTAAGAATTTAACATCTTGCAATACTCCTAGACTATCCAAATCCCTCAAACTCAAACGAGACTCTACAAACAATGGAAAGATTTGTAAAGCAAAAAGGTGCTCCTTGAAACTAGCACCAATTCATGTTTAGTCTTGTTGATGCAAAGGTCGTAGCTAGAGTCAAACTCCATAGCTTTACCTCCTCGTGTGGGAAGCACATGCATCAAATGGCTCTCACCTTCGTTGTCACATTGACGCAACTGCTTGTTTTCGGATGAAGCCAATGCTTGTGTGGTCATCTTAAGCTCCAATCAACTTGGTTGTAATGCCTAGTCCCACAAGGAAAGAGTATAGAATAGGACAAAGAAGTCTCGGTAGCTAAGAGTGGGCATTGCCTTCGCAAACCCTTAGTATTAGCATGCCCACACACACACACACACACAAAAGTGGATTGCAAGGGAGAATGAGAGTAGAGAGAGCACTCAATCTATTGCACAAACGGGAAGTATGGTTACACAATGGAGAAATTGACTAATATACTTCATAAGTCATTTTTCACTAGGTCACCAGGGAGTAAGTTGTTAGGGGATGGAACCACCCTTAGTAATATTAGCCGTACGTAGTAGTATCTTTTCTTTTGTAAGTATCAATAAAGTACGATACTGCCTAAGCTCAATAGGCAACAACCCAACAATTGCGACCACTTATATCCTGGCAGTTCATGTGACGGGCAGTTATATTTCGTATCCATATATAATCCACATGTGAGACTCGTGCAAATAGTAGATGAATCAATACAAGTCAGTTTTTCGTCTGGAACATTGTCTCTATTATGTTTCTTTGATCAACGCTAACAACTAATGTTAATCTACATATAATTATATGAGTGTCTCGATACTTTTGGCAGTCCTATTGCATCTCAATACTTGAAAATGCTCTGGTTTTTTAACTTTTTGGGCACCTAGGATGCAGTGGTATGCATAGATTTGGTTTGGGTGGTGAATAGTTTGCCACTTCTAGTAAAAGTTCGGATTTTGTATTGTTTGTTTTTTATTTGGTTCGTCCGTTGTTGTCTTTCTTTGTCTTGTTTGGGTTCTTCTGTTCTCTTTGTTGATGTGTATCCCTTGCATCATGACGTTTCATTTACCATTCCCCATGTCACCATCCTATTGGCTTGTTTCGGGTGTCTCGAGAGTGGTTTTAGTCCCAATGTCATAAGTATTGCTTAGCTAAGGTCTAGGAAGGCATGTATTTATGGGAGGCTAGGAAACCTCAAGGGTCAATCCTTAAGTTCCAACATGGCCAATGCTTGGAATCCTTCTACCAATCTCAAGCAAGGGGATAGCGATAGCTAGCTCCCTTTTGAATTTTCTTTCTCACTCTCTCAATCTCTAGCTTCACACAAGCACTAGATCACAAGCAAACAAGCTCTAACCTCATGCATATACACATCCACACTCACTCCAAGCATGGATGCAAGCAAGCTAGCCATGAAATCACAACACAAATGCTCGAATAGAGTTAACACTCCCCCTTGCTGTGCCTAGGCCACTTTCGTCCTTGAAAGTGATGAATACATTATGGAACTGTGAGTAGGTGGAGGGAGAAGTTCCGGATAACGTCATGTTACAAATTATTACTGAGAAGCTCTGCAAGAATAATAACTTCTAAGAGAATCTATTATGAGGAGTAAATTTATGGAATATATTGATGGGAGTTAATCCATGGAATATATATTTTCACATTTTTCACTTTTATGGATTCTCCTAGACGGGTTTAGATTGGGACACCTTTCTAAATCCGGGTGATTGTAGCTTACTTTATGCATACACGGGTGAATCTGTACATGCATGGGAGTAGTGGCTGCATTGCCTTGATGATATGAGTTTCGTATCGTTATTTATATATTTAATCAATTAATTTATTGATTGATTAGCTTAGTTGATGTAAGTGTAGTTCATTGGATTGGTTAATGGAGGCGGTCAGGAATATTTTGAGATGACTAATTTTGAGTGTTGACAAATAATATTTTATTTTATGAAGACAACAAGCACCATTGATTCATTTTGGGCGCCATCCATATTTATAAACAATGTATATATTATTTGGGACATGTAAAAGCTCCCTTCTGCATATTTGATTTTTCAAGATATATGCACTTTTATATGGTTTTAGATTCACAACTATTTTTGAAGTAGTTAAGCTTGCATGCTCAAGCAAGCTATTTTTAAAGTAAGCTACTTTTGAAGCAAGCTACTCTTGAAGAAGTCAACATATTTGTAAAGCACACTATTTTGAGCCCTAAAAGCTATCTCAAGAAATTTATTTAAGCACATTAAGAAGAAGCATGGGCTCACTCTTGTGTGGTAAAAAATTGGATCCAATCTTGTGTCTTAAGTAATTATTTATTCTACTTATGTTTGGTATTTAATATTATTGCAATCAATTATTTGGGTTCATGTCAACCTCCCACAATAGTGGTATCAAAGCCAAGAGTGATTGCAACAATTGAAAGCAATTAAGAGCTAGTGGACAAAGAGGTGAAAGAAGCTTGATCAAAGGTAAATTTTCAATTGCAAAGCATAGAAAGACTATGGTTTCAAAGAAAAACATTCTTTTGTTCATTGGGTAATAAAAATCCATAATTCTTTTACCTAGGAGTCTTTATAAGGTGATGGAAAGCAACTTTTCAATTTCCAAAACCACCTTGAGCTTCCAAAGCCACCTTTCATCTCCCTCATCCTCTCCAAGATCCAACTTTATGGATGAATGAGCAAAGCTTTGAGGATTCCTTTTTTTTTTGAGAATCTTTTGTGCTCGTGTGTGTGTGCGCTTTTTAATGCCGCCGTCAACAGTCAGCAGGTTTTGAACCCAACACCTCATGCATGGGACTTCAAGACCTTATCACTAGGTTGTGTCTCCATTGGCTTTCTAATCCTAGAATTCTATATAATCCGAGACTTCTATATTGGAGGGTGGACAAAGCCCTCTTTTCATCCCGGAGCCGTGCCCTCACGCCCCCCGCCCCCTGCGTGTCGTGCCCTACGAATTCTTTTCAAATTGTTTTTCTCTCCTTCTCTCTCTACACACGAAAACTTTTTTTCTTCTTCTCTCTTGTATGCGTGCTACCCGTCCCTTCTAATTTCTCCCTTTCTCTCTCTTCTCAATTACGCTACCCGCGACTTCGTTTTTCTTCTCTCTCTCCAGTCAGCTGTGTTGCCATCGCTTCTTTCTCTCCTTTTGCTTTGCGCGCTGCTGGTGGACAATCCCCTTTTGGTTGCCTTAGCTAGCTTAGCTAGCCTAAGCTTTATTATAAGCTTTAGCTAATAATAAAGCTTTAGCTAATAATAAAGCTTTCAAAGCTTAAAGCTTAATTTTTATAAAGCTTACTTAACCTTCTAACCAATTCTCAAAAAATAAATCTCAATCCTCAACCCCTCTCAGTAAATTCTATGAATTTTTCAATTCTCTCATATTTTTCCACAAAGTACATATTTCTTTTTCCCTTCCAAAACTCGTTCTTTTTGCCCAAAAATACCATTTTCTGAGCCCATAAATTCTGAAAATTCTCAAAAAATTTCTTAGAACTTCCAAGAGTTTTTGCAAGAAGCAACTAAGCAGATTTTCAGCAACCTAACCCAACCAATTCATGCAACTGAGCAGATTTTCAACAACCTAACCCAACCAATTCAAGCCTCTTCATCTCAAACCCATGGATTTGGGTGTTGATTTCAACCAACCCATCAATGACAACACCACCAACAATGAAGATGATAATGCCCGAGATGTTGGATTTACTAATTCTCTGTTTTCACCCCAACTTTTGAAGATCGTATTCAACTTCTCAAGCAACTTTTGAAGATCGTATTCAACTTCTCAAGCAACTACTTCAAGATGAATAACAAAAGACCTCATCCTCAAACAACGACTTGATGGTGATGAAGTCTCTACTCTTCCTTCTCTGAGAAGAGGCATGCATTGCCAAGATCATCAAGGCCACTTTCAACACTCAATAAATAAAAAAGAATAGTAAGATTAGCCATTGTACTTTCTCTTTTATCAAATTTGATGGCAAAAAGGATGCTCGTCTTGTACTTTCATGGTTAAGTCAATTGGATGATTATTTTTCTAAAGAGACCTTTTCAGAAAGAAATAATTTCTGTAGATCATGATGCGTTGGCTAGATATGGGATAACTGGGTGTAAACCCATGAGTACACCCTTGGAGAAAAATGTGAAGTTGAGGGCTGATTTTGGTGAAGAGTTAGAAGATCCATCTATGTATAGGAAGATGGTTGGCAGCCTTATTTACATGACTATTACATGGCCCAGACTTGAGTTATGTTGTGGGCCTAGTGAGTCAGTTTATGCGGAGCCCTAGGAAGCCTCATTTGGACGCAGTGAGACGGATCATGCATTATGTAAAGACCACTGCACATTATGGTATTCTTTATGAGCATGGTAAAGGCTTAGATGTATATGGCTACACAAATGCAGATTGGGTAGGTATCTCTTATGACAGGAGATCTACAATTGGTTATGCCTTTAAATTTGGGAGTTCCGTGGTGAGTTGGAGTAGCAAGAAGCAACCCACTGTTGCTTTATCCAGTACAAAGGCTGAGTACAGAGGAGCAGCCATAGCTGCATGTGAAGGAGTATGGTTAAAGAAACTCCTATCTGATTTGGGTGAGCCTATTGAGGGCAAGGTTGTCATACATTGTGACAACATGAGTAGCATACAATTGGCCAATAATCCATTTTTTCATGCACAGACCAATATAGAGGTCCACTATCACTTTATCAGGGAGAAAGTGTTGGATGGTATAGTGAACTTGAAGTATGTGAAGACTGAAGCCACTTGGGATAGAGAAGTTTAAGTACTTCCGTACCATGTTAGGAGTACATGCGATGAGCTTGTTGAGGGGGAGTGTTGGCAGCCCAAGCTCATCTTCATCTATGGCTGTACATCATGAGCTTGAGAGGGGCTGTTGAGATTACAAGCTCAATGACATATAGAGTCCGGCACGATATGTATTGGCATGGTAGAGAGTAGCATGTGTGTGACAATAAATGGCCGCATCTAGCTGGCCACAGCATGTGGACATTAGTTAGGGTTATTTGCTGTGTGAACACAGCACATGTAGTGTGCGGTTGTGTAGCTCTCTTCTATTATGCATTGTGTGAGAGTGGATATGGCTTCCCTCTATGGTTAGGGTTACATCAATCTATTAGTGTTTGCTCTCTTGTGTGTGTGCTTTCTCTCATTATCAGTCTTTTATCACCAAGATGGTCCGAGAAGAGAATGACAGGCTCATTAATGCCGGATTTATCTATAAAATAGAACATACAGAATGGGTATCACCCATTGTGATAGTGCCCAAGAAGAATGGGAAAGTTAGAGCGTGCGTAGACCTCAAAAAGGTCAATGCCACCACCATAAGGGACCATTACCCCTTACCATTCACTGAACATGTGCTAAAACGAGTAGTAGGAAAGGAAGCCTACAGCTTCCTTGACGGATTCTCTGGCTACAATTAGGTGCTGATTGACCCAAAGGATCAGCATAGAATAGCCTTCGCCACCAAATGGGACACATATGCATACCATGTCATGCCCTTCGGGTTGACCAATGCCCCTGGCACCTTCCAGCAATTAATGTGCACTACCTACAACAAGGAATATCTTTGGAAATTCTTAGAGGTCTTTATGGATGACCTTTTTGTCAACTCCTCTTGGAAGACACACCTCTTTATGGATGACCTTTGTGTCAACTCCTCTTGGAAGACACACCTTGACTGTTTGCATAAGGTGTTAGAAAGATGTAGGTTGTATCGCATCTCATTAAACCCACTCAAATGTCAATTCTGGGTTAGGCATGGAGTGATCCTAGGACACATTGTCTCCAGGCAAGGAATCTCCACAGATGATAGCAAAGTGCGGCTCATCCTTGAGCCGCCCCCACCCACCAACTTTAAGGGAGTCCAACGTTTCATGGGACATGTTGGCTACTATCGGCGATTCATTTTCATGTATGTTATCATAGCTCAATCTCTTTATGGACTTCTCATAGCTTTCAAGTGCACGGAGGAATGCCAACAAGCTTATACAACGGTCAAGAAATACTTGGCAAGTTCTTCAATTCTCAGGTTCCCCAACTGGGACATTATCTTTCATGCCCACATCAATGCCTCTACTTGTGCTATTGGATGTGTGCTGAGCTAGCTAGGGGAACATAAGATGGACTTCCCCATCAGCTTTTCCAGCCGCCAACTCAATGAAGATGAGAGAAATAACACCACAACCGCCGAAAGGGAAGGGTTGTTGGCTATGGTCTACACTGTTAAGAAGTTTTGCCATTATCTTATGGAAACCAAGTTCATTTTCTTCATGGACCATCCAACTCTTCTGTACCTATGGTAAACAAGCCCTGTAGTACGATAGGAAAAATCACCTGGTGACTTCTTATCTTGCTTGAGTTTGACTTCACCGTCATAGTGAGGAAAGGCTCACATCATGTTCTCGTCGCAAACCACATGTCAAGGATCCCTAACGGGGCGAGCCACCTGTGGGAGTAGAAGATGATTTACTAGATGCCACCCTATTCCAACTATGTTTAATTCCTGAGTGCGAGGAGGTAGCACACTTTTTAGCCCAATGGCTTACTAGTAGACCCCCTCCTAAACAAGGATCGTGTTCATCGCCTAATTAAACAGGCAGCCCCCTACCAACTCATTGCAGGTCAACTCTATAGAAGGGGCAGGAAAAGATTCTTAGACGTTATGTCTGTGTGAAGACAAATATGTCTTCCTTCTAGAACAAGCTCACTCTACCTATGTTGGGGGATACTTTATAGTAGATATCACTGCACGCAAAGTCCTCACAGTTGGGTTATGGTTGTAGCAAAATATGTCAAGCGGTGTGATGAGTGCCAACATGCGACAATCACACATCAGCTTTATGGGTAGCCCGAGCTTCAACCCACTTAGTGCAATAGTCCGTGGTAGTAATTATCTAGCTTGAGTGTATATGGCTATTCGACTGAGGAGTCCAATGAAATCAATGCCCCATTTCTCAAATGGTTACAAGGACACTATAGGATTTAGGGGTATCTTCCATAATGGCTATCTCAAATTGAGATATAAAAGCCAATGCCCTGTCTACATGCAAATCCCCATGATAATCATCAAATTTTACCGGTTTATTACCGGTTTATTACGTGTTTTAAACTCTACACTCCCTTGATGCTTAGGGGTGGAGTCCTTGGATAAGGCATCTCCCATAATACATACATCCAGCTTTCCTTTCCCTTTGCCTGCATCCTTAGGCCGTGCATTACCAGCACACATTTCCCCTTTGTTCTTCTTAGCATTTACATTAGGCACCTTGCCTTTATCATGCATAAATGTGGCTTTTGGGGTTCCATGCATAGGCTTTCCTGCATATGCGTTGGGCTGTGCGTCACCATGACTCTCAGTCGAATAGCCATATACACTCAAGCTAGATAATTACTACCACGGACTATTGCACTAAGTGGGTTGAAGCTCGGGCTACCCATAAAGCTGATGTGTGATTGACTGCCGAATTCCTTTATGAATCAGTCTCACATCACATGATTTGGTTTCCCCCTAGAGCATGTCAGTGACAATGGCATGCATTTCATTAATGAGGTAATCCAATTCCTCTTACAAGAGTTCCTTGTCACACATAGAAATTTCTCCCCCTATTACCCCCAAGCAAATGGCTAAGCTGAGAGCACGAACAAAGTTTTGTATGCCATTCTAACTAAAACCATGGAGGCTAGCTGCACAACGATTGGGAACAAAAGTTCCTGGCAACACTTTGGGCCTATAGAACATCCTACAAGGTAGTAACCAATGCCACCCCCTTCAGTTTGACCTACGGTACTAAAGTGGTCATGCCAATGGAGTTCTTGGTCCCCAGCATACGCATCTCCGTAGTACAAGAGAATCTCACAGGAAACATCTTAGGCTGTCACCTTTTTGAGCTTGAAAATCTCGATGAAACACGCCTTTTAGCGGTATACAGCATGATCATTTGAGAATCTAAGGTGCAAAAAATGGTTCGATGACCAACTAAAAGATAAACAAATGAACAAGGGCAACATGGTTCTCCTATTTAGCCCAAAGGTACACAAAAAGAAACTAAAGCTCACTGACTTAGGACCCTTTATTAGTCACTGAGATAACCCCACAAGGTGTTGTGCGCATCGAGACATGATGGTGTTGAAATGGCTGGTTATTTTAACAGAGCAAACTAAAACGCTACTGTAAGATTCTTCCCTCCAACTTTTGAGATATAAAGGTGTAAGAACCTCCCCTTTTGTCTCTTGTAATCATCCCCCCCCTCAAAAATGGAAAAAGGATCTTGTTTTATCTTGTTTTGGCCTAGAGAGAGAAAATATCTAGACAGAGATAATTCAAAGTTGAGATATTTTTGGATACAAAAATTCTCCTAATGTCTAAAATGGATTTCCTTCAATCAGAAGTTCAAAATGAACTTTCCAATGTGTATCAGGAATTAATTGAAAATGGTATAAGAGACCTTAGCCTAAGGGTCTACATTTTTAGAAATTTTTGGATTATGGTCCAATTAAGGTTCCAATGGGCCACTTGGATTAATCCAAGTGTTGGGATGAGATAAATCTAAAGAATAAAAGAAAATATCCAAAAATGAGTAAATGCTCACATAAGATGAAGAGTTGACTGAGTACAAGGTTTATTAGTTAAAAATTAAGAGATATTAGTTAAAAAAATGAGATATTTTGGAGAAATGATGCATTTTTGACACCTTGGTAAGGAGAGGGAGACTCTTGAGGTAGGTGCCTTTTTCACATGTTTGGTTGAGTTTTTTAATTCAAAAAAATGTGATATTTTTATCTCTCCTCTCTCCTAGATCAAACTAGATCAAAGAGGGAGCCAAGCTCGTCCAAATCTTATCCAAATTGAGTCAAACTGAAGCTGAAAAATTCTAGAGCCCAGTTGGACTTGGTTAGTGGCCTCCCTCACCTATAAATAGACCCTCATTCCTTTGTACTCTCATCTTTGTGCTATACCATGCCAGTATTATCTTAAAATAAGCATATCTTCTATTATCCCTTAATTTTCCTCTTCTCTTGAGAGCTTGGAGCTTCTCTCTCTCTCTCCAACAACTCTTGAAGTTTTCTCTTGTCATCTTGGTGGACCAATTGATTGGTTGGGGGCTTCACTGCTAATTAAGAATCAAGCCAAACTTGGAGGTAAAACTAATTTTTATGATTTTTTAATTATCTCAATGACTTTCTTCTTCTCAACCCCTCTCAAGCTTGAGAAGATTTTAAAGCAATGGTTTTTTCTTCAAATCAAGTTTTCAAAAGATTCATAATGTCTAATTAGAATTAAGTTAATCTTTATGCTTATTTGTAATGCTTTCCTTAAGTAAATCTCTCTCTTAAAAAGAGTAGTCATCTTTATGGATAAATCTTTTGGAAAAGGATGCTTCTCAATGATAGTATCTTAATTCAAATCTAAACTCTAGGCTCGATGAACTAGAGAATAAGAATTGATATTTTCATGATTTTGAGTTAGTAAAAATATGGTTATTTCTTTTTAGATTGTTTATGAGTAGATAAAAAGTTACTTTAACTCATTCTAGATGAGAAAAGGATTATCCCAACAAATTAGGAAAAGAGGAATGTTTAAGTTAGCCTAACCAAATAATATAATTATGCTTATAATTATGGTTGAAACTATGATATGTATACATAGTTTGATTTTAAGCTTAAAAGAAGAGCTTCTATCATATTTTCATTTTACAAGCTTTTATTCTTTTAGAAAAATTAAGAATTATCAGTAATAGCAGCAAAGCTATGGTAAATTTTTTAGAAAATAATGAATATCTTATTTTTATGCATAATTCTAAAGAGGAATTCCTACCATATTCTAGGATTAGAGATTTTATGCAAAAAGAATGATTTTCATCATATTCAAGAAAGAATGCTTTTTAGTATTTATGCATAAATATTTAATTAAGAGAAAAGAGTAATTTTTGATAAATTTATTTTTATGCAAAAAGAGGAATTCCCATTATATTTGAGATCCAAACAATTAAATGTTAAAAGAGGAATTTTTGGCATAATTCAAAAAATGAGTATTTATCAAAAGTGGAATTATGAGTATTATCATTTTATTGAGAAACATGGGTAGAATTGATTTTTGTAAATCCCATGAATCTTTTATTCAAAAAGAAGAATATTGAATATATCTTATTTGAGAAATTTGAGAAAGAGTGTGAAAATATTCATCGAGAAAACTTGGATAATTCTTAATCAGGAAAGGGAATCTGGAATGCCTGGGAGGATCAAGGATCCAATAAGAAGACGAAAGTTTAGATTTAATCTCATTAATGAAGCTTAAGGAATGAAAACACAATACGTAGATGCTCTTTCTGCGTTTTTACTATAAAATTCTGATAAGGTTTATTTTTTCTTTTTACACCAACTCACTCTGATACTTAGATTTAATGGGATCGATAAAACGTTACCTTTAACTAAGCCAAGTAATTTGCTGAAACTTAGAAAAGTTCTATCAGTAGTATCGAAAGTAGAGTAACTGTACTGAATGGATGTGATGATATGTGAATGGATGAGATGTGATGTAAATGGATGAGAATGAGATGTGATGATATGTGAGTGTGATGTGATAAGATGTGAATGGATGTGATGATATGTGGATGTGGATGTGATGTGGATGGAAGTGATGAGAAGTGATGTGGATCTGAATGAATGTACATGGATGTGATGGGATGTAAATGGATGTGATGAATGTAGATGGATGTGATGGGATGTAAATGGATGAATGTGGATCTGAATGAATGTACATGGATGTGATGGGATGTAAATGGATGTGATGAATGTAGATGGATGTGATGTGGATCTGAATGGATGTAGATGGATGTGATGAGAAGTGATGTGGATCTAAATGAATATACATGGATGTGATGGGATGTAAATGGATGTGATGAGATGTGATGTGGATAGATGTGATGAGAAGTGATGTGGATCTGAATGAATGTATATGGATGTGATGGGATGTAAATGGATGTGATGAGATGTGATGTGGATGAATGTAATGTGATGTGGATAGATGTGATGAGAATGGATGAAAGACGATGGGAATAGATATGAATGGATGTGGAATAAGCAATGCGAATTGATGTAGAAGAATGTGGAATAACGAGAAATGATGTAGAATGATGTGGAAAGATGAGAGTTCGTTAGAAACTGTATTTATGAAACCTGTTTTTAAAAGACTGTTTTATGTCAAGAATGCTGGGAAGCATTTTGGCTATCTTGTCGATTATGGTCATATGACGACCTAAGTGAAAGTTGCAAACAGCTGACGGAGAGTCAATGGAGGACGTCTCGCATGGCAAGGTCGGTCGGGGACTTGACCAACCTCGATTCGATTTAAATGGTGAGCTTCCGGTGCGGTGAATGAGGGACCAAGGAAGCGGCCTATGAGTGAAGCACCTGCGAAGGAGCCTAGAGGGTGCTGACCATATGGTGCTCGGGCTCTGGGTCGTTGAAGATACCCATGCGTGCGTCGAGGAAGAAAATGGAACAATGAGTTGGAGTTGTTTTCTGAACACGGGCATGGATTTGGTTGATTGCCTTGCTGGTCTTCAACGGATGAGTCCATGGCTCTTTTATATGGATCTTGTTGATTGATCTAGCTGATCTTCACAATGGAGAGCCCATCTAAATTTTTATATGATTATATTCTCGAGTACTATGAGCTAGGAACTATTGAAAAGGTCCCAGAGTGAGCAGGTGGTGAGCATTCTGGTTGCCAATGATGCCATAGGTACACCAATGAAGGAATGATTGGAAATTAAAATTCAAGCTCACACAAAGCACTTAATGTAAAAGAGACATGGGACGACCGAGCTTATGGCTTGTTTAACACCGGTCATGAGGAATAGTTGTACATAGAGCTAGGATGGCTAGTTTTGGGCCCCCAGTTGTAAATGGGCAGCCGGCCATCGTAACTATGAGCTCTTGTATATAAGACATTTATGAAATATGAAAAGGGACGATCCCATTAGTCTCATTTGAGTTTTTCTTCTTCTATCTCTCTCTCTCTCTCTCTCATTTGAGCTTGTGGATGTATGCTTGCATGCATACATCCACAAGTCTCATTTGAGTTTTTCTTCTTCTATCTCTCTCTCTCTCTCTCTCTCATTTGAGCTTCTATCTCTCTCTCTCTCTCTCTCATTTGAGCTTGTGGATGTATGCTTGCATGCTTGATTGTTGGTGTGTGCTTGTAGGGATGGTGATGCTCTAACCGCTCTCCTTCTCTTCCCTCTCTTTTCTCTCTACCAAGTACCTCTTACATGCATGTGGCATGAGGTTAAGGTTAAGCTTTCCATAGCTCCCTCCTTCTTGCTCTCTACCTAGCCATTGAATCTCTACTTGGGTGACACAAGTAGAGGTGGAGTGATCCCCTGGCGGCTTCACATCAAGGAGTTAACCCTCATTAGGATTGGCTAAGTACAACTCTCCGGAATCGACCCTTACATGTTTTCTCTCTTCTCTTCTCTCTCTCTCTCTTGTGTGCAAGGTAGTATGTTAGGTTTAACACCATAGATCCCTCCCTCTTTTCTCACTACCTAGCTTGTGAGGCTCCATTTGAGTGACACAAGTGGAGGTGGAGTGAGCCCCTAGTGGCCTCACATCGGGGAGTTAACCCTCATTAGGGTTAGCTAAGTGCTAGTCTTCGAATCAACCTTTTCATCGCATCTCTCTCTTTTTCTCTCCTCTTGTGCAAGGTAGTATGTTTTTGGCTAACAACCTTTTTTGAAGAAACTGATTAGCAAGGTAGTATGTTTTTGGCTAACAACCTTTTTTGAAGACACTAATAAACAATAAGATTTCTTGCCAGTTAATCCTGTATAGTTATTGGTTGGGTAGCCAAATCCATGAGAACGTGCTTCTTAATATTGTACTGCCAGTCTTGGGCCTTGAGAAATCTGTTTTTCCAAGTCCTTAAGGGTCCTGTAGAAGTTGGCATTGGAGGACATGGTTGAAAGGTCCTCTAGTTGAGTTTGTGTCAGTGATTTGGGAGTTAAGGGGGTGGCTTGGGAGACTTGAGTTGCTAGCCTTTTTTGAGCACAAATCTCAACTTTTACTTTCATTGCGTGCATTAATAGCTCGCCACATGGATGCTACTCTTTCAACTTCCTCTTTAGTTTGAACAAATCTGGCATCATAAGTTCTTGGTTGGGGGTGGTTTTCAAGCTAGCTTCACTACTAGCTAGTGTGCTAATAGTAGTTCCTGGTTGATCTAGGTCTTGGAATTCATCTAAGGAACCACACAAAAATGTGGTGTCACCTAGTGTTATCCTAAGGTTATGACCATTCCCTCTATGAATGTAAATCCATTATCAGCTCGTGCGTCAAAGCTTTCAAGCAGTGTTGGTGGTGAAGTTTCATCCATTCAATGCCTTTGATATTTGTTCTAATTAATAGTGAAATCAATTCTAGGCTTTTGTGGGTGTCTGAGAGTGATGGGTGAACCACAGATCCACTCAGAGTATTTATCTCTAAGCACTCGTCTTGTAGAATGACCTCCAAAGGGGTGGAAAAACAAGCTCAAGTCAAGGATTCGACCTTAAGCAAGGTGTTAACAATAGTAGGGAAACTAACTAGGACCACCTCATATAATTTTGTGAGAAGGTCATGAAACCAACATCCATAAACTCAAGTTTCCACCATAACAGGACACCGACCAGATTGAAGAAAGGCTGCCAAATACGAATGCATTAATGATCAGGACACGAAAACCAAGTCGACCTCTAGCACTGTTTGAGAGAGAGAGAGAGAGAGAGAGAGAGAGAGAGAGAGAGAGAGAGAGAGTGCAAGGTTGTATGGGGTAAGAGATATTCTCTATGTGTGTGTGTGTGTGTGTGTGTGTGTGTGTGTGTGTGTGTGTGTGATGTGTGTAGGATTTCAATAGTATGGGATGAGAGAGATGTGTGTGTACATGTTATATGGTGTGAGCTAAGAAATTGGTGCTATTTTTTAAATAAACTATGACAGAATGGGAGGGTTGGCACCTAGCGAGGCATGGCAGGTGAGGTTGCAAGGAATAGTGCCCCGGAAAAAACCGACAAGTTAGTGTATTTTAACCAGTTGGGATTCACAAAAAACGGCTAAGATTTTTCATAGCTCTGCAAGATCAATCCACCTCCTAATGCAATAACAAATCCAAAATTGTGGTCCAATATATTAAATTAGACTAAGTCAAACATTTCAAGTGCAATGATGGTGTTCATTCTACCCAATTCCAACAATTAATGACTCAATTAAGCGATTTTGTGTTCTCTTTTTTGCACAAAATTCCAAATAATTACAATTACAATCCTCCTTGAATCAAGTACCCAATTAAGCATAAATGTTGCCAAAACATGTACACACACAACCAATTAGACTAAATTTTAGCATGCTGCAGACACAATGGAAATGTTTGTTTTTCCCAATTTTGATAATTTGAGAGCTAAATGAGATTTTTGGCTCTCTTTTTTTTTTTTGAAAAAAACCAATTCTTTTTTCAAAAAACCCCATTTGCTACATAAATAAAATTAAACCTCAAATTTTGTCAATTCATGTGCACACACATGCAAACATACTAATTGGCATGCTCTGGACACGATGGCAATGTTTTTTCCCCAATTCTACCACTTGGGGGTTCAAATGAGCTTTTTTTTGGGAAAACAAGAATGAAAATATTAAACAAAATTGACAAAACAAAGATGAAATTGACGGGTTTAAGGGTAATAGCAAGAGATGATAAATGCAATGAAAAACATGAAATTGATGCAAAAGTAACAAAAGCATATGATTTTTGGGAGGTTTTTGTTAGTATGCAACTCGTTGGTAGCCTCGTTATTAGTAAATCAAATAAAAGAGGCCAAACACAATGCATTCAAGACGCAATGTGGCTAGGTGGTTGGACACTGTATTATGAACTCGTTATAGTAGCCTCATTGATGAATCAAAGAAAAGAGGCAAACACAATGCATTCAAGATGTAATGTGTCTAGGCTGGGACACGCTATTCCCCGGCAACAGTGGCATTTAAGGATGCTTCTCAGGCCAACTAACCGATAGAGGCGGCTCAAACCAAGTGTCGTGGTGGAGAAACTTACGTATCCTTCCCGAGAGCACACAAGAGCTCTAATCGGGACCTAATCTACCATAGCTAGCACACAGAGAGTTGATAGGGTGTGTCACTCACCTTGTGAACACAACTTGCATTTGGTCGATCCTTGTTGTTGTAGACTCATAGGTAGCATTGGGAAAAAGCACACACGAGCTCGACCTCCACTTCACTACCGCAAATGCCTTGTAGCTACACCACTCGATCTCACCTCTCACACACACACTCACACATGCATAGATGGTCACACAAGAGCTCAAGCCTACACTAGGCAAGCAATAGGCAAGAAGGTGAAAGAGTAGAGAGCAAGAGCACACAATGTATTCACATAAGAGCATACAAGAGAATGAGGTGTGAGAGTTACAACTCTGCCTTTATACCTAGCCTATCTTGTTCATACATGGCCAGATGTAGTTAAAAAATAGGTTCTCGAGTACCCAAGGTCGCCTAGGCTTGTGCAAACACCTAGTCTAAAGCATGTACTCTCACTAGCTAATCTTGCGGCATGCCTTTCATAGACAATTGGTGATCGTGCACGCCAAATATACAAAATAGGGCTTATTAGAGTGAAAGTGACAATCCCGATGCCCATGGCCATAGGAGGTGGAAATTGGTGTGGTAGCCGGTATCGACATCTAAGAGGTCTTTGGAGAGAGAGAGAGAGAGAGAGAGAGAGAGAGAGAGAGAGAGTGTGTGTGTGTGTGTGTGTGTGTGAGAGAGAGAGAGAGAGAGAGAGAGAGAGAGAGAGATTATATTTAAGAAATCCTACGAGACTTTGGCCAGATTTGTAAATTTATACTAATCAAATACAAAAAGGATTTTGAATAAAAGTTTTCAAAATAAGATTCAAATTTTATTTTGACAATAATTGTTCTTCTCTTGTATAGCCTAGACCATATATTCATAATGATGGGTTGTATACCTATAATATCTCAAAATTTCTACAATATATCTGACCCTAATAGACCTATGTACTCTTGGATCACTGCCAAGTGTCTTTAAGGCTGCTTTTGTCTTTCTCACACTAGGTGTCGTGACTGCTGGTATTCCATCAACAAATGAATGACCTACTGATATATTAAGTATGACAAAATGTGGATCCACTTTCTCTTTGCCCTTGCATCATATATGTAAATTTGATGAATTTTTAGCACATGTAATTCCACTAAATGATATGTTAGCATTTCCCACATTTTGCCTCAATGTGCCCAACCAAGGTCTAATAATAAGCCTACTACTAGAGGACTTTTGTGGCCCACTAAGTACCTATGATTGCTGCTCTCTATTTGGGGCAACCACATTGTTATTTGCATCATTCTCTATGGATTCTTTTATGGATGCATACTAGCTACTTATCTCATTGAACACAAAATCCTCCTTACCCTCATCTCTATTAAGAGACTAAGGTTATGTAGAAGGGTGAGAGAAGGGTGTGAGTGTGAATGGACTTAAGGTCCACTTGCTCACCTATTTAAAGGTGGAGCTATGAGGCATTTTGTAATTGAGCAAGGCCTAGTTGTATGCATAAACAACTTAATAAGCAAGAGATTGTTCTTGTATTTTAAAAGCTCTTTTCCTCCACACACTTGATCTAGCATGAGCACCACCTTTTCTCAACATGGTATCTAGAGCCTAGGTTGATTAGACCCCTTGTGGTGTAGATTAGGTCATTTTCTCCCCATTTTCCTTATCTCTTCACTTGTGGAGCTCAACCCCCTGGCTGGCAGTGGAGGAGCTCTACTAGCTTGTAGAGGCCTCATCTTGAGGAGATACTAATGAAGTGAAGTAGACTCCTGGGCGTTTCAATTCGTATGGCCGATTTGAAGAACCTGTCACTCCACGCAGCGGCATTCCCTCTGTAGAGCAGCCCGGCGCAGTTTTGAGCTGCAGGCATGGTCGTACAACGATTCACCGCTTAAACAGGCCATTGTAAGCTATGAGTGTTGAGGGCTTTTGAATCCCAATGTCTCAAGCATCTACAGTTCAAATTTTAGCTTCAATGATGAATCGACGCGTCTGCTACAGTCAAAAGACCAGGGCTGCCTTCATTTTCTCCATGAAGCTTTCCATTAAAGCTTCATAAGTGAGTTTTTCTTGCTCAAATCACCTCCTCCCTTGCTCTAATCATCCAAGTGATGATGTGAATGTTTGTTGTTGTTGCTGAGTTTTCTCTTGATTTTGAAGAGTGGCCATCCACATGAGGTATCCATAAACCTCATTCTCATCAAGCATCAACATCAACTTTCAAGCTTTCAAAGCTTTCAAAATGTGCCTATGAGCACTAATAATGTTGTTTAACACTAATTAATCTATTAATCCAGCAAAAGGAGGTTATTATAAAGTGTTCTTAAACACTAATAGTGTTATTAAACACTAATGGTGAACTAATCACCAAAATAAGTATCATTAGATACTAAAAAATATTTTAAGCACTAATTATGTTTTTTAAACACTAATGGTGATCTTAATCACCAAACAAAGTGTTGCTTAACACTAATGTGGTCTTAACCATCAAAGGAGGAGGTCTTTAACACTAAAGAGGCTCTTCTTCATCAACATTGGACGCTGGGCACACACCATAAGTGCCACATTACAAGTCTACATCGTCAACCCGTTTCTTCCAAGGAGAAATGGTGCAACCATGAACCATTGTCTTCATCACATAAGCCAAGAGGTTGAAGATTTCTGGTTTTTCATCATAAAACTCATTATTATGAGAGTTTTTAAAGTTGGGCACATGTACACTAAGTGCTCATCTTCAATGTTTATATGTATCACCCTTGAGGCTCTTGTTTATAAGAGGCATAGGCATGCCATAAGCCATATGCTCTCATTTCCCAAGCCCAAGGCATGTTATTCTGCTGCATATTCAACACTTTCATCATCTATGATGACTTGTAAGGTTGAGCATAGCATCACTAAGTGCTCTACCTTGTTGTTTGTCATGATTTTAAACATCTCTTGGCATTGTCTTTGTAAGAGGCATTGGCAACATTATGAGCCATGCCCTCTCCTTCTTGAGCCAAGGATGATGTACCTTATTGGTTTGAGCATTTACCTCAACCACTTACTCACTTTCATTAAGCTTGTACCTTCAAACCCTAATGGGTATTATGTAACCAACATGCACAAAAGTTGTTGTAATTGTGGAGTAGACACTGCCCTTGACCAATCCATAAGGCAAGTGGTAAGACTCTCCCTTTCCCTTTCCCATATAAATCTACCTCAGAACCATTACTCTAAGAAGGAAGACCCTCATTGCCCATGGAGGAGGTATGGTATTCAAGGAAGCATCAAGCATGTTGAAGGAACATCTATAAGCAAACCACTTAAGCAAGGGTGGCAGCCTTGTTTTGATCATTGTGTGTGAGAATGGTCAAGGTGGAAAGCATGTGGAAGCAATGGCATGTATGTCTAAAGCATGTCAACTACAAGAAGTCAAGCAAGCACAAAGAGTGGGGTGCACCATCATGGTGTACATCTTCATCGACAACAAATAAAGACTTAGATGGCATCATTGTATTAGCCTCTAAGGCTCTAGGAACATATTTGTAAATCCTAGATAACCACACCTATATTCCAAACCTTGTATGCCTAATGTTATAAAGGCAACCTATGTCCAATACCACCTATTCCAATTCTTTCATAGTTGGTATTGAGGGGGGGTATTAAGAGACTAAGGTTATGTAGAAGGGTGAGAGAGGGTGTGAGTGTGAATGGACTTAAGGTCCACTTGGTCACCTATTTAAAGGTGGAGCTATGAGGTATTTTGTAATTGAGCAAGGCCTAGTTGTATGCATAAACAACTTAATAAGCAAGAGATTGTTCTTGTATTTTAAAAGCTCTTTTCCTCCACACACTTGATCTAGCATGAGCACCATGTTTTCTCAACATCTCATGTGTAGTAGGGTTATAGCATTTGTACTCTTTTTCTCAAGGGAATAACTAATAAAGATACACTTTTTTGCCTTGGGATCCAACTTGCTGCTTAACTCATTTGGCACATGTACATATGACACCTTCAAGTGTCCCAAATTGTTATGAACTACAGCAATGGGGGTTCTATTAACAATGTAGACAATAGTTGCTACTTCTTCAGATCCCAGCTTCTCTTTCTCACTTATCAATGCATAGGAAACTTTTGTAATATACATGTTCTTCCTTTCTACAACACCATTCTATGAGCTATAGTAGTGGGGGTTCTGGTAATAGTGCAAACTATAGTTGCTACTTCTTCATATCCCAATATCCCTTTCTCACTCATCAATGCATGGGAGACTTTTATTCTATTGCAGTGTACTTGTTTGCCTTTGATTCCCTAATCTCTCCAAAGATCACTGAACTTTTTGGAGAAATATTCTCCCCCACAATCTGATCTTAGGCGTCCGATTTGGATACCTTTTTCTTTCTCAACCGCAAGGCTTTAAATTTTTAAATGTGACTTAACACCTCACTTTTCTCCTTCATGAAGTAGATCCACACTTCCCTAGTGTAATCATCAATTAATGTAGCATAGTACCTATAACACCTCATTTTTCTCCTTCATAAAGTAGACCCACACTTTCCTAGTGAGATCATTAATGAATGTAACATAGTGCGCTCAACTTGTAATTGATGCAGTTGTAGTCTTGGTTAGTCCCCATACATCAGAGTGTATAACATACACTGGTCCTTTATCATGTAAACATGCATGCTTAGATTGATTACTAAGACTGCATGCTTCACACACTTTATGCATACCATCAATCTTAAACTTTGGCAAACTCAAAACAATATTTTTGGCATGTATAGACTTCAAACATTGTTGTATATTCACTCTACCTATGTTAGTGGGTGGTAAAGGCTGATCTTGCATATTTTTGGAGGATGGTTTACTCCTTAGTTGCATCTTCGTTGATCAAAAGGGCTATAAGATCCTAGATTTCCCAAAAAGGGTTATAAGATCCTAAAAGGTTTCCCAAACTCTGATAGATCTCTAAAACTACTCACATTCTTTTTCAAGCCCATTCAACGTGACTGACACCAAGTTGTCATCATCAACCTAAGTTCTCTGATAGAACCAAGGGCATCAGCAATCCCTTTAAAACTTAGCGATTATTCATTGATACTCAACTTGCCTCTTGACACATTAAGCATCTCTCACTTTAACGACATCTTTTTAGCCTTGGTGTTTGTGCTATATAACTTGACCATGGTATCCCATGCGTCTTTAGGCATCTCTACATCCTATATATGTCCAATTATAGAATACACTAATGGAAGGCCAATAGATGACTTTCCTGGCTCTCTCATGCCATCCTTTATGTTTTTTTACATGTTGTGTAGTAAGATTCTCTTTAGGAAACTCTAGCTCCTCTTTACCTATGATGAACTCCCAATATCCTTTTCTCATAAGAAAATTCGTCATCCTAAACTTCCATGCATAGAAGTTGTTCTTGTTGAGCTTCTCACTAACAATCTGAGATAAGGTGTTAGGCATGTTGAGCTTCTCACTAACAATCTGAGATAAGGTGTTAGGCATGTTGACCTATAATAACCTATACAAAATATGGTAATCATGTATACCACACAGAACTTGCAATAATTTTTGCACTCTCCTAGAAAAATTAATATTTGTAGTAATCTATCTCTCATAGATACACACAATAACTAGCTGTTTTGTAAATCTATTTATGCAACAACTTATTGTAAACCATACATTTGCAATATATGTGCACATCCCAAAATAGTATGTAGGTGCTTTACATTCACCAATGCAGACAACAGAGTGTGTAAAACATGCACAGAAACACTACGCAACAAGAAAAAGCACACTATAGAGTCTCCTTCCTTCACCCAAGAGGACAACCCAATCTAAGACATCGACTTTCTTGGTGTGCCTACTAACATTTCTCCGATTAACAACTTCCTCTGCAAAGATTTTCTTCTAAATCAAACGAAAATAGATGAATTGCCCTTACACATGTACCACTTCCTTTTCTTGCCTCTTGATTGTCTCTTGAGCTCTCTTTGCAAATCGGCTCTAATACCATGTGAAGAATGCGGGGAAGAGGGTGAGCTTGTGCTCCTTGCAAGCTTCTTCTTTACACACACACACACACACACACACACACACACACACATGCACAAGAGTAGACAAGCACAAGACGGATGGATGGCTAAATTTTTTTCTATTTTATTATTCCCTCGACGTACAAAAATACATAAAAGATAAGAGTATACTATATGTAAAATTACTCAACTAAACCATAAAAGAAAAGAGTACACTTTATGTAAAAGTACTCACTAAAATATAAGAGGGTTCTATAGTATGAATTCGCCTATATGAGCTGGCGTTATAGCTATGACATACTCTAGTAGTCTAAATGTGGTTGTCACATAACTTGTCATTCACTGGCGCATATCAACCATAATCTCCACCAACCATGCCAGTGGCATAAGTGCAGAGCTATCACCTAGGAGGGTCATCAATGTTCGAAGCATTAGTTGAGCTCTATATCTCAACACCTCACCCCTATCAAAGAATTGATCTTAAGTTCATCCCAATTCGAAGGATCTACTTGTGGTAGCAATTCAAAGATCTCTAGGCCAACAATGCATATCTTGTCAACTTCCTAGCACAGCTCCCACTACCCCCACTAAGTGAAGTACCCATAGAGAAATGGATGCTCTAGGCGATGCATAATTTTATCAGCCAATACACGTAGACAAAGGGCTTCCATGCATAAATGACATGCAAAATCTTTCGAACCCACTGTGTTTGCTTGGAATATTTTAAAGACAACAAGAAGTTCATATGCTGCCACATGTGGGAAGGCAACTCCTTGGATGTGAACTTCACTTTTTTAACCTATACAATAGTGAAACTTGGAGCTCTACCTTGTCTTCTATGTTGAGCATTTGTGTTGTGATTTCATAGATAACTTGCTTGCACGTATGCTTGGAGTGAGTGTGGGTGTGAATATGCATGAGGTTGGAGTGCTTGCTTGCTTGAGATCTAGGGATTGAGAGAGTGAAAGAGAGAGTGAGAAAGAAGATTCAAGAGGGAGTTATCTATAATTATCCACTTACTTAAGCTTGGTAGGAGTCGAAGCATTGGCCGTGTTGCAACTTAAGGATAGACAACCTTTGAGGTTTCTTAGCCTCCTATAAACACATGCTTCCTAGGCCTTAGTTGAGTAATACTTTCTGCATTAGGACATTGTGGCTAAAACCACTCTATAGATGCCAAAAACAAGCCAACAGGATGGTAACATGTGGAATGGTAAATGAAACGTTATAATGCAAGGCATACACATCAATAGAGAGAACAAAAGAACCTGAACAAGACAAAGAAAGACAACAATGGATAGACCAAAAAAAACAAGAACAATACAGAATCTAAACTTTACTAGAAATCGCAAATGATTCACCGAAACCATTGCATCCGAGCCCAAAAAAGTAAGAAAACCATAGCACTTCTAAGTATTCAGATAAAGTAGATCACTAAAAGTATCGAGATGGATTAGCTGACACTTGGATAATTATTTGGATCAACAATACTTAATAGCGTTGATCAAAGAAAAATAACACAGACAATGTTAAGACAAAAAACTGACTTGCATTAATTCATCTACTATTTACAAGACTCTTGCATATTATATACGGATACAAAATATATATGGATACAAAATATAATTGCATGTCACATGAAATGTCCAGATACAAGTGGTCACAATTGCGATGTTGCCTATTGAGTTCAACCAGTATCGCACTTTATTGATGCTTACAAAACAAAAGATACTACTAAGGCTAATATTACTAAGGGTGGTTCCATCCGTTAACAACTTACTCCTAAGTAACCTAGTGAGAAATGACTTATGAAGTATATAAGTAAATATCTCCATTGTGTAACCATACTTCCCATTTGTGCAGTAGATTGAGCGTTTTCTCTACTCTTATTCTCCCTTGCAATCCACTTGTGTATGTGAGGGCATGCTAAACTTAGGGTTTGGGAGGCGAATGTCCTATCTTACCTCCTGAGACTTCGTTGTCATGTTTTCTACTCTTTCCTTGTGGGACTAGGCATTGCAACCAAGGAGATTGCAACTTAAGGTGACCACACAAGCATTGGCTTCATCGATTTGCAATACCTTACAACACAAGCAACCACTTCAATGTGACAACGAAGGCGAGAACCATTTAACACACGTGCTTCCGAGGTGAACTTATGGAGTTTGACTCTAGCTTGGTTTTGAGCTAAGCTCCCTAACAACCCTTGCATCAACAAGACTAAACATGAATTGGTGCTAGTTTCGGAGAGCACCTTTTTGCTTTACAAATCTTTCCATTGTTTGTAGAGTCTTGTCTAAATTTGAGCTAAGCTCCCTAACAACCCTTGCATCAACAAGACTAAACATGAATTGGTGCTAGTTTCGGAGAGCACCTTTTTGCTTTACAAATCTTTCCATTGTTTGTAGAGTCTTGTCTAAATTTGAGAGATTTGGATGGTCTAAGAGAATTGGAGGATGTTAAATTCTTGGAATTATAAAGCCTTTTTTTAAAATACGTTTTACAAATTCCATTTAAAAAAAGACTTCATGAAAGAAAAAGGTGCAACTTTGTGACCCCAAGAGGATAAGATGCCCGTGGTTCTTGGTAGAGGTGCTGCGTTTGAGTCACACCGAGGATTCATGATGCTTTTTGCATATGATTTAATGCCTTTCAAAGTAAAGCGCCACCACATGCTATGGTTGATGATGTTAGCATGTCCTAGGTGCACATACAAGGAATAGAAATAAATTTCACATTCGATCCTATGCCCTAAATTAAAGTACTACAATACAATAAGTTGTTGGTTTTGTCATCTCAGTCCCATTTATCTTGAAAGGCTTAAAGAGAACAAATGCTTCACTTAAGCATACTGAAGAGTTCAGTCCTCAGAAGTCTAGCAACAACATTTGGAGTGAAATAAAGAGAAGTCTAGGCAGTTGCACTACCATCACCAATATTCCTCACAAGTACACTTTCCATCCTCGAAAATGTGAATGGGGTTTGCATCTTTGACCTGAATTTTGCGGTGCTCCACTTTTGATATAAGCAATGTAGCAAAATGGCAGTCACCACAAACCCGCAAGTTCTTCGTAACACATATAGGTGTCCCTTTAGGTCTATTGATGAGGGCACATGCAATGTCTCACTATGCCTGAACAGCACATCTTCCTTTGCATCTCTTCGATCCTCAGTGCAATGGTCGGAGAGAGACTCGCTGCGCCTCTTGACAGTGCATTTAGTTACTCAACCGATGTCCTGAGCAGACAGCAACTCGTTTCACTCTCATAATTCGGGGGAGAGAAAATGGGATTCGAATCCTCGACTTTTGCTTACAAATTATGAAATGATGGAAAAGTAAAAGTAACAATAATCCATGCCTAAGAATGCGAAACGTTCCCGTCCTACACTTCGGGGAAATCCTTCTCTAGACAAGTTCTCCTACCAAGTGAACACGTCTTCATTCTACCACGATCAAAGATCTGTAATGTCTTGTGACACCCAATGCACACCTGGGGAATAGCCTTCCTGCGATATTTTTGACCAATGTCCTTTAGCTTCGCATAGATGTTTTTGCCTTGGGGATGACTGTCATCCCCGACAATAAACGAATGTACATTTCCACTTGCATCAGTCCACCAACAGCGTCCTGGCGTCTTCCTTATAGCTTCAACCTTGTCCGCTTCCTCTCGCATGCCAGCAGCTGCATATATATTACTCATGCAGACATATGCTGCAGCATCCTTTTCATCCAATTGTACTGCATGTTCAAAGGCCAGTCTTCCAACCTTCATATTTCCCCATTTTCGACAAGCACCCAACAGAGCAGACCAAAGCGGAAGACAATCAGAAGGTGGCATCTTCTCAATCACTCCTATTGCCTTGTCGAAGTGCCTGCACGGCTGAAAAGATCAACCATGCAAGTGTGGTGCTCTAGTGTTGGTGTGATGCTATGGACTGTGCTCATAGTCTCAAAGTACATTTGCCCCTCATCCACTAGACCTGTGTGACTGCACGCAGTAAGCAAAACAACGAACGTGACCAGATCTGGCTCTATACCTTCTTCTATCATTTTGTTGAATGAGTCAAAAACAATTTCAACCTTTCCAAGCTGGGCATATCCTGCGACTAGTGCATTCCAGGAGACTACATCCTGAGCAGGAAGCTCATCAAATACTTCTTGCGCTTTTGCAAGTGCACCACATTTGGCATACATATCCACCAACGCGGTGCCAAGCACAATATCTTTTTCCAATAAGGCCCGCCTGACAACCTCAGCATGTACCTCTTTGCCCTTCTCACCCACTCCTATGCTGCCGCAGGCTTTCAAGATGCAAATAAAGGTGATTGCATTTGGGGGGGGACCCTCCTCTCGCGTCTGTCCAAAGCAGTTCAGAGCCTCATCACCATGCCCGTGTTCGGCATATCCTGCAATTAGCGCATTCCACGAGACTACATCCCGAACTGGAAGCACATCAAATTCTTCTTGCGCTTTTGCAAGTGCACCACATTTAGCATACATATCCACCAACACAATGCCAATCTCTTTCTCCAATAAGCCCTGCCTAACAACCTCAGCATGTACCTCTTTGCCCTTCTTAAGAGCTCCTATGCTGCCGCAGGCTTTCAAGATGCAAATAAAGGTGACTGCATTTGGGGAGAGACCCTCCTCTTGCATCCGCCCAAAGCAGTTCAGAGCTTCATCACCATGCCCGTGTTCGGCATATCCTGCAACTAGCGCATTCCAGGAGACTACATCACGAACTGGAAGCTTGTCAAATACTTCTTGTGCTTTTGCAAGTGCACCACATTTGGCATACATATCCACCAACGCAGTGCCAAGCACAATATCTTTTTCTAATAAGCCCTGCCTGACAACCTCATCATGCACCTCTTTGCCCTTCTTACCTGCTCCTATGCTGCCGCAGGCTTTCAAGATGCAAATAAAGGTGACTGCATTTGTGCAGAGACCCTCCTCTCGCATCCGTCCAAAGCAGTTCAGAGCCTCATCATTATGCCTGTGTTCGGCATATCCTGCAATTAGGGCACTCCAGGAGACTACACCCCGAACTGGAAGCTCGTTAAACACTTGATATGGTTTCACAAGTTCACCACATTTGGCATACATATCCACCAACGCAGTGCCAAGCACAATATCTTTTTCCAATAAGCCCTGCCTGACAACCTCAGCATGTACCTCTTTGCCCTTCTCAGCTGCTCCTATGCTGCCGCAGGCTTTCAACATACAAGTAAAGGTGACTGCGTCTGGGGACAGACCCTCCTCTCGCATCCGCGCAAAGCAGTTCAGAGCCTCATCACCATGACCATGTTGGGCATATCCTCCGATTAGTGCATTCCAGGAGAAGACATCCTGAACTGGAAGCTCGTCAAACACTTCTTGCGCGTTTGCTAGTGCACCACATTTGGCATACATATCCACCAACGCATTGCCAAGTACAATATCCTTTTCCAATAAGCACTACCTGACGACCTCAGCATGTATCTCTTTGCCCTTCTCAGCTGCTCCTATGCTGCCGCAGGCTTTCAAGATGCAACTAAAGGTGACTGCGTCTGGGGAGAGACCCTCCTCTCGCATCTGTCCAAAGCAGTTCAGGGCCTCATCACCATGCCCTTGTTGAGCATATCTTGTGATAAGGGCACTCCAGGAGAAGACTACATCCCCAACTTGAAGCTTGTCAAACACTTTTTGTGCTTTTGCAAGTGCACCACATTTGGCATACATATCCACCAACGCAGTGCCAAGCACAATATCTTTTTCCAATAAGCCCTGCCTGACGACCTCAGCATGTATCTCTTCGCCCTTCTCAGCTGCTCCTATGCTGCCGCAGGCTTTCAAGATGCAAATAAAGGTGACTGCATCTGGTGAGAGGCCCTCCTCTCGCATCCGTCCAAAGCAGTTCAGAGCCTCATGACCATGCCCGTGTTGGGCATATCCTGCGATCAGGGCAGTCCAGGAGACTACATCCCAAACTGGAAGCTCGTCAAACACTTCTTGCGCTTTTGCAAGTGCACCACATTTGGCATACATATTGAGTAGGGCAGTGGCCTACATAAATAGTGCCTACATAAATGTTCTTTTCAAGCAACCCCCTTTTGAGAATATCAGCATGTATTCTGCTGCCTTTGCGCAGGTCCTTTTGCTTGGCACAAGCCTTTAGTAAGGCTACAAGAGCAGTATCCTCTTGAAACTCCCGGTGGTTGCTGTTGCTATCTCCTTGTCGTGCTTTCTGGTGGATTTCCTTCGCCTTAGTCATCCGCTTATCCTTCTGCACACAGAAGTCTCGTTGCAATCCTCTTCTGAGCTCCTGATGAACCCAAGATGCATTGTACCAGCCATCCATCCACAGCGACTCCTTTGTCATTTTATGTATGAAGTCTGGGGATCTTGGGCTATACTCAGGAAAGCCAATAGGTTTTCCTGTACTCTCATGTAATTGTAAAACAGTGCTTACCTTGCTGCTTCGATTGTCCCACCATTGGGAGGGATCCTTGAAGTACTCCTTCCATAAGAAATCCATGTCTCTACATGCCATACTGGTGAGCTCTGCAGAAGACTGGAACCCAGGACCATGCAAATTGTTTTCAGCCAGCAGGTTTTGAACTCAGCACCTATAGTGGATGGGACCTCCACACCTTACTTTACCGCTAGGCTATGTCTCTATTGGCAAAGAAATCACACACCCACACGAGCTGAAAAGATTTCTTTTTTAAAGAAAATGTAAATTGTTTTTTAAAAAACTTATATGACAAGTGTGGGGACACTTGTACATAGATCGCCCCCAAGAACTCCACGCATGACTAAACCTTGCATAACTTGTGACTCAACCTCCTAAGTATGCAACGTTGCCTAATCACGATAGTTCTCTCGAAAATACTCACGTGCTTGTAAGCTAAAGTGGAAACAACTACAAAGAAAGGTTGTACAAAGTTTGATCAATTCCAAAGAAGTTGGAAGCTACAAAAGATGTTGAAGCATCAACATCCAAGGTTTCCATAGGAAAAGAAGCACAAATAAACAAAAAAACCTGCTATTGATGGTAGAAAGAAAGTCTACTCTCACTGCATTGGTGAGGGCACTGGCAAAGTGACAATCCAAAGTGGGTCTGACATTGATACAACGCCTAATGCACCTTTCCCACACAAAAAGCTCAAGGGGCACTAGAAAAGCACATGCTAGAGCATGCACAAGAATCGGTTCAAAGTGTCCGCACACAACTAAAACTTGTGCTAGGATAATTGCGAGAATATCCCTGAGCTCTTACCCAAAACAACTTTGAAACCAACACAAATGCTCGAGGAAACCGACTCTTATGAAGATCTGAAGATTCCCCTTGAGGATTCCTCCCTCTAGGGCATGTGGAACTTGTAGCCATCTGAACAATTAGTGTGTGACTGGCTGAATTGAACCAAGAACCTATTTTTTATTTGAGGGATTTTGCAATATAAGCATAAGTTTAACAAGTTGTAATGAAACTCTTACCAATAAGGGTCCTTTGATGTTTTGCATAGGTGTAGGTTGTAGAGATACCTTTGTCTGGATTTGCCGACACTTATTGATTTTATGATAGATTGGCTGTGTTGATCCAAGTAGACGAAGGTCGTGGACACCTTTGTGCAGGGTTATTGTGGTGGCGTGGATTCAATTGCCAAAGGCCGAGACAGTGGAATCCAGACACGGTGGTTGTCCTGGTAGTATCCTTGGGCTCTTAAGATGCTCTTTGGGACCTAGATTTGTCGCAAATTTCTCTATGTCTGGATTATACGTACAGGTAATGTACATCTATTTTTAAGGTCATTGTTGTACGTCTGTTTTTAAGGTTACAAACGTACAGGTAATGTACATCTTTTTTTAACGTTACTGTTGTCATGATTCATGCATGGGTGTTGTGTTTTCTTGTGAGTTTGCTGAGGTTGCGGACAACGGTGGCCATGTGTTGTGGGTTTCGGTATCTAGATGTTTACAGTTGGGGGACGTTTTTGGGCTTCCAAAAGCCATTTTAGTAACCATCATTTAGAGGCTTGGGCTTGTGGTTGTTTAATTTGTTGTCTCTGTTTTTGTGGGTTTGGTTTTTGAATGTTGGTCGGTTTATTGGAATTAACTTCTGTGGTTAGAGGAACAAGTATAGGGGTGACTCAGTTAGGATCTATTTCCCCTTATCGTGGAGTGTAACAGGTGTGGACCAAGGTAGTGCAATGAGGGAGTTTTCATCAGGCAAGTTGACTATTTCATCTTCTGTAAGAAGAACGTGGATTTGTTGATTAGCAATTTTTAAAGTTGATGTCCTTGCATCCCAGTTAATGGTACATCGATGATGTCCCATCCAATTTCGCCCTAACAACGCTTCCTCTCAGATAGTGCTGAAGGAGGTGTAACAAAGAATTTTCCTTCAATAGATATGTCGGTGATTGAAAATACCATTTTGCATGTGCCAACACAATCTATTGAGCGATTGCCATGAGCATGCACTTGAGCAATAGGAGTTAGTTCAGGTTTCCCCAGAGATGTCCACGATTCATAGGACATAAGATTGTGACTTGCGCCACAATCTAGCAATCCTAATTTTGTGAGGGATGTGCGGCTCATGGTCATGTGTAACCATAGCCTAGTAGGCTTTACTTATTACTCTTCCTCATCTTCGATTCCCACAATGTGTGCAATGTTGACTTGCAACATTTGGCATTTGCATTTGATTTTTTCCTCACGTTCTTTAGCTTCTTTGATAGCTTGTTTTTTGCATTTCATTTTTTTAGTTTTGGTCGTTCCTAGATGGCATGAATGCTTTTCAATTATTCCTCCGTTAATGGTCCAAAATATTGATGGAGTTTATTGCCATTGATGAAGGTCTCCATAGGAATCTCATCTAACATTTCCAATCGATCTACACCACTCTTGGAGAATTCTAGAATTTTTAAAGGTCCTAAGCCTCAAAGCTTAGGTTTCTTTTTTCCCTTTTTAATGTTATACATCAACACTAAGTCATCCACATGGAACTTGTGTTTTTTGATATTGGCATCAAACCAACGTTTTCGTCGGCATTTCTCTATCCACATTCCAATCATCGCATATAGTCATGCTTCATCCAACTTCTCCAATTCAACAATCGTTCCGAAAGGTCACGAGCCATAAGATTTTCATCTTTTGCTGCCCATAAGTTGGGGATCAGCAATTCAATTGGAGTTATAGTATCAAGACCATATACTAAGCGAAAAGTTGCCATACAAATACTTGTCTTGTAAGCCATTCGATAAGCCCAAAGAGTAGCAGGAAGTTTGAGTTCCCAGTTTGAGTGTGATGCCTCTATAGTTTTGGTCAAGATTGAACAAAAGACCTTATTGGTGCTTTCAACTTGTCCATTTTCTTGTGGATAATAATGTGATGATTTCCTATGGATCGCCATGAACTTGTCCAACAAGAATGTCACTGCCTCATTTATGAAATGGGTTCCTCTTTCACTTATAATTTCTAGAGGACAACCAAAGCGTGTGATAACATTTTCGTACAAAAACTTAGCAGTTGACCTAGCATTAACCTATACGGTAGCCCTAGCTTCTTCCCATTTGGTGCAATAGCAAGTGGCTACAATGATATAGCGAATTTGCATATAGCAAGCTACTTAACTTACGGGGCATATGAAATCAATGCCCCACTTGGCAAATGGCTATAAGGACATGATAAAGGTTAAGGGCATGAGATCTTTGTTTTGAGTCACTGAAAATCTTTCACACACATCGCATCTCTTGACAAATTCAGCTGCATAACTAAAAAGGGTAGGGCACCACATCCCGGCTTGCAAAATTTTACGTGGGGTGATTTCTGCGCAGCAAAGTGGCCTCCACAAATGTGTGCATGGGCTTCTTCTAGAATTTTCATGTGATGGTCCTCATGAATGCATAGCCTCAAGATATTATCTTTGCCTCATAATACAAATTACCAGTGTATATGGAGATCTCGAGGGTGCACTATGAAGAAATCCTATGTATCACGTGCGTTCAAGGGGTATTTAAAAAATCCCTTACACTTACATACTTTTGTGAATAAAATGACACCTTTTTCTTCATAAACTTACAGTAATTGGCTCAAAAATACCCTCCTATAAATGTAATTTTGTAACTTTTTTTAAATTAATATACCCCTCCTGATGAACTCACGTGCTACACTTATATATTTTTAGGTGAATGGAGATGTTGCCTTGATCAACTTACAAGCTCAGACAGGAGTGATATCTTTATCCATTGGTAAGCCAGTGGACAAGAAATGAGCTATTGCACGGCTCCACTCTAGTATCATGCTTAAGTGAAGTATGCATGCATCATGCAAATCATCCTCCACTCCTGTGGGAACTTCTCCATTTGGAATTCTAGATAAATGATCAGCTAGAACATGCTAGGATCCTTTGCTAACTATCACTGTAAAATCGAATTTCATCAACCATAAAAGTGATCCGCCCAATAGCACAAGGCTTGTTCTCACCAAATACAAAAGTGCTTGATGGTCAACAAAATATACAAACTTATTGGCTAAAGGGTAATGTTCAAACTTCTTCACTGCATATACCATGGCCAATCCTTCCCATTCGATTGTTGTGTAATTTTTTCTATGTCATTGAGTTACCTGCTTGCATAGCAAACATGAAAATCCTTGTGGTTTTTCCCTGGTAGGCTACGATACAACCAATTGGCAAAAGCTGAAGCATTAATGTGCACATGAAAGATTACTTCCCACCTTGGTGGTCTAAGTATTGAAGCATTAATGTGCACATGAAAGATAACTTCCCACCTTGGTGGTCTAAGTATTGGAGCTGAAGACAATGCCATCTTCAACTTCTGGAATGCCTCTTCACATTTTTCCGTCCATTCAAAGATAATTTGTATAGTGGTCGAGCAAGGTCTGCATACATGAAGATAAAACTTCAATAATATCCACAATGTCCCATGAACCTTTGGAGACCCTTGAAGTTAAAGGGTCATGGAAGTTCTATGATAACCTTGATTTTACTTTCATCGGTGTGGATATATCATTCTTTGAAATAGAATTACTCCATGGCGTACCATGAACTGATACTTATTTGGGTTTAGAGAGATGTGATACAATCTGCATAGCTCAAATACTTTTCGTTAGACAATCTAGGTATACTAGCTTAGGTTGCTCTTCAGACTCGGCTAGGTCTACCTCCTCAGTATCCACATGCCCTTTAAAGACCTCCGTTAGGAGTCTATTTTGCCTTGCCACTTTAAATGAGCCTATCGCGTCGATGTTATAATTGTGAAAACGATCAGGAACCGATCTAGTTTTTTCCTCTTCTTCTTCTTTCATTAAGGCTTTCATTTTAGCCTTGGCTTCTCGGTCCTTCAAAGCCAACTCTTTTTTGCTTAAACTTAAACTATTTTTCTTAGTTTTTAGCTTAATCTTGTTTCTTTTTCTTAATTAATTTGCATAGGTAGGTTAGCAATGTTAGATAGAACCCTAATCCATCAAAAAACCGTAAAAACCATAAACTATCTCTTAATTTTCATTAATTATCACTAATATACTAGTTAGTGTGATTAGTGAACTTAAAGAGAGCAAAAAATCAAAAACTTGAGTCTAATTTCTTGTAATTAGACTAATTGGAGTGGTATTAGTGTTCTAAGCACATGCCTTGACCTAAATCCATGTTCAGTCCACTCCCATTAGGCCTTAATTAGTGAAAATTTCCTTTTTTGCCAAGCCGAACGATTAAACTTGATCGGCTCTTGAGCTTGGGTGGAATGGGAAGAAATTTCAATCTTACTCAAGAAGACAAGCATTTGTGCAAATGTTGTTCCCCCCTCTTTGTTGGGTTTCCAAGTTTGTTTAAAAATTTCATGGGACTCGATGGCTCTTATGTAATAGAGCCAGTCATGGTCAGTTTCGATGACTGATGGTTTCTCCGCTAAATCTTGATAGATTTAGTCTTTTTCTTCCTAGATTCTTTTGGATGATCATATATCCTTTGAAGCCTATGTGACTTTTTAAGTTGAACGATAGATGCTCAGAGCTCGACTAAGGTGTCTTATGCTCTTTTTAAAGAGGCTTCGAGCTCTTGATTCCGTAGCCTAATAGGGGTCTATGAATCTACAATAGCATCCGTTGTCATGACATGAGCTATTTCTATCCTAGTTTTGTTACAAAAGAAAGAACCTCCTATTTTAGGTACCGTATCAATCGTTGCTAGGATGTGCAATGAATTTTCATTGTCCTCTGGTTTAGCAAAACTTGTGGCATCAAAATTCAGTTCAATAGATGACAGATCATCTATCTAGACTTTTTCAAAAAGACAAGCTCTCCTAGCTCGATCCTCGATAGTCCGCTCTATAGTGACAAAGTCTGCATCAATAGGATCTTTTGTTATAGGATGGTGACTCCAATTTTTGAGGTTGACCTTCATGATGACCTCTTTTTGCGCTAATAGATGTGTTCACTTCCCCAATCGTGGACCATTCAAAGCTATCTCATAAATGGTCTTCCCAATATCACATCATATGTCATGGGTTTTTTGAAGTCCATAATAGTAAAGATGTGATCAAAGGTAAGTCCACATGAGGTTAGCTTGTTGATCCTTACACCATGGGCATGATAAGATTTCCATCAGCCAATCTGATTTTTAAGATAGTGGAATTTAAATTTGGTGACCCCCATTTTTACCATTGTTTTTTTGTGACTAAGCTGACACCTGCTCCCCCCTCTAGGATTGTTGTAGATGTCTCGTCTTTCAGTCTCAATGGTAAAGTGGCATTAAGATCATCACTCTCAAAGTACTTGCCAAACTTGTTGATAGAAATGTTTTTACGAGTGATACTGGCATTATCAACAGGAGTACTCTCTTCAAACTCCATGTCTGGCCCATCTATAGGATACTGGTCAAATTTCTCATCCATTAATTCTCGTATGTCTTCCCAAAGGCTTGGGTCTCTTGACAGGAGTTCTCCCAATGTGAGTGTGATAGGAGCAGACATTACCGTGATCATTCTTGTCGTATCTTTTTGTCTCCTTGCCCATCCAAAGACAAGCGCTCTCATTGAAGTGATTGCTCCTTCTAAACCTAAATAAGAGGGTGGGAGAGTATTCAAAGCGTTTGGTCCATAATCATTCAACCGCTTGGATAGTGAAGCAGCATAAGGCTTTGCTTTCTCCTCAAGGTAGTTATTCAAATGATATTCGTTTGAGTTTGTGGATCCTCTATCTTTCCCTCTCAAAGCTTCTTCCCCTATTCAGTTTCCATATATTCACTAATTCCAACTTTCATGGGTCTGGTCATCACAGATTATGTTTCTTTACAATGATTTTTTGGGGGAGACAACATACTCTCTTCTTTGGAACCTTCTAAGATAGGGTCAAGGGCTACCTTAGGCACAAATTTATAAGGGTCTTGCATAATTGTTGGGCCTAGGGGTGGCATTGAGTCTCTTTCACCAAGTCATGTGTAGCTAGATCTAGTCCTTTCCTCAATGGGGTTGGGATATTGTTTTTAGATTCTCTTGAAATCCTCGCTTACTGGTGATAAACTATCAAGGTCAAGGCAAGAGTTTTTGAGGAGATATGGGGTTAGGAATTTCTCAATTCATGTCATGCCATGGGAGCACGAGGCAACCTCAATTTCACTATCTTTGTAGTATAGAAGGTTAGAACTGACACCACTTCCTTCCCTGATCTCGCAAGTGCATACGGTCAATCTCCTCACAAAGATATCTTCTTATAATCAAGAGAGTCTGCCTAGGCTCAATCTCGCAAAGAAGATTTGAGGGGACAAAAGTGTAGATACATGTTCCACTATGAAGATTCCTTATACAACGTTTCAATTTTCTTGCCTATGTTCCCTTCTATAATGTCTCTTTTTGTGTCACTTTTTTTGTTTGTTTTCTTGGGTGTGTGTGTGTGTGTGTGTTTTGTGTTTCCTAAATTATTTTTGATTTTTTAGTGTCTTTTATATGAGTAAATGCATGAAGTGCAATTAATTTAAATGCTTGTGCACGTGTGTTTCTTTTGGGTAGGGAATCATGCCATATACTTATCAATTAAAATTAAAACACACTATCACATTATCACTTTACCAAATTGAGCATTACAGTTTTCGCTATTCAACTTATCTGTGTTCACAACTTAAAGTAAAAACTTGAGAGCATCACAAAATGGAAACTTGATAATGATTTTGAAGATAAATAAATGATAACCAACAGAGCAAGTGCTTTACTCTTCCAAGGAACTGTGATTGTATAAGAAGGTGAGTGTGCATGAATGCGTGTAGATGTAAGTGAATGCGTATAATGCAAGATAGGAAAAAAAAGTGTATATACAAGCGTGGACTGGCCTAATTCTGGCTCTCAAAAACCTGAGTGGGCTCAAATCAATTGCAGTCTAGATCATTGTGACTAGATCAAGGTGTTAATAGATTCAATTGTGAATGTGTGTGAAGCTCAAGTGGTTGTTATAAAGGTGAGTGTAATTGTGAAGCTCCTCTGAATATACTATTATGCACTTGGAAAGCTTTGCAAAGGTTCATGCCCGTGAGGCTCACGCTTGTGAAGGTTCACGCCCGTGTGGCTCACTCTTGTAAAGGTTCACGCCTGTGAGGCTCACTCTTGTAAATGTTCACGCCTATGAGGCTCACGCTTGTTGTGAGGTTCACGCCTGTGAGGCTCACGCTTGAAGGTTCACACCCATGAGTCTCACGCTTGCCCTCCGACAATTCATCCCTCAGTGTGGCAGCCTCCAAGGCATCGAGAAGGGTGACTTTGCCCTTCTCTCTCTCTCTTCCCCCCTATGTGGCAAGCTTGCTACCTTGTTGCCTGCCTAGTTTGCTGCCTGTGCTGCCGTGTTCACCAACTAGAAACCTTTTCTTTTTGCTTACCAGGCGACTAGCTATGGCTTTGCCTTTTTATAGAGAGCCAAAGCACAAGGAGAAAGAGCACACTCTCAATCAACACTCAAGAGAATGTCCCTTTCTCATTAGTTAAAGTCACTTATATGCATGCCACTTATCGTTCACTGAAGTTGGGTGCCCAATAGTTAAAAAGTGAACTAATGAGAAGTAACTTGAGATTTTTTCATGAGGTGCATAGGATGATGGCCTTTATATAATGCGACATTAGGGCTTGTTACATGTATTTAAAGTCCCTCTTTGGGCGGACATTGCATGGTTTGGGCAACCAATTGATAGTTCTTGATGTCCCTGGCCACCCCTTCCTGATTGTAAACATCCAAGCCCTTTTCTTAGATCTTCCACAAGCTGGATGTGTCTTCTTAACTCATTGTTGTTGACGATGACTTCTCCATTATGCATTGTATATATACAAGGTCTGGACAAGATGTTTTTGGTGGTGCCCATTAACCTTAGGTTAACAGTGTGTGTACACAAACACACACATGCATACACACACACACATAGGTATATGTAGGTATGTATATATATATATAGGTATATATATACCTATAGGTTTATATATAAACATATATATATATACATACATACATATATATATATACCCCTTTGTGTGTATGTGTGTGTATGGATGTATATTAACACACAGATACACACACACACACACACATATGTGTATGTGGGTGTGTGTGTGTTTGTGAGATTAGATTTAAGAAACCCTAAGATACTTTGAAGATTTGAAAATTTACACTAATTAAATACAAAACAATTTTGAAAGAAAGTTTTCAAATAAAGATTCAAATCTTATTCAATGATAATTTTTCTTCTCTTATATAGCCTTGACTACATAGCCTTGATTACATATTCATAATGATGGGTTATATACCTATAATATCTCAGCATGTCCATAGGATATTTGACCCTAGTAGATATGTGTACTCTTGGATCATTGCCAGGTGTCTTTAAGGTTGCTCTTATCTTTCTTACACTAGGTGTCTTGACTGTTGGTATTTCAAACTCCTCATCAAGACTCTATTCAAAGCCACTCTCTCCATCAACAAATGAATTACCTACTGATACACATCAGGCATCACAAGGGTCGATCCACTTTTTCTCTACCCTTGCATGATACATGTGAATTTGCTGAATTTTCAATACTTATAGTAGCATTAAATGATATGTAAGTGTTTCTTCTATTTTGCCTCAACCTGCTCGACCTAGTTCTAACAATAAACCCACTACTAAAGGACTCTCCTAGCTCAGATTGTTTCTCTTCTTTTGGGGCAGCCACATTTTTGTTGACATCAACCTCTATGGATTCTTTTATGGGTGCATACCAGCTTCTTATCTCATTGAACAAAACATCCCTACTTACCCTCATCTCGTGTAGTAGCATTATAGCATATGTACCCTTTTTGCTTAAGGGAATAACCAATAAAGGTGCACATTTTTTCCTTGGGATCCAACTTGCTGATCACTTCATCTGGCACATGTACAACATCAAGTGTCCCAAATTTTTATGAACTGCCACAATGGTGGGGGTTTTGTTCATAATGTAACCAACATTTTCTACCTCTTCAGCCCAAAAGTAGTTAGGCATCGCTTTCTCACTCATCAATACATAGGCAACTTCTACAATATGCATGTTCTTCTTTTTTAGAACACCATTCTATTGTAGAGTGTACCTACATGTAAATTACTTCTTGATTCACTGATCTCACCCGCAAATCAGTAAACTAGAGAAATGCTGTCTCCCACCATCTCATCTTAGGCATTTGATCTACATACCTTTTCCTTCTCAAATAAGGCTGTAAATTACTAAAAGTGAGCAAACACTTCACTTTTCTCCTTCATGAAGTAGACCCACACTTTCCTAGTGTGATCCATCAATGAATGTAACATAGTACGTGCAACCTGCAATTGATGTAGTCTTGGTTAGTTCCCATACATATTATAGTCTATAATATCCTATGGTCTTTTATCATATGAAAATGCATACTTGGACTCCTTACCAAGTCGGTAGGCTTCACACACTTTATGCATACCACCAGTCTTAAACTTTGGCAAACCTAAAACAATATTCCTTGCATATGCATAGACTTGAGCTGTTGTATATTCACATGACCAATACACTTATAATATATGTTAATGTCTACAATGACACCAGCCCCATATGTAAACATGGATGCCTTCACCTCATGCGTGCTAACATCCAAAGTAAACATTCGACCATTTTTGTTACCCTTTGCAGCCAAGCGACATTGATTTTTGAAGTCTTCCACAAAACATCCTTGAGGATTAAACCTCACTCGCAAACCCTATTCAACCATTTTCCCAATAAAAACTAGGTTCTTTGTAATATTTGGGACATGAAATACATCTGCTTCATTTTCTCATCATATATAGACAATGGCACCCTAACAACATGTGTAATAGGGTGCATAACATCATCACATGTTTCCACATAACTTGGTTTTTCCATTTTCTGCATATCTTTAAATCACTCACCATGATTGGTCATGTGGTTAGAAGCACTAGAATCTACATACTAAACATCTTCTGAATATGATACATGTCATGTCATAGGAGCATGTGTTGCATCACAAATAACTACTCAGTGATGTCTTTAGCCTGCTTGCTTAAAGATGTATAGTTGCAACTTTTCACTTTTTATGTCATTCTGCTTATTATAATAATCCTTTACTATATGACCTCATTTGCCATAATAATAACACTACATGCTATTTCCATCTTGATTTCTTTGCCATCCACCTCAGCCCCTCTAACTCCCTCTGCCTCTTAAGTGGCCTCTTCCACCTATTTGTGATTTAGAATCCTCTTAACATTGTCCATGTTTTATGTTTCCATAATGGCCTTCACCTCAGTCTCTAGATGACGATCTACCTCTAGCTCTACCTATGTCTGTGTAGAAGGCCTAATCTTGAATATTTTTAAAGGATGACTTATGTCCGAGTTGCATCTCCATGTTAATCAAATAAGATCCTCATTAATTAAATAATATTTTTAAAGGATGATTTATGCCCGAAAGTCACAAAAGGTTTCCCAAACTCTAATAGATCTTTGAAACTGCTCATACTCTTTTCAAAGCCCATTCAATGTGACTAACACCAAGTTGTCATCATCAAGAAGTGCTCCAATAGAACCAAGGGCATCAGCAATCCCTTTAAACTTTAGCAAGTATTCATTGATACTATATTTTCCTCTTGACACATTATGCAACTCTTGCTTTAATTGCATCTTTCTAGTTCTGGGGTTTGTGCTATACAACTTGACCAAGGTATCCCATGCCTCTTTAGGCATATAAAGGATGGAAACATGCCTCTTTAGGCATGTTTCCATCCTTTATATGCCCAATCATGGAATCTAATACACTAATGAAAAGCCAATAGATGACTTTCTTGGCTCTCTCATGCCATGCTTTAAATTGTTATATATGTTGTGTAATAAGATTCTCTTTAGGAAGCTCCGAGTCCTCTTCATGTGAACTCCCAATATCCTTTTCTCATAAGGAAATTCATCATCGTGAACTTCCATGCGTAGAAGTTGTTCTTATCGAGCTTCTCATCACTAATAATCTGAGATAAGCTGTTAGACATGTGGACCTGCAGTAACCTTCACACCAACAAAAAATATGGTATTCTGTATCCTACACAAAACTTGTAGTAACTTTTGCACTCCTAGCAAATTTACAACTTGTGGTAATCTGTATGTCGACCACTTAATGCCAATAGTCACATACACGTATATCTACACGTGTAGATCCCAAAATACTATGTAGGCACTTTAGATTCACCAATGCACACAATAGAGTTTGCACAAAATATGCATAAAAACACTACGCAACCATGAAAAGCACACTACATGGTCTTCTTCCTTCACCCAAGAGGACAACCCTGTTATGAGAATTAGTCTTATTTTACTGGGAATTATATTTCTTATTTTATATCAAGGACGCTCGTGTGTGTCATGCTTGTTTGTATGTGTAATTTGATACTATGGTTGCCTATATCTCATGCCATATGACATCTCAATCGGTACCCTCATATAGTGTAATACCTAAATTGGTACCCTCAAATTTCGTAAGTTAAGTAAATTTTTAAGGTAAAGAAATTTTGTGTTAGAATTTAAGTTTCAGAGAGAACTGGCCACTCCGTCTCTCAAACTTCTCTTCTGAAGGAGTGATATGTGGAATTAATATGGTGGTATGGGACATCAAATTCATTTTATGTACTTACACCAATCACATTTATGTCTTCTATCTTTTACCATCTTTATGTGTGTATGTGGAATGCGCCTTTGTGGTATGGGACAATTAGACTTGTTTCACATATTTTCATTTGATTGGTTCATTGCATATTTGCATTATGTGTTGATCTAGTTTTCCACACCAATCATGAAGCCATCCTCTCATGAATTTACGCAAATTGAAGACAGTTCTGCAACCCTAGCAAGAAGGAATGTTATGAGAATTACTCTTGTTTACTAGGAATTACATTTCTTATTTTATATCGGGGATGCTCATGTGTGTCGTGCCTATTTGTAAGGTTCCCCCCCTTCCACAAATGGGGGAAACGCTTAAGATAGTCCGCTAAGTCTTATCTTAGAGAAAATTTCCTACTCATCGACACCTTGACCATACAGAGATTTAAGGATACGATTCATAGGTAAGACCTAGTTCTATCCCGCAGGGGAAGCGTGATTTTCTAAACATCAAATCACCCATAGGATAATTGATCATAATTTGGGCAACTACTAGTCTTGATTCCTAAAGACAACGCTTTTTTCCTCATCCATGCAAGGCACAGCCGTTGGCCTAGTCTTCTAGAATAGAATTGCTCGAGAACCTATTTATCTAACGTAGGGCTTTCACTTAATATGTTGGAAAGCTACCCGACTAATCGGGTCCACCCGTCCGTAGGATGGTGCCGTTGGGGCATTCCATCCTCCCACTTTCCACCCTACTCACGCGTCAATTTGTTTTCTAATTAATCCTACTACACTGTTTGACATAAATAAACATGTTCCTTAATTAAGGCCCTTTTCACAAGGTTTGTTAAAACAGCCTTTTTTCACAATACAATAATGCCAAAGACAAAGTTTAAACATGAATCAATTTCATGCAAGCCAAACTGGCTCTCTTATTCTTTTCTTTATACCGCCGATGATCTAGAATTCGGCCTTCCAGCCTCCACATGCTGGGCAAAACCCTACGGGACCATACACCTCATCGTCGGCCGCTGGCGAGGACTCAAGCCGGCCTGTCGCCCTCTCAGGCTCCATCGCTCGATCCTCCCGCCCCTCAGAGGGATGTCTGCGCACTAGGGTGGGCTAATTCACCACACTAGCCTGGGCCCTCAGAACTAGGCAGCATCATCACAATCACTTGCCTCAATCGGCAAACCTCATTCTCCCAATGGTATGAGGGATACCATGGGCCAACTCCGGGCCTTACTAACGTCTTCGCCGTCCGGCTACACAAGCACAAGAACGGGGCAGCGTCAAGGCAGGGAGAAGTTGTACCTGTACCTTAATTTAACCAAGATAACAATCCATTTACTCACTAAACTATATGACTAGGATCCATGTTACCTTCTTTAAGAAAACAATCTTTTTCACAAAGATTTTAGCATTTCAACTTGAGATTGCGATAAGACATTCTTTATTAAGGCATATGCTATTGCTTAAAAGAATACAAACTTTAAATGGTAAATCAATCGAATAGATCACTGTAACAATCAATAGAGAAGCCGGGGCCATACCTCAACCCCTAAGAATGATATGTAAATAAAAAACAAAATATGTATATACCTTATAGAAATTTGTCGTTTATCTCGTTGTCCTTGCTTGTCAACAAGAACTTTAGAACTTGACATATGAGAATAGAGTCTTCTAATACCTTGTCTTACGATTGAAATCATCCAATCATCTCCAAGCTTTATCTCCTCTTACTCATACTGTGACTCTTCTCTCTTTCTTAGATCTATGGTGGCAAAATAGCCTTCTCTTTTACAGGGCTATGGCATACTATTCTTTCTCTAAAAGAAAAGCTATGGAGTTTTGGTCTCTTCCTCCAAAAGACTATAGCAATCTAATCTTCTTTTCTGAGATATTAGATAAGAATGAAGGGATATATGCATCTCAAACTCTAGGATTACTTTGAGGCTACTTGCTGTCTTCTCACAGTTTTCTCTATGTAGAGACCCTGACAGAAACAGCAAACTGTTTCGGCCATAACTCTCTGATAAAAACTCAGAATATGGTCATGTAACCAGTCAAAAGAACGGGAAGGCATTTGGTCTACAAGCCAATTCGGGCAGAATAGGCAAAAACGTCTGTATATAGCCGTAAACGCACTATCTTTAGAAACGCGTTGTTTTTCCACATTTTTAGTATGCATGGACTCTAAATGTGTAAAAGTACTCTAAATATGACCTCTTATCACCTAAAATCGAAATTCTATTTTTGGGGATACTTATCTCTTAATAGAACTATTCTTATGTTCTTATTTCTTTTAGGATTTTTGGAGCTAATATTTTTATTCTAACACTTTTCTAATGTTTCTAGCCTTATTGTCTCACTCTTTCTAATTACACTCTCTTTTCTTATTGAAATCTATATTAAAAGAGACACATACATACATGGCTTGGGAGGGACGTTACAATCTCCCCCACTTAAAAGATTCGAGATGTCCTCATCTCGCGAGCTGGGGTAGTATCTAAGTAAATCCTCCTGTCTCTTTCAAATTGGTGTTCCCACCACTAGGTAAAAATCTTCTTTTATCTAAACATTGTTCTTAAAGAGTCTTTTATTTCATGTGCTTGGCTCGTTTTATTGTGCCTCCAAAAGGTCTTTTATTCTAAAGTTAATTGGCCTTATTATCCTAAATTCATGCATCCATATACCTCTCAAATGCTATGAACCTTCGAATTCCTTATTCTATACCCCTATGTAATATGGTACTTAACAAATTATCATGGAAAAACGTAAGGAAATCAATTCTTTACGCAATCTAACCTATGATAGCAATTTCATAATTTTAGTATCGTCTTGTAGAATAGCTCTATTCATCATCATGCACATTACTTCACATGAATCTTGCACCAATCCTCTTCTATTTACTTATAGAAATACTTGTTGAATTCGATTATCTTTAACCCTGCTATCCCTATTTTTTGACCTAATTTTTGCTCTAGCTCATGATTCCTTGTAGCCAGGGGTGGGCTTGACGTTCCTCTTGAATTAGGAGACCTCTTCTTGATTAACATGGAAGGACTCATGTCCTTCTCGACACTTTCTATACAAAAAAACTTTATCAGTCTCTGGCTATACTTATGGCTTCTGAAATAGAGGATGGTTTTACATTCTTGATGAGGTTATTCAAAGGTAGATTAAGCTTCCAAATGAATCGATGGAGAAGAGTTACCTCATCCATCTCTAAAGTAAATGGGAGAAGTTTAACAAAAGTTTGGTGGTATTCTTTTAGGGTCTTCCTTTCTTGGGTTAGCTCCAAAAATTCATTCATTTTATCCTCTCGAAATCCTGGAGGACAAAACCTTTCACGAAGGTGTAATTTCATGGCGTCTAATTCTAGCTCCAGTGGTTAGATTGACAACAGTGCTTCCAACTAATTTGGCATTTCTTATGATTTTTAGATGAGCAAGGGTGAACTTCTTCTTTCATTGTATTCATGAAAAGCTCAAAACTATCAAATACTTATCATAGTGCCACATCTAAAGGCACTCTGGATTAATATATGTGAGATCTTCATTTTTTTTTTTGAGAATTACACATCTAGTGCCTTGGGATTGACACATCCAAAGATTATCAAGATTGACACATCTGAGATGATTAGTTTTCTAAAAATTAAACATCTAGTATCTTGGGATTAATACATCTAAGAGCATGATCCTCTAGGAATTACACATCTGAGATCCATGTTGTCAGATGGGTTCTAGATCTTGGATAATCGTCCTAGTGTAAAGCATCCAATGGATGGCATTCACACGTCAACTATTCAAATCTTAATGGAGTTATAATCTTAATAATTTATAATATGCAAGTTAATGAGATATATCAAAGTTTTGGTCTATTCTTCTATTCAGTCTCTCACTAGTTTCTTAATTTGATCACCCTATGTTTTTCCTCACAAAAGGTTTTCTCCCCAATCTAATTTCTCAAATTTATTGTACAAAATATCTTGCGTGTGCACCCCCAAGATACAAGCACAATTTCATAGAATGATTGTCTCAACATGTGAGGATATTCAAACAACTTCTATGACCAGTAGAGATGATTGATTCGTCCTCATATGATAAACAATCACTTGTTTTAATCCCTTGACAGTTAACCTTTGAAAAACAAATCCTAGGAACTAAGATCGGCTCTGATACCACTTGTAAGGTTCCCCCCCTTCCAAATGTGTAAAAGTACTCTAAATATGACCTCTTATCACCTAAAATCGAAATTCTATTTTTGGGGATACTTATCTCTTAATAGAACTATTCTTATGTTCTTATTTCTTTTAGGATTTTTGGAGCTAATATTTTTATTCTAACACTTTTCTAATGTTTCTAGCCTTATTGTCTCACTCTTTCTAATTACACTCTCTTTTCTTATTGAAATCTATATTAAAAGAGACACATACATACATGGCTTGGGAGGGACGTTACACTATTGGTACGTGTAATTTGATATTATGGTTGCCTATATCTCATGACGATGTTGGGATTAATTGATGTGTTCAATTAATTGTTTAACTAGCGTGGATTGTGTCTATGAGTATAGGTACTGAGATGTGCGAGGGTACCGATTTAGGTGTTGCACTATATGAGGGTACCAAATGAGGTGTCATATGCCATGAGATGTGCGAGGGTACCGATTGAGGTATCACACTATACAAGGGTACCGATTGAGGTGTCGTATGGATGATGGATTGATGGTGGCATGAAGATGGAGATCATTTGCTAATCATGTATTAGAATTTCATTAATCATTTATAGCCTTTCATTTGGCTAGGTTATTTTGTGTGTGATTGTGCACAAGATTATTTTGTGTGTAAAGGCCCATTAGTATTTGTCATTGGACAAAGGTTTTGATATGTGCAAACCTTAGAAACCTTGATATGATTACTAATATGTAAAGCAAAACCCAAAAGTGGAAAAGCAAGCTGCCCAAAATTGTATGCACAACTATTATTAGCTCCTTAGGCTATTTTTATTGAATACAATTCTCTAAAATACTCAAGTCGTGGAAGTAGAGCTACACGCTTGAGGGGGGAGATTGCACCCAGTATTTGTCTCATGTGGTGATATTCTTTCTACTCTATCTCTTGTTTTTATTTTATTTTATGCACAATCTAGTCAATTTGAATTTAATTGTATGGTTATATTCTTTAAGTATTTGTGAGTTTTGATTATTTCTTCAAGAGTATTTCAAGATCCCGTGTCAAACCCAATTTGAGACATTGACTTCCTTTGTGCCTATTGTCATTGCCCTAACAATAAAATGCCTACAAAGATTTCATTCCAAATCAAAGAAAAAGATATGAATTACCCTTACACATGTAACACTTCCTTTGCTTACATCTTGATTGCCTCTTGGGATCTCTTTGCAAACTGTTGGTCTAATACCATGTGAAGAATGCAAGGAAGAGGGTGAGCTTGATCTCCTTGCAAGATTCTTCTTCACACACACACGTGCGTGTGCGCACACGCATGCACAAGATTAGATAAACACGAGAGAGAGAGAGAGAGAGAGAGAGAGAGAGAGAGAGAGAGAGAGAGAGAGAGAGAGAGAGAGATGGGAATGGTTGAATTTTCTTCTATTTTATTATTCTCTTAATACACATAAAACATAAAAGATAAGAGTACACTATCTGTAAAAGTACTCAACTAAAACATAATACAGTTCTATAGTGTGAGTCCATCTATATGAGTTAGCGCTATAGCTATGCCATACTCTAGTAGTCTAAATGTGGTTGTCACACAACTTGTTATCATCCTTTGGCATAAATCAACCATAACCTCCACCAACAATTCCCATGGCATAAGTGTAGAGCTATCTGTGGTGGCAATTTAAAGATCTCTAGGCCAACATTGCATGTCTTGTCAAGTTCCTACCATGGCTCCCATGGGGTGAAGTACCCACTAAGCAATGGATGCTCTAGGTGATGCATATGCAAATGACATGCAAAATCTTTCAAACCCTATGTGTTTGCTTGGATGATTTTGAAGATGTCAAGAAGTTCAGATATACTAGAACATCTACTATGCAAGTGAACTTCGACAATTAGCTTTCAACTTTGACATCGACATCGGCCTGCCATTTTAGAAGATATATGGCTATTATGAAAGGATAAGATTCCTCCCCTCATGCCATCTCCAAACGTTCACGGAGTGTTTCCTTACATAGTTTCCTTACATAGTGTTTCCAGACGTTCCAGACATTCAAGGAGTGCTTTCTTACATAGTTTTTCCAATCCAAAGATATTTTTATCGTTATCCATTAATCCGCTCCTCTGACATGACATTATCCAAAACTTCTCCCTCTACCCACTCATAGTTCCATAAGTTTTTCATCAATTTTGAGGATGGAAGTGGCCTAGGCAAGGGGGAGTGTTAACTCTATTCCGTACCACCTCCTTTTTTCCATATGGCTCCATTATAATCATACATTTTTTCCATCCAAGGAGTAGTACCATTGCTAAATAACTTGCTCTTTTGAGTCTAGGACATGTAGAATGTTTGTAATACTCTAGCTAGTGAGTAAGGGAGACCAAGACTAGCTCTTGGGCCGCCACATGTGGGCACTACATTGTATACAAGGCAACACTTTAGATGTGAACTTCACTTTTTACCTATGCAATAGTGAAACTTGAAGCTCTATCTTGTGTTCTTGCTACCTTGTCTTCTATGTTGAGCATTTGTTTTATGATTTCATGGCTAACTTGCTTGCATGCATGCTTAGAGTGAGTGTGGGTGTGTATACGCATGAGGTTGGAGCTCTAACTTGCTTGAGATCTAGTGCTTATGTGAAGCTAGGGATTGAGAGAGTGAGAGAGAGTAAGAAAGAAGATCTAGTGAGAGAGAGTAAGAAAGAAGATCTATGTTGAGCATTTGTTTTATGATTTCATGGCTAACTTGCTTGCATGCTTAGAGTGAGTGTGGGTGTGTATACGCATGAGGTTGGAGCTCTTACTTGCTTGAGATCTAGTGCTTATGTGAAGCTAGGGATTGAGAGAGTGAGAGAGAGTAAGAAAGAAGATTCAAGCGGGAGCTATCCATAGCTATCCCCTTGAGCTTGGTATTGGCCATGTTGGAACTTAAGGACTCACAACCCTTGAGGTTTCCTAGCCTCCATAAACACATGCTTTCTAGGCCTTAGCCGAGCAATACTTTCCCCATTACAACATTGTGTATAAAACCATTCTCAAGACGCCAAAAACAAGCCACTGTCTTAATGCAAGGCATACACATCAATAGAGAGAACACAAGAACCCGAACAAGATAAAGAAAGACAACAATGGACAGACCAAATAAAATACAAACAACAGAGAATCCGAACTTTTACTAGAAGTGGCAACCTATTCATCCAAACCAAATCTATACATACCACTACATCCTAGCGCCCAAAAAAGTAAGAAAACCAGAGCGTTTCCAAGTATTCAGATGCAATTAGATCCCCAAAAGTATCATGACGGATTAGCCGACACTCGGATAATTATCAGGATTAACAATACTTCATAGCATTGAACAAAGCAACATAACAAAGACAATGTTGAAGACGAAAAAAGTGACTTGTATTGATTCATCTACTATTTGCAAGACTCTTACATGCGGATTATATATGAATATAATTGACTCACATAAATTGTCTAGATACAAGTGGTACAATTGATGGGCTGTTGCCTATTAAGCTCAGCTAGCATCATGCTTTTTCGATGCTTACAAAAGAAAAGATAGTACTAAGGGTAATATTACTAAGGGTGGTTCCATCCACTAACAGCTTACTCCAGGTGACCTAGTGAGAAATGACTTATGAAGTATATAAGTCAATTTCTCTATTATGTAACCATACTTCCCATTTGTGAAATAGATTTAGTATTACTAAGGGTGGTTCCATCCACTAACAGCTTACTCCAGGTGACCTAGTGAGAAATGACTTATGAAGTATATAAGTCAATTTCTCTATTATGTAACCATACTTCCCATTTGTGAAATAGATTTAGTATTCTATCTACTCTTATTCTCCCTTACAATCCAGTTGTATGCGTGTGTGGGTATGCTAATACTTAGGGTTTGGGAAGACAATTCCATCTCTTAGCTACCGATACTTCTTTGTCGTGTTCCTTGTGGGACTAGGCATTGCAACCAAGTAGATTGGAGCTTAAGGTGACCACAAAAGCATTGGCTTATCGATTTGTGAAACCTACAATACAAGCAACCGTGTTAGTGTGACAACGAAGGCGAGAACCATTTGAAGCACATGCTTCCCACACAAGGAGGTGAAGCTATGGAGGTTGACTTTTAGCCTAGTTTTGAGGTAGCTCCCTAAACAAGACTAGTGCCAGTTTCGGGAAGCACCTTTTTGCTTTACAAATCTTTCCATTGTTTGTAAAGTCTCCTCTGAATTTCAGGGATTTGGATGGTCTGGGAGTATTGGAGGATGTTAAATTCTTGGCATTATAAAGCCTTTTTTTCTTTTTATTACATTTTACACATTCTATTTTAAAAAAAGACGTCGGGAAAGAAAAAGGTGCAACTTTGTGACCCCAAGAGGATGTGATGCTCGTGGTTTTTGGTAGAGGTGCCGAGTTTGAGTCACACCGAGCATTCATGATGGTTTCTTTGTATAATTTAATGCCTTAAAGCACCACCACATGCTATGGTTGATTATGTTCGCATGTCCCATATACATATAAAAGGATTAGAAATAAAATTCACACTCAATTTTGTGCCTAAATTAAAGTACTACAATACACGAAGTTGTTGGTTTCGTTAAGAGTCGCTCGGTTATAGCAGCTAGTGGGAGTCCTACACCTGCAGTTTAAACGTTACAAGTTACACGATGTGTCCAATGAAATGAGCATTTTGACCAAGTCATGATAAGTTTTGCCAATTGCCATCTTCTTTAGGACTTCTAGGATAAAGTCCCATCTCACCCCATCATATGCTTTACCCATCTAAATACAGCGGCATGCAAGGAGTGTTCTAACATAGAGGCAAGTTTTGCCAATTGCCATCTTCTTTAGGACTTCTAGGATAAAGTCCCATCTCACCCCATCATATGCTTTACCCATCTAAATACAGCGGCATGCAAGGAGTGTTCAAACTGGTTTGAGCTGACCACTTAGAGGTAGGATGTACTTCTACAACATCAACTGTACCAAACAATACAACACAATAAAGAGAAAGTAGTTGTTACACAACTCACCTCTAGAGTCCTAGAAATGCTATATATCATCGAATTGCAAAAAGGCTAAAAGAGAACAAATGCTTCACTTCAGCATACTCAAGAGTTCAGTCCTAAGCAAGTTTAGCAACAACATTTGGAGTGAAATAAAGAGAAGTCCAGGCAGAGCAGGTGTCCCTTTAGGTGTAGTGATGAGGGCACATCAGATGGCCAACTTCTCACCATTCCTGCATAGCGCATCTCCCTTTGCTTCCTCTTGCATGCATTACTCATGCAGACATATGCTACAACATCCTTTTTATCCAATTGCATTGCATGTTCAAATGCCAATCTTCCAAGCTTCACATTTTTCCATTTTTGATAAGCACCCAATAGAGTAGACCAAAGCGGAAGAAAATCAGAAGGTGGCATCTTCTTAATCACTCCGATTGCCTTGTCGAAATGCCCTGCACGGCTGAAAAGATCAACCATGCAAGTGTAGTGCTCTAAGGATTGTGCTCATAGTCTCAAAGTACATTTGCCGCTCATCCACTAGACTTGTGTGACTGCACAGAGTAAGCAAAACAACGAACGTGACCAGATCTGGCTCTATACCTTCTTCTATCATTTTGTTAAAAGAGTCAAAAACAGTTTCAACCTTTCCAAGCTGGGCATATCGTGCCATTAGGACACTCTAGGAGACTGCACCCCGAACTGGAAGCTCGTCAAACACTTCATAAGCTCGTAAAACATTCCGTGAGCTTTTGCAAGTGCACCACATTATATGGTCAAACTAAACTCTGGGCTTATTGTAATCATGAACCAAAGCTATGGTACTTACCATTAGTAGAATTTGCCTATAACTCAGCCTATCTCACAAGTGTATAGGTATCACTACTACATGTTAGCCTAATACCGGCGCTATTTAACGGGGTCTAAAAAAGCCCCGTCATCGATATAAGCGCCGGAACCACAGCGTCGGTATAAGCGTCGGGTAACAATACCGGCGCCTATACCGGTGCATATACCGTGTTATATACCGGGGTAATACCGACGCATAAACCGGCGTCTATACCGGTGCATATACCGTGTTATATACCGGGGTAAATACCGGGGTGTATACCGACTTAAATACCGAGATATATACCAATGCATATACCGACGTCAGTACCGGGGTATATACCGACGCTGTAGCAGAATTTTTTTTTTTGGGCAGAATAGTGCTGCCTGGCTGTTGCCTAGCTGCCTGCAATGAGCAGGATCAATAACAGCAAACAGACAGCACCATTCTGTCTAAAATAGAGCACAAAAACAACCGTGCTCGTTTTTTTATTTTCCTGATCGACAAACAAGAAATTAAATTAAACATTAATACTCAAGAATGTTTTGATCATATTTCATTAGTTTGAAGGTCATCTTACATCATGGTAATGCCTCCCAATTGACGGTCTCTCCTTCTTCTTCAAGCATCTCAAACAAGGCCACAAGGCCATGTTTGTGAGCGTACTTCTCCTCTCGCCTACTTGGTGGGCGATTCATGGCCAACTCCTGCACACACGATTAACAATTATAACTTTTAGAAATCAACATTTAGCCCACATACATACATTTACATAAATAAAATTGCTACAAACACTTACGAATTCATGGCGCATGGTTTCGTAACCACCACTCCCAAGATGAGAAGCCCCTACTGTTTGGAGTCTTGCCCTTGCCGCCTCTCTTTGTTGTTGAAACCTCTCTGGTGTCTCGGTGAGCTCCTGAGCAATGGCTGCCCACTCCCTGTCATCTAGCCAAACAGGTTTCTCTTTCCCCTCTCTAAATGCGTCCCTCGCCTCTGACCTACGATGCCCCATCAAAATGCGAGCTGTATACTGTATCCACTCATTAGAGATGACATTCATAGGGTCAGATGGCTGGAACTCTTGCTTTATCTTTGTATTTATATAATTTTTCTTCCCCTTGTCTTGCTGATCCCATTTAGTCATGACAGAGTCATGAAACTGTATAATGCATAATTGTCGAATGCGTGTCTTCATTGCCTTCCCTGCACTATCCATTATTGGTGCCCCATCCCTAATTGTGTAAATCTTGCTATTGTCATGGTCATGTGCACCCCAGGGAGTGGAAGGTGACCCTATGAGTGTGCTATCAACAGATGAGAGCGAAGGACGACGCTCACGTGGTGGTGGTGTCACAGCATCTGTGGCACTACCACCACAACAACCTCCCCCTGAAGACCTACTACGTGAGCGCCGTCTATGTGAAGAGGTGGTAGATCGAGCTGTAAGAGGAGTGGAAGGCTGTGTGGTATGAGGTGTGGGAGCTGCTGTCGTACCCACGGGTGTGGGAACTGGCGTCGGGAAGCCAGATGGTGAGGCAGATGTCCCTGCTCCAGAACCCCAATAACTCTGAGCCATGGCTCTCTGCTCTGGAGTCATGGACGAAAGAAAACCATATAACTGCTGGGGACTCATGCCCTGCGGTGTAGGATTAAATGAGAAATCTGGACTGTAGTCGTAGGGCGGTGAGTCACCCATGGCCTGTTGGACAAAAAACCATATGACAAACTTGTGCGAAATGAAAATTACACGGTAAACAATGAATGAAAGAACCATAAGACAAACATTAACAATGATAAACAACATTGGTAAAACTATATCAACTTGCTCCTACAGTAGTGATTATGATGGTAAACATTAACAATGGTAAACAATGAAAGGACCTTCAATGTCATAAAACCATTACAAATATGTCATAACTATTTGCATAATCATTAAGATACATCATTTTAAAAATCATTATCTATTCTATCATCCTCATTAAGATCAGTAGCCCCAAAGAGATCTATGTCTATGTACATTTCAGCATCCTCATCATTAAAAGTCCCTTGATGAAGGATGTCTTCATCATCTATGTCTTCTTCCTCAACTTGTTTTTCAGCTTCCTTGGTTTGCACCTCTTCATTTGGATCTTGCTCTAGTTGCTCCTCTTCATTTGCTTGCTCCTCTTCATTGTTGATATCGGCTTGTTCTTGCTGCTCTCCACCACCCTGTGCATCCACATCACCTTGTTGTAGCTCAAATTCTTCAAAAATTTGCTTACTGCGGGGGGGGGCGACTTGAACCACAAATAGCCAGCGTGGATCTTTTGGATCCGCTTTAAAGACAACCTGCTCACAATGCTCTGGGCGCACAAAAGTATCTTGCTGATCGGTCCATACCTTTGTGGAGTCCACTTGGATGAGGCCACTCTTGTCTCTACGTACAGTTGCATGTGGCCCATTCATGATTACCTTGAACCACTTCACATCAAAGATAAACAACTCAAAACTTCTGAAGCCAACCTTTAATATATCTTGAATGGTTCCAAAGTAATCAAGCATTCCAGTAATTGTGTTATCATCACTTGCACTTGCACGACTTTCTTGAACAAACTGTGCTGTGACACCACAATCAAAGGTTGCTCTTCTTTGGTCTATTCGTTCTACTCGAAAATGACGTCCATGTGACCAAAACACCCCATATTTGTGATACTACAAATAGCACAAAAAGATTGTTGATGGAGAATCAAACACTGAGACATGTAGAGAAAAAAAAGAGAGACATGTAGAACTTAAACACTTACATGCCAATCGCATCCTTTTGTAAGCTCCTCCTCCTCCTCTGTTATAGGTAAACCAGCACGTTTGGCTTCTAAAATTGTAGCTTCTAGCCATCTACCTGTGGGAAAGTCCGGAAGAGCTTGCATACCTTCTGGATGTGGGAGATTTCTTGTAGTGCGATTCCTTCTGAAACTTAAACGATCTTGTACTCGCTATCACTTGAGAGCTTCATATGTCTCAATCCACTTCTCCATTACATGAGAGTTCAAGATGCAAAATTTGTTGATTTTTTCCCTCAAATTGTTATCCATTTTTCTCTTAATGCCTTGGCCTTGAGGTTTCTCACCAATGACTCGCCTGTTGGACTCTTGAGACCATAGTCGAGGTATCTCTGGATCTGAGGAACTTAAATATTCAGTGATGTAAACAAGGGACTCTTGTATCAGCCACCCTTCTGACATACTACCCTCTGGGCGAGCCATTTGGCGAACAAATCCCTTTAATGTCTTCATAAACCTCTCCAAAAAGAACATCCATCTTGAATGGACTGTTCCAGCAACTGCAACCTCATCTACAACATGAACTAGCAGATGCATCTGGATTGTTAATAAACTTGTAGGGAAAAACTTCTCTACCATGCAGACTGCCTCTATGGAGTTTAAACGCGTTGTCTCCAAACTGTCTCTCTTTATCTCTTTTGAAGAAATCACAGGCGCAATGTTATCAAGATGCGGCTGCACACTTGCTTGGTTGTACGATTGAAACCGCAAATTTTGCAAGCGCTCCATTGGAAATATGCCAGCGTCATGAACATGCTGGTTGCAAATCCTTCGTTTTCGAAAGATTTGGTACTTACATCGCATGCATGGACACGCTATTCTCTCTTCAAGATTGAGAGGCTCCATCTAACAGGATAACATGTATATGCAGCTCATTAAACACAAATCATTATGCATTACACAAAGCACTATGCAAACCATAAAACAGGGCTTCTTTTCCCCAACCGCGAGGGAGATTTTAAAAAATAACATTTAAAGCGGCAAACGGGCTTCTTTTCCCCAGCCGTTGAGGGAGACTTGACAAATATTTAAAAAAACGTCAAACGGGCTTCTTTTCCCCAACCGTTGAGGGAGATTTTAAAAATAACTCATACATTAGCTTATCTCCTCTCCATACAAAATTAACTCGAATTTGAACAAGGATGGAGAGAGAAGCTATCTCTATTCATAAATAGCTATTTATAAAGGCCTTATGCAAAAATCTAAATGCATAGTATAAGTATAAGCTTGCATAATAAGGCTGCAAGACTTATGCATAAGCTCTATGCATAAGCCAACTGCATAAGCCTTATGCATAAGCCAACTGCATAAGCCTTATCATGCATAAGCTCTATGCATAAGCCATATGCATAAGTCTTATGCACACGCTCTATGCATAAGCCTTATGCATACGCTCTATGCATAAGCCATATGCATAAGTCTTATGCACACGCTCTATGCATAAGCCTTATGCATACGCTCTATGCATAAGCCATATGCATAAGTCTTATGCACACGCTCTATGCATAAGCCATATGCATAAGCTCTATGCATAAGCCTTATGCATACGCTCTATGCATAAGCCATATGCATAAGTCTTATGCATACGCTCTATGCATAAGTCTTATGCATACGCTCTATGCATAAGCCATATGCATAAGTCTTATGCATACGCTCTATGCATAAGTCTTATGCATAAGCTCTATGCAAGACTTATGCATAAGCTCTATGCTATAAGCCTTATACACTATGCTAACCCTTAATCCCATCACCCGATGGTGTAATAAACATGATCTTGTTTTACATGGATAATAGATCTTACCTTGATAACATATATAAACTCTATGAATAAAGAGAATACCTTATGCATAGAAAAACAGAGCATAAGACTTATATGTTATATGTATAAGAGAGTATAAACATTCAAAAAGCTTATGCTTTCCATCCATGCAAGGCACTCTACATCAAAAAAAGGTTTATGCAAAAAAACATAACGCATGTGAAGCCTTATGCATAGAGCTCATCCATAAGATTTATACATAAAACATTATGTATTAAGCTTTATGCATAGATCTTAATTCATGCATTCAGCTAGATTCATATAGCTCTATGCATAAACTCTATGTATAGAGCTTGCATAAGCTTACAAGCCCTATGTATAGAGCTTTCATAATCTTACAACCTCTATGTATAAAGCCTATACATAGAGCATATGCATTGAGCTTTTACAAGAAGGCTATGCATAGAGCTTTCAACAAGAAGGCTACGCAAGCTCTATGTACAATGTCCATGCAAGCTTTCAAGAAACCTATGCATAGAGATTTTATAAGCTTGTAAGAAACCTATGCATAGAGATTTTATAAGCTTGCAAACTCTATGCATAAAGCCTATGCATAGAGCTTATGCATAGAGATTTCACAAGCTCGCAAGCTCTATGAATAGAGCTTATGCATAAAGCTTGCAAGAAGGCTATGCATAGAGATTGCAAGCTTATGATAGGTTTTATGCATAGATATTAAATTAATCCTATGTATAAGCTTACAAGAACCCAAAACTAACACTAAACCATAAAACAGGGATGCAATAATTCATAGAAAATAGTATAAACAAGAAAAATCGAAAGAGGATCTACCTCTTTTTTGCGAAGCTGAAGGAGAGGATTGGTGAAAGATTGGTGAGGTGAAAGAGCTGTAAAACAAAATATTAAACAAAATAATTAGTAAATTAAACACAAGAATAAGAACTAATACAAAACCCTAAAATCTCTATGCATGCATTAGGAGATCTATGCATACATAGAGAGCTCTCAACATGCATAGAGAGCCAAAAAAACACAAAACCCTAAACGTTCTAATTCTTAAATTAAAAAGTAAAAGCAATTGCAAGAACATATTAGGAGAAGGAGAAGAGGAGAAAAGAAGAAAGAAGGAGAAAAGAGGAGAGAGGAAAAAAGAGGAGAGGGAGAGAAAGAGACCTTCTCTACTGTTGTGCGCCGTTCTCTGCGAAAAAATCAGAAAATAGGCTCTCGGCTGTAAAAAACTTACGAGCGTCGGTATATGCTACGGAATATGCGTCGGTATATGTGTCGGTATATACTACGGAATGTGCGTCGGTATATGCGTCGGTATACGCGTCGGTATAGGCGTCGAGAAACGAAAATTTGAAAATACCCCGCCCGACTTGTCTCCTCCAACATTACGACGGACATACCGACGTTCGACATTTGCGTCGGTATTTTAGCGTCGGTATGCCCTCAAGCTCTTGTAGTGTATCTTCCCTTTCAAGGCTTTATATGGTCAAGGTATAGCACCATTAAATTGGTTTGATCTATTGAATAGAGTAGAAGCCTCTAAACAAATGCTAGATGACATGGATCAACAAATGAAAGGAGATTAAAGCTGCCCAAGATAGATAAAAACATTACACGGATGTGAGAAGAACTCAATGATTGTTCAAAGAAGGAGATAGTCTTTCTAAAGGTACGTCCAAAAAGAAGCTGTATATCTCTAGGAAAGTATAAAAAGTTAATCCTTTGCTACTATGGACCTCATGTCATTACCAGTGACTAAGCCTATGAGTTATTGCTACCCCCTCATTTAAAAACCATAATGTATTCCATGTAAGCCTATATACCTAGTCCTTACCATATCCTAGATGATGAGAAAATTATTATAAAAACTCAACCAAACAGGATCCTTAATTCTAGAGAGAGTAGTCTCAAAAATAGAGCCACTGTTAGGGAACATCTAGTTCAGTGGGTGGAAAGACTTCCCAATAGAAGATACTACCTGGGAAGATGAGTCTAAATTGTATCAAGATTTTCCCTACACATTTTCAAGATGAGGACATCTTGAAATTATGTAGGCAAGATGAGTCTAAGTTGTATCAAGATTTTCGCTACATATTTTCGAGAAGAAAATCTTAAATTTTTTAGGGGGGAAGGATGTAAAATTATGTCCTTTGTTGTTTTGGCATGTGAGAACCTCCCTTAACTTTATTTATATATATATAAATTTAAATTTACAAAAAATTTGGGAGTCCTTCCCGTCTGCTTCCCTTTCTCGTCTCCTTCCCGCACACTTTTGTGTCTCCTTCCGCACGGCCCTCCCTCCCTCGCTCGCTAGATCTCTCTTATCCTCAATGTGGTGTTAGTAGACCATGCTTCGCTTGTTTTCTTCTCCCATCGGCCACCAACCCACGTGACTCTCCCTCTTTTCCTCTTCATCTTCACCCACCGGCTAGCTGCCTCTTGACCTCTTCTCTCTCTCCCTCCCTCACCCACACACGTTCCACCCCGTCCTCCTCCTCCTCCTCCCTCCCTCCTACTACTATAAAATCACCCCTGCCTCTCTCAGTAGTCACACCCCCCTTCTACGGCTTTCCTCACCCCCTTTCTCTCATCCCTCATTACTCTCTTTTCCAGCTTACCCTCTCACTCCCTCTCGCCTCCCCCTCACCCTTTCCTCAACCCATACTCCCTTGCTACCTCTCCAGCTACCCTCGCTCACCCTCTCCTCAACCCATACTCCCTCACTCCTTCGGTACCTCTCCACTCCTTTCACTCCTTCGCTACCTCTCAAGCCACCCTCACTCACCCTCTCCTCAACCCATACTCTGTCACTCCCTAGCTACCTCCCTCTCATTAACCCATACCCTCTCGGTGTCCATATCTTGTAAAGTTAAATATGTACAAGGGAGCTTTAAGATGTCCCAAATAATATATATATATATATAGCAAGACGATGCAATCAATATTCCTTTACATGTATGGATTCACTCGCATTAGCGTAAAGTAAGCTACAGTCACTACACTCGGATTTTGAAAGGCATCCCAATCTAAATCTGTTTACGAGAATTCATAAATAACGGAAAATGTGAGAATATAAATATTCTATGAAGAATTAACTCCTCATAACATTCCATCACCATGAGAAGACTCAAAGAAGTAATACTAAACCTGAAATTTGACTTCCCACCACAACCATAGACCATAGGAAACTTGGGTATGGTAGAAGTAGAGCTTGTATTGCTTATGGGCATATCGTTCCAGAGGAAAAGTAAACCTTTGCTTTCTCACTTCCTTGATTTATTTCAAAGTAGAAGTCCGATTTATTCACCCACTCTAGCTAGGGAAAGAGAGAGAGTGAGAAGAAGATTCAAGAGGGAGCTATCTATAGGTATTCCCTTGCTTGACTGAGTCCAAGCATTGGCCATGTTGGAACTTAAGGATTGACAACCCTTGAGGATTCCTAGCCTCCCATAAATACACGCTTCTTAGGCCTTAGCCGAACAATAGTTTTCGCATTACTCCATTGTGGCTAAAACCACTCTCCAAACACCAAAAACAAGTCGACATGATGGGATAACATATGGAATGGTAAATGAAACATCATGATACAAGGCATACATCTCAATAGCAAGAACAGAAGAACCCAAACAAGACAAAGCAAGACAACAGTGGATAGATCAAATAAAAAACAAACAATACAGAGTCCAAACTTTTACTAGACGTGGCAAACTATTCACCCAAGCCCAATCTATACATACCACTACGTCCTAGAATCCAAAAAATAAGAAAACCATAGCATTTCCAAGTATTCAGATGCTGTAGTAGGACTGCCAAATTATCGAAGAATTAATTATCTGGAATAATGTACTTAATAGCGTTGATCAAAGAAACATAACACAGACAATGTTCAAGATGAAAAACTGACTTATGCTAATTCATCTACTATTTGCACGACTCTTACATACAGATACAATTGCCTATCACATGAACTATCCACATACAAGTGGTCGAAATCAGGGCTATCACCTATTGAGCTCAGCTAGCATTGTACTTTATTGATGCTTACAAAAGAAAAGATACTACTAAGGCTAATATTACTAAGGGCGATTCCATCCTCTAATAACTTACTCCCAAGTGACCTAGTGAGAAATGAAGTATATAAGTCAATTTCTCTATTTTGTAACCACACTTCCCATTTGTGCAATAGATTAAGTGTTCTCTCAACTCTCATTCTTCCTTGCAATCCACTTGTGTGTGTGCATGGGCATGCTAATACTTACGGTTTGGGAAGGCAATGTCGTCTCTTAGCTCCCGAGACTTCTTTGTCCTGTTCTCAACTCTTTCCTTGTGGGACTAGGCATTGCAACCAAGTAGATTGGAGCTTAAGGTGACCATACAAGCATTGGCTGCATCAGTTTGCAACACCTACAATACAAGCAGCCGCTTCAGTCTGACAACGAAGGCGAGAACCATTTGACGCATGTGCTTCCCACACGAGGAGGTGAAGCCATGGAGTTTAACTCTAGCTTGGTTTTGAGGTGAGCTCCCTAACGATCCTTGCATCAACAAGACAACATGAATTGGCGCCAGCTTCCAGGAGCACCTTTTTGCTTTACAAATGTTTCCATTGTTTGTACACTCTCCTCTGGAATTGAGGCATTGGGATCGTCTAGGAGTATTGGAGGTTAAATTCTTGGCATTATAAAGCCTTTTCCCTTTTATTACATTTTACACATTCGATTTTAAAAAAAGATGCCGCGAAAGAAAAAGGTGCAACTTTGACCCCAAGAGGATAGGATGCTCGTGGTTCTTGGTAGAGGTGCCGAGTTTGCATCACACCGAGCATTCATGATGTTTTCTATGTATAATTTACTGCCTTCTAAATAAAGCGCCACCACATGCTATGGTTGATGATGTTCTCATATCCCAAGTACATATACAAGGATTAGAAATAACTTCACATTTGATTTTGTGCCCTAAATTAAAGTATTACAATGCAGTAAATTGTTAGTTTTGTCATCTCAGTCCCATTTCTCTTGAAATGGTTAAGAATCGCTCAGTTGTAGCAGCTAGTGGAAGCCCTGGCTGCAGTCTAAATGTTACAAGTTATACAGTCTATATGTTACAAGTTACACATAACAAGTGTTGCCAATTGCCATCTCCTTTAGGACTTCCAAGATAAAGTCTCATCTCACCTCATCATATGCTTTGCCCCATCTGAATACAGCAGCAGGCAAGGGATGGTCTAAGATAAGAAGGAAGTTCACTCTTCTAATGGTATTCAGAGCCGCAGTGTGAACATTGTATCCTATGGAGAAAAGGATATCAAACTGGTTTGAGCTGACCACTGGGAGGTAGGATGTACTTCTCACTGAGAAGAGTTCTGTCCTCAGCAGTATGGCAACAACATTTGGAGTGAAATAAAGAGAAGTCTAGGCAGTTGCACTACCATCACCAATATTCCTCACAAGTACAGTTTCCATCCTCAAAAATGTGAATGCGATTTGCATCTTTCACCTGAATTCTGCGCTGCTCTACTTTTGATATAAGCGATGTAGCAAAATGGCAGTCACCACAAACCCGCATGTTCTTCGTAACACATATAGGTGTCCCTTCAGGTGTATTGATGAGGGCAGATGCGATGGCCAACTTCTCACTATGCCTGCATAACGCATCTTCCTTTGCATCATCTGAAATGTCTTGTGACACCCAATGCAAACCTGGGAAATACCCTTCCTGCGATATTTTTTCACCAGTATCTTTTAGCTTCGCATAGATATTTTCGCCTTGGGAATGACTGTCATCCCCGACAATAAACGAATGTACATTTCCACTTGCATCAGTCCACCAACAATGTTCTGGCATCTTCCATGCTCTATTTTCCATTCTCATAGCTTCAACCTTGACTGCTTCCTCTCGCATGCCAGCAGCTGCATATATATTACTCATGCAGACATATGCTGCAGCATCCTTTTCATCCAATTGTACTGCATGTTCAAAGGCCAGTCTTCCAACCTTCACATTTCCCCATTTTCGACAAGCACCCAACAGAGCAGACCAAAGCGGAAGACAATCAGAAGGTGGCATTGTCTCAATCACTCCTATTGCCTTGTCAAAGTGCCCTGCACGGCTGAAAAGATCAACCATGCAAGTGTGGTGCTCTAGAGTTGGCATGATGCTATGGACTGTGCTCATAGTCTCAAAGTACATTTGCCCCTCATCCACTAGACCTGCGTGACTGCACGCAGTTAGCAAAACAACGAACGTGACCAGATCTGGCTTTATACCTTCTTCTATCATTTTATTGAATGAGTCAAAAACAGTTTCAACCTTTCCAAGCTGGGCATATCCTGTGACTAGCGCATTCCAGGAGACTACATTCCGAACTGGAAGCTCGTCAAATACTTCTTGTGCTTTTGCAAGTGCACCACATTTGGCATACATATCCACCAACGCAGTGCCAAGCAGAATCTCTTTTTCCAATAAGCCCTGCCTGACAACCTCAGCATGTACCTCTTTGCCCTTCTCAGCTGCTCCTATGCTGCCGCAGGCTTTCAAGATGCAAATAAAGGTGACTGCAGTTGGGGAGAGACCCTCCTCTTGCATCTGTCCAAAGCAGTTCAGAGCCTCATCACCATGCCCATGTTCGGCATATCCTGCAACTAGCGCATTCCAAGAGACTACGTCCCGAACTGGAAGCTCGTCAAATACTTCTTGCGCTTTTGCAAGTGCACCACATTTGGCATACATATCCACCAACGCAGTGCCAAGCACAATATCATTTTCCAATAAACCCTGCCTGACAACCTCAGCATGTACCTCTTTGCCCTTCTCAACTGCTCCTATGCTGCCACAGGCTTTCAAGATGCAAATAAAGGTGACTGCATTTGCGGAGAGACCCTCCCCTCGCATCCGATCAAAGCAGTTCAGAGCTTCATCACCAAGCCCGTGTTGGGCATATCCTGCGATTAGGACACTCCAGGAGACTACATCCCGAACCAGAAGCTCGTCAAACACTTCTTGCGCTTTTGCAAGTGCACCACATTTGGCATACATATCCACCAACGCAGTACCAAGCACAATATCTTTTTCCAATAAGCCCTGCCTGACGACCTCAGCATGTACCTCTTTGCCCTTCTCAGCTGCTCCTATGCTGCCGCAGGCTTTCAAGATGCAAATAAAGGTGACTGCATTTGGGGAGACACCCTCCTCTCGCATCCGTCCAAAGCAGTTCAGAGCCTCATCACTGTGCCCATGTTCCGCATATCCTGCGATTAGGGCACTCCAGGAGACTACACCCCGAATTGGAAGCTCATCAAACACTTCTTGTGCTTTTGCAAGTGCACCACATTTGGCATACATATCCACCAACGCAGTGCCAACCACAATATCTTTTTCCAATAAGCCTTGCCTGACAACCTCAGCATGTATCTCTTTGCCCTTCTGAGCTGCTCCTATGCTGCCACAGGCTTTCAAGATGGAAGTAAAGGTGACTGCATTTGGGGAGAGACCCTCCTCTCGCATCCGACCAAAGCAGTCGAGAGCCTTATCACCATGCCCGTGTTGGACATATCCTGCGATTAGGGCACTCCAAGAGAACACATCCCGAACTGGAAGCTCATCAAACACTTCATTCGCTTTTGCAAGTGCACCACATTTGGCATACATATCCACCAACGCAGTGCCAAGCACAATATCTTTTTCCAATAAGCCCTGCCTGACAACCTCAGCATGTACCTCTTTGCCCTTCTCAGCTGCTCCTATGCTGCCGCAGGCTTTTAATATGCAAGCAAAGGTGACTGCGTTTGGGGAGAGACCCTCCTCTCGCATCCGCCCAAAGCAGTTCAGAGCCTCATGACCATGCCCGTGTTGGGCATATCCTGCAATTAGTGCATTCCAGGAGACTACATCCCGAACTGGAAGCTCGTCAAACACTTCATGCGCTTTTGCAAGTGCACCACATTTGGCATACATATTGAGTAGGGCAGTGCCTACATAAATGTTCTTTTCAAGCAACCCCCTTTTGAGAATATCAGCATGTATTCTGCTGCCTTTGCACAGGTCCTTTTGCTTGGCACAAGCCTTTAGTAAGGCTACAAGAGCAGTATCCTTTTGAAACTCATGGTGGTTGCTGTTGCTATCTCCTTGTCGTGGTTTGTGGTGGATTTCCTTGGCCTTCGTCATTCGCTTATCCTTCCGCACACAGAACTCTCGTTGCAGTCCTCCTCTTCTGAGCTTCTCTTGGACCCAAGATGAATTGTAGCAGCCATCCATCCACAGCGACTCCTTCGTCATTTTATGTATGAAGTCTGGGGATCTTGGGCTTGTCTGTGATGCAAAACAATACTCAGGAAAGCCAATAGGTTTTCTGTACTCTCACGTAAAACAGCGCTTACCTTGCTGGTTCGATTGTCCCACCATTGGGAGGGATCCCTGAAGTACTCCTTCCATAAGAAGTCCATGTCTCTACATGCCATAGGGAGGGACCCAAGACGAAGTCCTTCTTTTGGGTTGTTAAGCTGTGAGCCCTTCTTTTGGGTTGTTAAGTGGTGAGCTCTGCATAGGAGTAGAACGCGAAGAAAATGCAAATTCCCGATATGCAATTTGTATTACCCTGATATGTTGTTTTCTCAGATCTTATTTGACTAGGTTCATTTAATTATTTTCCACCATGATGTTTTGCTACCCCTATGTGATCAGCGTGGGGACACTTGTACCTGGATCACCATTAAGAGCCGCAAAGAACTCCACACATGATAAAACCTTGCATTACTGGGACTCAACCTCCTATGTATGCAACGTTGCTTAATCACGACGGTTCCCTCAAACATGCTCACGTGCTTGTAAGCTAAAGTGAAAACAGCTATACAGAAAAAGGTTGTATAAGCTTTGACCTCACAGTTGGGTGAAAGAACATGCATCATGATCAAAGGAGGCTAAATCTTAGTAGCCTCCAATGGCCAAGGGACCAAAGGACAAAAAATGATGAACTGCCAAAGCTCCAATTCCAAAGAAGTTGGAAGCTACACAAGATGTTGAAGCATCAATGTCCAAGGTTGTTGCGCAAGGAAACAAGCGCAACAAACAAACAAAAAAATTGCTATTACTTGCAAAAAGAAAGGCTGCTCTCACCGCATCGGTGAGGGTGATGACAAAGTGACAATCCAAACTGGATTACCAAAATCTCAAGGGGCACGAGAAAAACACATGAATTATCCTAACCTTGTGCTAGAAAAGCTCAAATGGAGCATGCACAAGAATCGGCTCAAAGTGTTCACACACAACTAGAACTTCAGCTAGGATAAATGTAAGAATATGGATTGTTAACACCTCTTGAACTAATCCCTGAGCTCTTACCCAAACCAATTTTGAAACCAACACAAATGCTCAAGGAAACTGATAAAGACCTTATAGGGGAAGACAATCTATTCGAATCGGTTCAAAGTATTCGCACACAACTAGAACCTATGTGCAAGAATATGAACTATTAACACCTCTTAAACTAATCCATGAGCTTACCCAAACCAAATTTGAAAGCAACACAAATGCTCGAGGAAACCAATGGAGACCTTGTAGGGGAAGACAATCTATCTATTTGATAGATTGTTTAAGGACTCATAAGAGCTCGTTTTGACATGAACAAAACCACAAGGAAGCTCCCTCTCTTGCATGTGAAGCTAGAGAGTACGCACCCAGGGATTCTCCATAGTTGGTGTGGAGACCCAAAGCCAACCACAAAATAGAGGTAAGCATAAAGCCACACAACCACAATCTCAAAATCCTTAAATATATCCTAGTAGAAGACTCTAACAACAACGAGTCCATTAACATTGAGGATCTATGGCATCAAAAGATTAAAGATCCAGTAAAACCTTGATACAAAGAGAGTGTTGCTATACCCTATAAGGTAGCAAGCCCTAGTCCACCACCTAGCAAGTGTGAAATATAAACCTCAAGATATATGCACCTACCTTAGCACTAGCCACTCAAACATGTGTCGTGGGGCCTTTACTAATTAGAGCCAAGCTCAAGAGCTTCACCCTCACGTGTGGAGAGCAACATTCATGGCATTCCTCCCACTTGTGTTGTCACACTATTACAGTTCCTTGTCAAATGGGTTGTGCAATGGTCCTCTTTGAAGCTTGGAGTGGAAAATCTCAAGAGCTTTCACCGCTATGCTATGCCTAAAGGCTCAATAGGAAGAGAAGGAGGATAAAAAGAGGGAGAAGAAGAAAGAAAAGCTGATCAAGTAAGCATGCCCCAAACCCTCAACATTAGCATTCCCACACAATCTAGATTAGGGTTATAAGAAAAGAGGCGAAGAGAACACTATCTCTATTGCATAAATAGGGAGAGCATTGAGGAGCAAGAATAGCCCACACTAGCTCCATGTAAACACCATGGTGCTCCACCAACCATGAGATTAATTAACTCCCATCAATACTTTGAAAGTGATGAAACTATGTTGTCTTGTCCATTGAGTATGGAAAAAAAAAAGGGATAGCAATCCTAGATGGCAGTGTTGGACTCAGTATCCTCACTAAGCATTGTTGGGAACAATGGGGTAAAACAACAATTCAACCAATCGAAATGGTTATAAAACTAATTGACAAATCTTCAGATAAACTGTTAAGGATGGTACATGATTTAAACATAAGCACAATTAGCTTAACTTAAAAAAAAACCTTTTTCGTGATGGATTTTCAAAGACTTGGAATATTTGATGCAATTCTTGGTCGTCCATTCAAGTGTGACACATGTTTGGTCCATGATTGGGAAACAAATTGAATCTACTTAGAAACAATAAGGAGCAGACTATGCGAATTAGCCTCAACACATGGAAGTCTTAACCTATGGGTAGATGGCTTTTCGATGATGATTCTGAGACCATGAAGAGAACTAGCATATTTGCTGCCAGTGCCCTGATGAATAAATATCACGCTTGTAATAAAGTCATTGAGGATGAGCTTATAGAACATGCCTACAATCCTCATTTTCATTTAAATGGTGCAGCATGGGTGCAAGTATAAGGTACCATAGATGCCATGGCTGGCAGTACCTGCACACAGGCATTCAATTTAGGCACCTAAATAGCAACCTACTTCCTTCACTCTACACTATGATTGTTGTCCCTGCTAACATAAAGCAAGACCATGTACCTCCCATGTTGGTTGGGATTCCAAATTGCTAAAGGCATAGAACTCAAAGGAGCTCCTATCCAACGAGATCCAAACATGATACTATGACCATGGAGATGTGGAAATCTCTTGACCTACCAACACTTAATAGTAGCCACCCAAAATTGGCTCACCTTCTCTAGTGAAATTTGCATGATACATGTGTGTGTGCACACATATATTATATACATACATACTTCTATACAAACATATATACATACATATACACACGCGTGTATATGTATGTATGTATGTATGTATGTATGTATATGTATGAATGTATGTATGTATGTATGTATGTATATGTGTATGAATATATGTGTGTGTGTTTGTGTATTTAATAAATGCATGTATATATACATACATACATACATACATACATACATACATACATATATATATATATATATATATATATATATATATATATATATATACAGGCACATGTATATACATCTATATGCATGTGTGTGTGTTTGTGTGTATGTAAACACACACATATATATATATACATATATATACATATGTATACATATTTATATATGTATATACACACATACACATGTGGGTGTGGGTGTGGGTGTGTGTATATGTGTATGTGTATGCATGTATGTACTTATGCATGTACATATATATACATATATATACACTCACGTGTATATATATGTAAATATATATGTATGTATGTATGTATGTATATACACACATACACATGTCTGTGTGTGTATGTGTATGTATGTATGCATTTATGTATGTACACACACACACACACACAAGTGTAGATATATGTATATATATGTACACATATGTATATGCGCATACACATACACACATACATAAATATGTGTGTGTGTGTGTATAAGTGTATACATACATACATATGTACATACATACGTATATATATATATATATATATATGCATACATATATACATATATATGTATACACACACACACACTTATACATATACATACCTACATATATGCATATATATATGTACATATATACATACATACACACACTCATACATATACATACCTACATATATACATACATACACATACACACACACACACATGTGTGTGTGTATGCAATGTGCATACACACATACTTTTGTATGTATATGTATATTCATATATATGTGTGTGTACATACATTATCTATATATATATATATATATACATATATATATATGTATGTATGTATGTATGTATGTATGTATGTATGTATATACATGTATACATATATCTACATGTATATACATCTATATGCATATATCTACATATGTATATGTATATATGTATGTGTGTGTGTGTGAATATATATATATATATATACATACATACATACATACATACATATATATATATGTATGTATGTATATATATATATGTATGTGTATATATATATATAAATAATTGTATGTATGTGTGTGTGTCTATGAATATATGTATATACATATATTCACACACACACACACACATATGAATGTATATAGATGTATAGATATACATATATATGTATGTATATGTACATATATATAAACATACATCTATATACATACATGTGTGTATGTGTGTGCGTGCACATGTGTGCATGTGCATGTATGTGTGTGTGTGATTAGATTTAAGAAATACTAAGAGACTTCGACGAGATTTAACATTTACACTAATCAAAGATAAAAAGGATTTCAAAAAAAAGTTTTCAAAATAAGATTTAAATCTTATTTAACAATAATTGTTCTTCTCTTATATAACCTTGACTATATATTCATAATGATGGGTTGTATACCCATCATTATGTAAATTACCTCTTGATTCCTTGATCTCTCCGAAAATTATTGAACTTATTCGAGAAATATTCTCCCCCACCATCTGATCTTAGGCATTTGATCTTCATATCTTTTTCCTTCTTAACCAAGGTTTACCATTTTTGAAAGTGAGCAAATATCTCACTTTTCTCTTTCATGAAGAAGTAGATCCACAATTTCCTAGTGTGATCATCATAGCACTTGTAACACATCTTTCTCCTTCATGAAGTAGACCCACACTTTCCTCCTTCTTGATTCCTTGATCTCTCCAGAAATTATTGAACTTATTAGAGAAATATTTTCCCACACCATCTGATCTTAGTCCACATATCTTTTTCTTTCTCAACCAAGATTTTAGATTTCTAATTTCCTAGTGTGATCATCATAATAGTTGTAGCATATCTTTCTCCTTCATGAAGTAGACACACACTTTCACCTTCACACTTACACAAAATATGGTATTCTATATACCACTTAGAACTTGCAGTAACTTTTACACTCCTAGAAAATTTACAATTTGTAGTAATCTATCTCTTAGAGATACATACACAATAACTAGTGTTTTTGTAAATTTATTTATGTAACCATGCAAACCAATCACATATACATACATCTGCAATATATGTGCAGATCCATAAATACTATGTAGGTACTTTACATTCACCATGCACACAATAGAGTGTGCAAAACATGCACAGAAACATTGTGCAACTAGAAAAAGCACACTACAGGGTCTTCTTCCTTCACCCAAGATGGAAACCCAATGTGTTGTGCCTACGATTGTTGCCTTGACTATGCTGTAAATATTTTCTTCCAAGTTAAAGGAAAAGAGATGAATTACCTTTATATGTGTACCACTTCCTTTGCTTGCCTCTTCAGCTCTCTTTGCAAACCGCTCTCATACCATGTGAATGTGGGGAGGAGGGTGAGCTTGAGCTCGTTGCAAGCTTCTTCTTCACACACACATACACACATGCACACAAGTGTAGAAAAGCATGAGAGAGAGAGAGATGGATGGTTGAATTTCTTTTATTTTATTACTCTCTCAATGCACATAATACATAAAAGATAAGAGTATACTACATGTAAAAGTACTCAGTAGGGTTACAGCGTATGTACCCTTTTTGTTCAAGGGAATAACCAATAAAGATGCACTTTTCTACCTTAGGATCCAACTTGTTGCTTACCTCATCTGGCACATGTACAAATGACACTTTTAAGTATCCAAAATAGTTATGGACTGTTGCTGCAATGGGGGTTATGTTCATAATGTAAGCAATTGATGCAGTCTTAGTTGGTCCCCATGCATCACATTATATAACACCTAATAATCTTTTATCATGCAGAAATGCATACTTAGACTGCTTACTAAATTGGCATGTTTCACACACTTTATGCATACCATCAATGTTAAAATTTGGTAAACCTAGAATAATATTCTTGGCATACATATACTTTAGCTCGCTATATATTCAAATGACCAATGCGCTTATACTATGTCAATGTCTACAATGACACTAGTCCTATGTGCAAACATGGTTGCTTTCACCTCAGGCATGCTAACATTGAAAGTAAACATTCTGCCATTTTCATTACCCTTTACAACCAAGCAGCTTTGATTTTGGAAGTCTTCCATAGAATATCCTTGAGAATTAAACCTCACTTGCGAACTCTACTCAGCCATTTGTCCCAATAAAATAATATTTGGGACTGAAGTACACGTGGTAGGTACTTCATTTTACCATCCTGTATAGACAATGGCACCTTACCAACATGTTGATTACATGTTTTCATATACCCTCATTGTTCTATTTTCTTAATATTGGTAAACCACTCACCATGCCTGGTTATATGGTTAGAAGTACCAGAATCCACATACCAAACATCTTCTAAATCTAATGTAGGTCATGTCATAGAGCTAAGCATGTGTTGCATCATAAACAACTGCTAACTTATGTCTTCAGCTTGCTTTCTTGAAGATGTCTTATGGGAAATTTCCACTTTTGATGTCATTTTACTTACTATAGTAATCCTTTGCTATATGACTTGGTTTTCCATAATAATAGCACTCCATGCTATTTTTCCTTGATTTCTTTGCCATCCACCTCGGCCCCTCTGGCTCCCATTGATTCTCCATAGTAATAACACTCCATGCTCTTTCCACCCTAGTTTCTTTGCCATCCACCTTGTCCTCTCTAGATCCCTCTGGCTCTAGAGTGGACTCTTCCATTTTTTTAATGATTGAGAATCATGTTGTCATTGTCCATAATTTATGTTTCCATAACGATCGATTTCACCTTAGTCTCTAGATAATGATCTACCTCTACCTTACTCTCTAGATAAGGATATATCTCTAACTCTACTTGTGTCTATTTAGAAGGCTTGATCTTGCATATTTTTGGAGGATGATTTACTCCCGAGAGTTGCATCTCCTCACTAATCAAAAGGGCTATAAGATCCAGAGAGTCACGAAAGGTTTCCCAAACTCTAATAGATCTCTAAAACTTCTCATACTCTTTTCCAAGCCTGTTCAATAATCATGCCATGCCATCCTATGCCACATCACCACCACACACCAAGCTGTTGGCCCGTCAACTGTCGTTCTTTCTTTCCCAAAGCTTTATCAAAGGCTTAAGCCTTTGATATTGAAATTTAAATGGATATAGTCCATGTTTTCATGCTAATCATCCCCATAAGCCTTGTACATGTGCCATGGTATTAATCACCAACCTTGTCAAGTCTCGATCCTACACCACACCACCAAGGTACCCATCCCATCAAGTGAAGGTTTCTATGCCACACTACCACCATCCTTCATTGTCCAACCTCAACGCTCTTGCCAACATCTCCTCTTATGCCAATAGCTATACTTTCCAAGATAAGTCCTCTTGGATATGAGTAACCATGACTCCACCACCATATCTAATGCTCAAGTGTAATAAAAAAGTCTTCGAATGCCATCACCCATTAAGACCAAGAGTACAATATCGTGGGAGAATTGACATATGAATGGTCATCATCTCTTAAGCTACAGCCACATGCAACAAACATATGCTATTTTTGTACAATGATGGGAGTATGAAATATTCCAACACTGTTATGGCTCACCCTAACCCCCCTTAAAACACATCCAACAAGAGATTACCTGGTGAACCGCAACTGTCGTGAGGATCTTTCCAAATGGCCAAGTTCGTAACCCTTGAGGTCTCCAAGCTCTATAACTCTTTGTTGAGAAGCAATTCCACCGCGCCTCCCATGAGCATTGTTACACCGCTGCATTGCACTACGGGTGCTTGTCCCTCCTCTCACCTCACATCACTCACACACACTCACTAGCATGCATTAGAGAGAGAGAGATTAGCAAGCGGATTAGCAAGAGCAAGACTCAATTGCACAATGGGAGAGTACGTTGTATTATGAGAGAAATTCACTCATATAAATGGCCATAAGTGTTCACACTCACTTAAACTGTGGCCGGTCGAGCACTTTAGCTCATAAGAAGCCTAATGCTATTACAATGACTACCCACACGCTCTTGACGCGGGAATCGTCTCTTAAGTATTTCATCACCATTATGGGTGCCCGTCCAAGTTGTAGCTTTGGACACCATTGCTTCATATCTTGAATGTATGACCTTTTGGTGTATCTATCTTGACTCCTTGATGTAAGATAATGGCGGTAGCTCTTGTTAACCCTAGGAATGGGTTAACATTCCCCCCTTCCTGATGGCGATCACATCCTCATGATCGTGTTAAAGACCTTTGTGTGGAGAGAATTGACATGCTTGTAGATTGCTTGGATGTTGATTGACGTTCAATGGTCTTTTGTTCCTCTGGAAGGAATAAGAAAATCTAGTTAGTGAATGAAAAGGATAGTTATTTATTGGGAATTTCTAACGGGGTGGAAGGGTGGGGTTTATTGAATGATTGTATTTTTTATTTTTGTGTGAGCATTTTTTTGGGTTTTTAACTCACTTTGTTTTTGGCAATCATAAGAAAGGTTACATGTGATTTGTGTTAGTGGGGGAAACTAGGAGATGTTAATAATGGGAGAGAAGAGAGGGATGGATCTGGAGAAACGTAGACATAATCATCAGAACGAGATGGTGATTCTCAGTTCCTCATTTGATTCGACATTCATCATTTGAAGAAATTGGCCTACCACGATGTCAAATATTGTTGAGTAGGACTTGTTCCTACATGCTTCTTCTCATGTGCTTTTTATGCTTTTATGTATATTTAAGTACTCTTATAAAGCAGATATACATGAAGTACAAGAAGTGTCATATAGACTCTTATTGAACTGCTCTATGTTAAAGTCGACTGGTTGGCGAGGATTGAAAGAATTACGTCAACTTGTGAGGGATATCTTCACTAAGGATTGAAGATCATTGATTTGTGAAGATGGTAGCGTCATTTGGAGAGGTTTGAAATTTGAAGGAAAATTCCAAGCAATGGGTTGTACCATTGACCAGGCTTTCGCCCCCCCATCCAGAGATGTACCTAAAAGTTGTCGATGGTGAGACTTTGGTGCAAATGTCGTCCACAGTGCATGAGTATGGATATGTACACATGAAGCACTTGCTACATTAACATAGCCAAAAGAATAGTAAGCTATAAGCTTAACAAAATATAATTGCCTATTGAAGATCCTTGGGAGTTGCTTGTGATTTTTATCACTTCTAGGTAAGCCATATGTGTGACTCCCTTATGTTTGTGTTTTTTTTTAACTACCACTTTGTGAACTATAGGTTCTTGTGGGCTACTATCCTTTTTGAGAGAATAGGTTCTTATATCTACTACGTATCTTCTGCACTTGCGCTTCATATCTAGAGTGGTGAAAAGAGTATTATGAGTTTGTCTTTGATGCGCTCATAAGTTAGATGTGGGAATTGATTCTTGAATTTTTGCTCAAATGTTGTCAAGGTGGTAGGTAAAACTACTGGTTGGTTACCATTGGGGTTGCTTGAACACACAATGTAGGTGCTGAATGCACGAGAGTGGTTGAGTGACTTGCTTGCTGTTGCTTGGGTTTCCATTCTTGTCAAACTTTAGGTGAAGCTATTGGGGTTAAAGTCGGTGGTGAGGCTTTCGGAAACCATATGATGGTATTACTTGTTAACCTATGATGGACATTGAGACGTACTATGTTTTACGTCATGTAATTAATTTAAGTATTCTGAGTCATGGGCCAGGCTTGTCGGCACCATATGTAAAGGATAAAGGGATTGGGTGATCATCGCCGATGAGAGGTGCCCCTTGAATATCAGCAGGATAAGGGTTAGGATCGGCCAGCCATGTATGGGCGCCCATGTGTGAACGGCTAAGTCACCTATAAGAGTCAAATGTAACCCTAAAACTCTCATTCTCAATGTGTTAAATACAAAGTGTGCTCTTGCCTTATCTTCTCGTTCCCCTTCTCTTGCGTACGTGAGAGAGAGAGAGAGAGAGAGAGAGAGAGAGAGAGATCGAGCACTATGTGGCGGCACGGCAGTAGAGCGGCGACGACGGCTCTTTCTTCACTGCGATGCGAGAATCCTTCACGGCGGCGGTTTGAGCGGTGAGTGACACACTTTTGCTTTCTATAGAGCTTGCTAGTTTCTGGTTGTATGCTTGCAGCCATTCGTGGCTCGCATACAGTGTTCGGCAAGTCCCCAGCTCCGACTCGTGCGATAAAAGTGCACATTACCTTCATAATATCCTTGTTGTTGAAGCACATGCATAGGAACCCATCTTTGATGAACATTATAAATTGGTGGTTGATGCTTTTAGTGTTGAGGTTTCCTTTGTGCAAGCTTAGGGGACTTTGTGATGCGCTTGGAAATTCAAGCATTAGTATTTCCTTGGTAGTAGCCTTGTGCTTGCAGTAATCTTTTGGATGCCCACCTTGTTGACTTGGAGGAGTTCTTTGAGGAACTCACATAGGCTTTTGTGGATGGTGTTGTGGAGTACTTTTATTTTTCCTTGGCCTCTCAGTGCTGCGTTGAGGAAGAGGCTTTGACTGTCGAGGCACCCAAATTTGATTGGCACCTTTGTAGTAGCCTTGAGTAACAAGTAGTTGCTTCTCCACCCACATTCTGATACCATTAAGATACCTTGATTTTTGTTGTGGTGGTGGATTTTTCTTTTTGGTTGAAGTGGGAGGTTGTGAGCCCTCCTTCACATTAGTTGGCGCTGAGGTTGCAGGTTTGAAACTCATGGGTGTTGACAATGAGGTTCAAGTCTCTTGCAGAGTAACTTTCGATGATGAGGCTTTTGAGCATATTGCCATCTCCTTTGGTGAGGTTTGTTAATAAAGAGGTGTTGGCTCCAAGGATTTTCTTTTAAGTTCCTTATAAAAGATAGATGGTTGCGCATGGGAAACTTTTTGAGGAATAGCTGCTAACTAAGACGTTTTGGCATCGAACTTTGTTGGTGAGGATGGTGTAAGATTCCTCCCTCCAGCTTTTGAGCTGTGCAGGTGATTTAAGAACCTCCCCTTCTGATCTTATAATTATTCCCCTCTCTGAAATAAAAGAAAGATCCTGTTTTACCCTGTTTTGGACTAGAGAGAGAAAATATCTAAAGGGAGGTAAATCAAAATTGAGATATTTTTGGATATAAAAATCCTCCTAGTGTGTCTAAAATGGTTTCCCCTGAAACAGAAATTCAAAAAGAACTTTCCAATGTAAAATTAGAATTAATAAAAAATAGGTATAAAGGACCTTAGCCTAAGGGTCCAGATTTTTAGAAATTTTTGAATTATGCTCCAATTAAGGTTCCTATGGACCAATAAGATTCATCCAAATGTAGGGAGGAGATAAATTGAGGAATAAACGAAAATCTCCCAAAAATAAGTAAATACTCACATAAGATGAAGAGTTGACTAAGGACAAGGTTTATTAGTTTAAAAAAAGAGATATTTAGAGGAAATGATGCATTTTTGACACCTCAGTGTGGGGAATTCCCCTCGTGAAGGAGGCACCTAATTCACATGTGTGGAAGAGTCAAACTCATAAATAATGAGATATTTTTATCTCTCCTCTCTCCTGTTTCAACTAGATTCAAAAAGTGAGCTAAACTGACCCAAAAATGGTCAAAAATTAACCAAACTGATCTAGAAAATTCTAGAATCAGTTTGCTTGGTTAGAGGCTCATTTTTTCCTATAAATAGAAGACTCACCCTTTTGTAAAAGGTTAATAGTGTTTATGCACTATTACTCTACTCCTCCCTAGAGCCAAAAACATTGAATTCACTTGATAATTCAATTGTTTTTGACTAAATCCTCTACAAAGAATTGGTGGCCACTCTTGATCCAAACAAGAGTAGAACCCTCAATCCCTCAATCCCTCAAGCCAAAGGAAAGCTCACAAAAACCCCATGTAAGTTAAAAATTCTACTTTTTTTAATTCTAATCTATGGTTTTCTTATTCTTACTTTTTTAAAGTGAATATGGATATGATGCCTTAATGAAAAGGCCACCCCCTTCTCTTCATTTAAGAATTCAGCATTTCTGTAGCCTAAAATGAGTAACAAATAAAATGGTTTAAACTTTTCTTATTATTTACTCTTTAGAAAGTGAAAATTGAGTAGATTAGAGTACTTTAGTTCAAATTGGGATTAATTGATATTTATATTAGAATGTAAAAATTGAGAAATGATCAGCCATACAAAGGATGTTATGGCAAAATTTTCTTAAATTTTGTGGAACTAAAGCTTATCATTAGGTTATTCTAAAAGAGTAATCTCCTTCGTTTGTGCATTCTAAAAGATTTATTTTTATTTCAAAAGTATTATTCTCATTAAAATTAAATTTATGCATAGAAAGATGCATAAAAGATTTATTTTTATTCCAAAAGTGTTATTCTCATTAAAATTAAATTTGTGCATAGAAAGATGCATAAAAGATTTAATTTAAATTAAAAGGTGTTATTCCCATTAAAATTGAATTTATGCATAGAAAGATGCATAAAAGATTTATTTTTATTCCAAAAGTGTTATTCTCATTAAAATTGAATTTATGCATAGATAGAAGCATAAAATATTTTTTTTAAATTCAAAAGTGTTATTCCCATTAAAATTGAATTTATGCATAGAAAGATGCATAAAAGATTTATTTTTATTTCAAAAGTGTTATTCCCATTAAAATTGAATTTTTGCATAGAAAGATGCATAAAAGATTTATTTTTATTTCAAAAGTGTTATTCTCATTAAAATTGAATTTATGCATAGAAAGATGCATAGAAGATTTATTTTTAATTCAAAAGTGTTATTCCCATTAAAATTGAATTTATGCATAAAAAGATGCATAGAAGATTTATTTTTAATTCAAAAGTGTTATTCTCATTAAAATTGATTTTTTGCATAAAAAGATGCATAAAGGATTTAATTTTATTTCAAAAGTGTTATTTTCCTTTAAATTGAAATTATGCATAAATAGATGCATAAAAGGATTTTTATAAAAGTGTTATTCCCATTGAAGTTGATTTTTATGCATAAATAGATGCGTAAAGAATCTATATATCAAAAATTAGAATTCTCTTAAATTCTATGTTTAAATTCTATGAATAGATGTAACGAGATGTGATGAGAATTAGATAGATGTGAATGAATGGATGGATGGATGTGATGTGAATAAAGGTGATGAGAATGAGGTGTGAATAGATGTGATGAGATGTGATGTGAATCAGATAGATGATGAATGGATAGATGGATGTGGTGTGAATAGAGATGACGAGAATGAGAGGTGAATAGCTATGATGAGATAAGATGTGAATTAGATAGATGTGAATGGATGGTTGGTTGCGATTTGAATAAAGGTGATGAGAATGAGAGGTGAATAGCTATCATGAGATAAGATTTGAATTAGATAGATGTGAATGGATGTTTGGATGCAATGTGAATAGAGGTGATGAGAATGTGAGGTGAATATGTGATGAGAATGTGAGGTGAATATGTGATGCGAATTAGATAGATGGGAATGGATGGATGGATGGATGTGATGTGAATAGAGGTGATGAGAATGTGACGTGAATAGAGGTGATGAGAATGTGACGTGAATAGATGAGATGAGATAAGATGTGAATCAGAAAGATGATGATTGGATGGATGGATGAGATGTGAATAGAAGCGATGAGAATGAGAGGTAAATGGAAGCGATGAGAATGAGAGGTGATGAGAATGTGACGTGAATAGATGTGATGAGATGTGATGTGAATCAGATAGATGATGAATGAATGGATGGATGTGATGTGAATAGAGGTGAGGTGATAAGAATGTGAGGTGAATAGATGTGATGAGATAAGATGTGAATTAGATAGATGTGAATGAATGGATGGATGGATGTGATGTGAATAGAGGTGATGAGAATGAGAGGTGAATAGATGTGATGAGATGTGATGTGAATCAGATAGATGATGAATGAATGGATGGATGTGATGTGAATAGAGGTGATGAGAATGAGAGGTGAATAGATGTGATGAGATGTGATGTGAATCAGATAGATGATGAATGAATGGATGGATGTGATGTGAATAGAGGTGATGAGAATGTGAGGTGAATAGATGTGATGAGATAAGATGTGAATTAGATAGATGGGAATGAATGGATGGATGGATGGATGGATGTGATGTGAATAGAGGTGATGAGATGTGAGGTAAATAGATGTGATGTGAATCAGATAAATGTGAATGAATGGATGAGCTGTGATGTCATGTGAATCAGGATGTAAATGAATGATATGGGATATGAGTGGATGATATGTGATGAAAATGGATGTAAATGTATAAGTGAAGAATGGATGTGCCATGTATATATGAAAGAATTGATGTGAATGAGTATGTGAAAGAATGGATATAGATGTGTATGTGAAAAAATGTGATGTGATGGAAAGAGATGTGATGCGTTATAAATATATGTGGATGTGAATGTGATGGATATGAATGAATGTGAATGTGATGGAAAGAGATGTGATGCGTCATAAATATGTGGATGTGAATGTGATGGATATGAATGAATGTGAATGTGAATGTGATGAATATGAATGAATGTGAATGTGATGAATATGAATGAATGTGATGTGATGAATATGAATGAATGTAGATATGATGGATTTGAATGAATGTGAATATGATGGATATGAATGAATGTGATGTGATGCGATGTGAATCGGGATAGATGTGAATGTGATGAATATGAATGAATGTGAATGAATGTGAATGTGAATCGGGATAGATGTGATGTGATGGGATGTGAATCGGGATAGATGTGAATGTGATGAATATGAATGAATGTGAATGATATGAATGAATGTGAATGTGAATCGGGATAGATGTGATGTGATGGGATGTGAATCGGGATGGATGTGAATGTGATGAATATGAATGAATGTGAATGTGAATCGGGATAGATGTGATGTGATGGGATGTGAATCGGGATAGATGTGAATGTGATGAATATGAATGGATGTGAATGTGATGAATATGAATGAATGTGAATATGATGGATATGAATGAATGTGATGTGAATCGGGATAGATGTGAATCGGGATAGATGTGAATGAATGAGATGTGAGGAAAAATGGATGAGATGTGATGTGAGTGAATGTGATGTGGTCTGAGTGGATGAGATGTGAGTGAATGTGATGTGATCAGATGAAAATAATGTGACTGGATGAGAATAGGAATACTTATGAAATGGTTGTGAATTAAATAATGTGGATTAATGATGGATGAGATGTGAGTGAATGTGATGTGATCAGATGAAAATAATGTGACTGGATGAGAATAGAATTACTTATGAAATGGTTGTGAATTAAATAATATGGATTAATGATGAAACAATGTGGAAAGATGAGAATTCGTTATAGAAACTGTATTTTTGAACTGTTTTTAAATAACTATTTTATGTCAAGAATGCTGGAGAAGCATTTTGACCGTCTTGTGAATGAAGTCATGGTGGAGACCTATTATGATAAAGTTGCAACAGCTGACGAAGAGTCAATGGAGGACGTCTCGTGTAGCAAGGTCTCGGCCGAGGTCTTGACCATCGATTAAAATGGTGAGCTTCTGGTATGGTGGATGAGGGACCAAGGAAGCGGCCTATGAGTGAAGCACTAGGTCACCTACCAAGGATCCTAGAGGGTGCTGACCATACGGTGCTCGGGCTCTAGGTCGCCGACAATACCCACACGTGCGTCAGGGAAGATATTGGAACAAGGAGTAAGAGTTGTTTCCTGAATTCGGGCATGGATCTGGTTGATTGACCTTGCTAGTCCTCAACGGATGAGTCTATGACTCTTTTATATGGATCCGTTTTGGTTGATCTTGCTGATCTTCAATGGAGATTCCATTTTTGATATGTGAATATATTGCCAGTTACTACTATGAGCTAGGAACTATCGAAAAGGCCCCTAAGTGGATAGGTGGTGAGCATTCTGGTTGCCAAAATGATGCCATAGATACACCGATGAAGGAATGATTGGAAATAAGGATTCAACCGGAGATTTTGAGGATTATGATTAGTGACACAATGGTTTCATTACATGATTGTTTTTAAAGATAGCTGATTCTGTGAAAAAGGCAATTTCATATTAAGTGTGTAAGTGGTGTGACTAGTTTTAAGTTTGCATGAATATTCGGCTAGGGGGCCTGGGAACTCTTTTCCCTGGTACCCGGGACAAAACCTAACCAAACTCTTAATTGGATCCCATCACTACAGTGGTTGGGCGGTTGGCTTGGGCGGTTGGCTAACCCACGGGACTGATGGATCCCTAAATTGAGACTCAATTCTATTATGGTATGATAGATGAAGTAAATCCCGGGACAAAAATTGTTCTATGGAAAAGAATCAATGGCTGTGCCTCTCAATGAGAAAAAAAGCATTGGTCTCTATGATCCAAGTGCAATCTTTTCCCTGATCTGACTATGGGACTTACGGGTTTGGTCAAATCAGTTCAGTTAGTTAAGGCTTTTGACTACATCAGAGAAAAGTTATCCTGGTGGAATCGCCCGTGTTTTCCGAGCAAGGGAAGTTTTTGTTGAAATATACAAGTGAATAGCGTGTGTGTGGGAACAAGCTCTTGGATAGAGGCTGTAAAAGAGAAGATGTAATTGTGAAAGAACCTGTGAAAAGGTGAGAAGAATCTACTGGGAGAGAATAAAGGGTAGCATGAGAGAATTTAGGAGTGTGGAGATATTCTGGGAGATATTCAGGGAAAAGAGAAGAGGTGGAGAGAATCAGGCAAGAGGTGGAGATATTCTGGGAGTGAATCATGGAGAAATCAATGGGATTTGATGCTTGATGTAAACTCTATAAATTGAGGCATAGTCCTAATGAGAATTTGCTGGTTTTTGAGTATCCATGCCTACATTAATCTATTTGCTAATTATTCACTAATTACGTCAATCACTTTGTTAATGATGTTGATTCTAGTGTTTGATCCACCATAGCTCATCATTATGCTCAAATTTCAACATGGTATCAGAGCCATGCCTAGAATCAATTAGGTTTATAAGATTAGTAGATAATTAGCAAAAAATCAAATTTTTAGTGAGTTTTTCACTTCCCCCTTCACCCCCTGCCAGTGGAGGATCTCTAGCACCTTGCACACATAGAATTAGGGCACAAGCTTCTAACACAAGCTAGCCAACATCCTTGGCTACAAGCACATCAAAACGATGCAGCAAACCGCGAAGTAAATCAGGAGAAATCGACGATGAAGTCAGCGCTATTTTTTCTGAGTGATTTGCAGATCTTGTGCTCATCAAGTCAAATCCTTCTAATTCCTCTTAGCCCAAGGGGTAATCAAGCATGCTCTACAAGTTGGTGAAGACAGAATTCAGTTTCATCAAGTCTATAGTGAGATCCAAGCTCTTCATCAAATCTGCACGTGACTTTGGTAAAACAGAGATTAAGGTTTCAATATTTGGTCAAATCTTGTGTTTCTTGGCTTAATCCTCTACTAGACTCATTGCTATTGATGCCTTTGAAAGCATTTGAGCTCATTTGAAGTGGAAGACACCAGATCTGGACTCCCCGCATACTTTGTTTTTTGCACACAAAACAGAGCATTAATTTGCTAATCAGTGATTAATCAGTGCTAGTCACTATATTTTGGTGCAATTGAGGGATCAAATTAACCATTAGGTATCTGATACAGATCCCTATAGCTTCAGATTGCAAATCGGAGTTGGTTTGATACTCCAACCATCCCGTACAAATTGGTTACCCTTGATTTAGTATAATTTCTGGTGATTTTATGCTGATAAAATTATTGTAATCATCTATTAAACACCAGATTGAGTTGTAAAAGGGTAGACACTGCCCTTGAATCTTGAAATTGGATCAAGAGGAAAGACCCCCTTCACATCACCATGAGTTCAGCACAGGAAATAGCCAAATTTAATGGGGAACAGTTTTATACATGGCAGACAAAAACCATGTATTTGCTGATGAGGAAAAATCTGTGGGGATTAGTTGAAGGGAGAGATGAATGCCCAGAGAGAGGGGAAAATGAGTGGAAGAGCAGGAATGAAAAAGCATTGGGACTTATTGCACTCAGTTTAAATGATGAAATCATTCATCATATCACAGGGATACAGTGGTGGGCAAAAGATGCATGGGATGAACTCAATAAATTATTTGGTACACAAGAAAAAATTCAAAGATAAATCTGTTAATGCAATTCTACAAATTGGACATGAAGAAAAGTGAACCTTTAATCACACACTTGAACAAATATAAAAGCATTAAGCAAGCTATTGGCAAAAAGGTAGAAGATGATGAAGCATTAGCTGTACTTCTGAAGAGTGTGGACAAAGGAGATTATGAAAACATTGTAGCAACACTAAAGAATGTACCTGAATTGAAGATACATGAGATAGAAGCAGCTCTACTAGAGCAAGAGAGCAGAGGCAAAGAGAAGAAAGGGCTCGACTCAACAGCAGGAGAGGAAAAAGCATTCTTCACCTGAGGAGGATTCTCTCGAGGATGAGGATAAGGAAGAGGCAGAGTAGGAGGGAGGACCTTCACTTGCCACAAATGTGGAAAGCCAGGACACATGGCGAGAGACTGCTACAGCAAACCCAGTGAAGAAGGAACGACATCGGCAAACTTCATGGAGGCTCCAAGGGAAGTGGAGTCGGATCATCTTTTCTGAGAGAGAGAGAGAGAGAGAGACCCCACAACCCAATGTAACCTGCCCCAACAAAGTAAAACCACCTCTAAGCCACCGATGATGTAGGCCACGTGGTAGATGTATGTGTGAGCACTTTAGTCAAGGTCGCGGGCACTTATAGTTAGCCTTGGACACATAGAGAGAGAGAGTGTGTCAAGGACTATGGAGTTTAGGGACTTGAGGCACTGGTCGCGGGCTATCAAGTAAGAGGGAAACTTGATACAGGGTCCAGGTGTGCTAGGATTATTCACTTGAGGGAAGGTGTTGAAATATACAAGTGAATAGGGTGTGTGTGGGAACAAGCTCTTGGATAGAGGCTGTAAAAGAGAAGATGTAATTGTGAAAGAACCTGTGAAAAGGTGAGAAGAATCTACTGGGAGAGAATAAAGGATAGCATGAGAGAATTTAGGAGTGTGGAGATATTCTGGGAGATATTCATGGAAAAGAGAAGAGGTGAAGAGAATCAGGCAAGAGGTGGAGATATTTTGGGAGTGAATCATGGAGAAATCAATGGGATTTGATGCTTGATGTAAACTCTATAAATTGAGGCATAGCCCTAATGAGAATTTGCTGGTTTTTGAGTATCCATGCCTACATTAATCTATTTGCTAATTATTCACTAATTACGTCAATCACTTTGTTAATGATGTTGATTCTAGTGTTTGATCCACCATAGCTCATCATTATGCTCAAATTTCAACAGTTTTTTCGGGTTCGATTTTGGAAGAACTGATGAATTAGTCTCTTGTCTGGATATCTGTGGTGGGCGAGGCCCGAGCGTGGGACCTTGCCCTGCGCAAGAAGTGCTACTTCCGCTGTTGACACCCCTGAATTCGTTGCGCGGTGGGGACAGGGATCTCACAGCTGGTATCAGAGCAAATTGGCTAATGTGGATCAACCGAGAAGCCAAAAATATCAAAAATTTATGAAGAAGCAGTAAAAGGTTGTAATTGTGTGATAAAATTCATACAAATTGTTATTTAGACTGAAATTCATAAATTGGTAATTGGGTCTTCAGATTGAAGTACCACAATTGCATGGAATCCCTGACTTGCTTGAGACCTAGACATGATGGTATTTACCTTATAGTTCCAAGGAATGTGACTACCCGTATATACCGAGGGTATAATTGCAGCTCTTTACTAGCAGTATATACGAGTAAATCTAAGAGTTGAAATTATAAGCATAAATATCCAGATGATGAATTTGAATGTGGTTGATATGATTTTTAAATTCTGGTTTGAGAACTGATGAGTTGATTTGGATTCTGATTGAAAAATGATGATTCTTGAATTTTGGTTGAAATGTAATAAGTCGAGCAAAACCACACTGAGGATGAATGGGACGAGTCCCTGTGATGATGTTCGTAACTGAAATGACATTAATGATTTCAGCAAATCACTATGAGATTAGTGGATTATGCTGATGTGACAGATTGCTGCTATTAACACGATCCAGTGGATCAAGTTAAGGGATGTCAAATTAAAAATCTGCAAAATTGAAAATTCCCATGGAGGACTGTTCAGATAGAAAGTTCGGTCTAATGGACCATTATGGTGATAAGGATTTGAATGTTATGATCTAAGTGAATTGTTATCTAATGTGATGAATTCTATATAAGGGATCTTTATCCCAGGGTTCTGTTGGGTTCACCAGACTATAAGGAACCCCAGAATCAGTTGGATCTTAACGAAAAGAGTTGTCCTCTAATTTTGCGAGATGAGGACATCTCACGTTTTTTAAGTGGGGTAGGGTATAAGATTCCTCCCTCCAGCTTTTGAGGTGTGCAGGTGTAAGAACCGCCCCTTTTGATCTTATAATTATTCACCTCTGAAATAAAAGAAAGATCATGTTTTACCCTGTTTTGGCCTAGAGAGAGAAAATATCTAGAGGGAGGTAATTCGAAATTAAGATATTTTTAAATATAAAAATCCTCCTAGCGTCTAAAATGGTTTCCCCTGAAACAAAAATTCAAAAAGAACTTTCCAATGTGAAATTGGAATCAATAAAAACTAGGTATAAAGGACCTTAGCGTAAGGGTCCAGATTTTTAGAAATTTTTGAATTATGCTCCAATTAAGGTTCCTATGGACTAATAAGATTCATCCAAATGTAGGGAGGAGATAAATTGAAGAATAAAAGAAAATCCCTCAAAAATGAGTAAATACTCACATAAGATGAAGAGTTGACTAAGGACAAGGTTTATTAGTTAAAAAAGAAGAGATATTTGGAGGAAATGATGCATCAATTAAGGTTCCTATGGACCAATAAGATTCATCCAAATGTAGGGAGGAGATAAATTGAAGAATAAAAGAAAATCCCTCAAAAATGAGTAAATACTCACATAAGATGAAGAGTTGACTAAGGACAAGGTTTATTAGTTAAAAAAGAAGAGATATTTGGAGGAAATGATGCATTTTTTACACCTCAATGTGGGGAATTCCCCTCATGAAGGAGGCACCTAATTCACATGTATGGAAGAGTTTTAAACTCATAAATAATGAGATATTTTTATCTCTCCTCTCTCCTGTTTTAACTAGATCCAAAAAGTGAGTTAAACTGACCCAAAAATGGTCAAAAGATGACCAAATTGATCTGAAAAATTCTAGAATCAGTTTGCTTGGTTAGAGGCTCATTTTTTCCTATAAATAGAAGCCTCCCCCTTTGTAAAAGTTTAATAGTGTTTATGCACTGTTACTCTACTCCTCCCTAGAGCCAAAAATATTAAATTCACTTGATAATTCAATTGTTTTTGACGAAATTCTCTATAAAGAATTGGCCACTCTTGATCCAAACAAGAGTAAAACCCTCAATCCCTCAAGACAAAGGAAAGCTCACAAAACCTTCATATAAGTTAAAAATTCAATTGTTTTTGACTAAATCCTCTACAAAGAATTGGTGGCCACTCTTGATCCAAACAAGAGTAGAACCCTCAATCCCTCAAGACAAAGGAAAGCTCACAAAAGCTCCATATAAGTTAAAAATTCTACTTTTTTTAATTCTAATCCATGGTTTTCTCATTCTTGCTTTTTTAAAGTGAATATAGATGTTATGCCTTGATAAAAAGGCCACCCCCTTCTCTTCATTAAGAATTCAGCATTTCTTTATTCTAAAATGAGTAACAAATAAATTGATTTAAACGTTTCTTATTAGTTACTCTTTAGAAAGTGAAAATTGAGCAGATTAGAGTATTTTACTTCAAATTGGGATTAATTGATATTTATATTCGAACGTAAAAATTGAGAAATGATCAGCCATACAAAGGATGTTATGGCAAAATTTTCTTAAATTTTGTAGAACTAAAGTTTATCATTAGGTTATTCTAAAAGAGGAATCCCCTATGTTTGTGCATTCTAAAAGATTTATTTTTATTCCAAAAGTGTTATTCTCATTAAAATTGAATTTATGCATAGAAAGATGCATAAAAGATTTATTTTTATTCCAAAAGTGTTATTCCCATTAAAATTGAATTTATGCATAAAAAGATGCATAAAAGATTTATTTTTATTCCAAAAGTGTTATTCCCATTAAAATTGAATTTATGCATAGATAGATGCATAAAAGATTTATTTTTATTCCAAAAGTGTTATTCCCATTAAAATTGAATTTATGCATAGAAAGATGCATAAAAGATTTATTTTTATTCCAAAAGTGTTATTCCCATTAAAATTGAATTTATGCATAGATAGATGCATAAAAGATTTATTTTTATTCCAAAAGTGTTATTCCCATTAAAATTGAATTTATGCATAGAAAGATGCATAAAAGATTTATTTTTATTTCAAAAGTGTTATTCCCATTAAAATTGAATTTATGCATAGATAGATGCAAAAAAGATTTATTTTTGATTCAAAAGTGTTATTCCCATTAAAATCAAATTTATGCATAGAAAGATGCATAAAAGATTTATTTTTAATTCAAAAGTGTTATTTCCATTAAAATTGAATTTATGCATAGAAAGATGCATACAAGATTTATTTTTATTTCAAAAGTGTTATTCTCATTAAAATTGAATTTATGCATAGAAAGATGCATAAAAGATTTATTTTTAATTCAAAAGTGTTATCCTCATTAAAATTGATTTTATGCATAGAAAGATGCATAAAGGATTTAATTTTATTTCAAAAGTGTTATTTTCCTTTAAATTGAATTTATGCATAAATAGATGCATAAAGGATTTTTATAAAAGTGTTATTCCCATTGAAGTTGATTTTTACACATAAATAGATGCGTAAAGAATCTTTATATAAAAAATTAGAATTCTCTTAAATTCTATGTTTAAATTCTATGAATAGATGTAACGAGATGTGATGAGAATTAGATAGATGTGAATGAATGGATGGATGGATGTGATGTGAATAGAGGTGATAAGAATGAGAGGTGAATAGATGTGATGAGATGTGATGTGAATCACATAGATGATGAATGGATGGATGGATGTGGTGTGAATAGAGGTGAATAGATGTGATGAGATGTGATGTGAATCAGATAGATGATGAATGGATGGATGGATGTGGTGTGAATAGAGGTGATGAGAATGAGAGGTGAATAGATATGATGAGATGTGATGCGAATTAGATAGATGGGAATGAATGGATGGATGGATGTGATGTGAATAGAGGTGATGAGAATGTGAGGTGAATAGATGTGATGAGAATGTGAGGTGAATAGATGTGATGAGATAATCTTGATGTGAATCAGATAGATGATGATTGGATGGATAGATGTGAAGTGAATAGAAGCGATGAGAATAAGAGGTGAATAGATGTGATGTGAATCAGATAGATGATGAATGGATGAATGGATGTGATGTGATGTGAATAGAGGTGATGAGAATGTGAGGTGAATAGATGTGATGAGATAGGATATGAATTAGATAGATGTGAATGAATGGATGGATGGATGTGAAGTGAGAAGAGGTGATGAGAATGAGAGGTGAATAGATGTGATGTGAATCAGATAGATGATGAATGGATGGATGGATGTGATGTGAATAGAGGTGATGAGAATGTGAGGTGAATAGAGGTGATGAGAATGTGAGGTGAATAGATGTGATGAGATAAGATGTGAATCACATAGATGGGAATGAATGGATGGATGGATGTGATGTGAATAGAGGTGATGAGATGTGAGGTGAATAGATGTGGTGTGAATCAGATTAATGTGAATGAATGGATGAGATGTCATATCATGTCATGTCATGTGAATCAGGATGTAAATGATATTATATGGGATATGAATGGGTGATATGTGATGAAAATGGATGTAAATGTATAAGTGAAGAATTGATGTGAATGTATATGTGAAAGAATTGATGTGAATGAGTATGTGAAAGAATTGATATAGATGAGTATGTTAAAGAATGGATATAGATGTGTATGTGAAAGAATGTGATGTGATGGAAAGAGATGTGATGCGTCATAAATATATGTGGATGTGAATGTGATGAATGTGAATGTGAATATGAATGAATGTGAATATGATGGATTTGAATGAATGTGATGTGATGGGATGTGAATGTGATGGATATGAATGAATGTGAATATGATGGATTTGAATGAATGTGAATATGATGGATATGAATGAATGTGATGTGATGGGATGTGAATCGGGATAGATGTGAATGAATGAGATGTGAGGAAAAATGGATGAGATGTGATGTGAGTGAATGTGATGTGAACAGATGAAAATGATGTGACTGGATGAGAATATGAATACTTATGAAATGGTTGTGGAATTAAATACCCAATGAAAATGGATCAGATGAGATGTGATATGAGTGAATGTGATGTGGTCTGAGTGGATGAGATGTGAGTGAATGTGATGTGAGTGAATGTGATGTGATCAGATAAAAATGATGTGAGTGATGAGATGTGAGTGAATGTGATGTGAGTGAATGTGATGTGATCAGATGAAAATGATGTGACTGGATGAGAATATGAATACTTATGAAATGGTTGTGGAATTAAATACCCAATGTGTACGATGGCACACTTAGTCCTCTGACAATTCTAAATGAGGTCTGTTTGGAAACTTACGAATCCTTACAGTCCTATTCTATGGAGCTCTTTATGTCCTTTATGTCTTGGTATAACTCATGTTGAGCCCTTAAAGGTGCAAGTGTTGATGCTATGCTGGCTTCACCACCGTGAGAGAAGAGCATTCCTCCATGAGAAAAGAGCATGCCTAGCTCGAGGGCTAATCAATGTGCGCTTGCGCGCTTAACATCATTGCCTGTATAGGGGAATCTAACCATACCATGATAGAATCTTCAAGAGGAACCATGGATGTTTCAGTTTGTGTTTTATCTTTAGACCCTCGTTCTATTTCATATTCCCATTCACTTTCATCCTCTTTTTGGCTCTTGGCTTTTTCAAGAGTACCCAATGTGTATAATGGCACACTCGATCTTCTGACAATTCTAAATGAGGTCTATTTGGAAACTTATGAATCCTTATAGTCCTATTCTATGGAGCTCTTTATGTCTTGGTATAACTCATGTTGAGCCCTTAAAGGTGCAAGTGTTGATGCTATGTTGGCTTCACCATGAGAGAAGAGAATTCCTCCAATGAGGTTTTTAGATACTGCTTAAATTTCATAAGGGATTCATTAAATTCCTCAAGTGCTTTTTCAACCGCATAATTCGTGTAATCTGACTCTAATGACTCTTCCGTAGAGAGTATGTATTCCTTTTGAAAGGGAAAGTGGTACTCCTCTGGGTTTTGTATTTTGGTTGTTTTTTTAGGATTGGCATTATGAGGTTCAATCACAACTGGTGATCCTGTAAGACACTCAACCATGCTAAGCATGCTCTCCTGTGCTTGATTTTTGCATTTCACATATGTCATATGATCATGATTTTGAATTTGGGGTGGTTGGGTGGGTTCTAGTTTCTGGATTGGTTTGTGAGCTGCACCTAGTGCCGAATCAGAACTTGTTTCATCCTCACTAAGTGATGTACTAGAACTTGTTTCATCTTCTGACTTTCTTTAGATTGTCAGGTTTTCTTTATGTTTGCCCATCCGACGAGATCGAATTTTCTTTTGGGATTTTGTATCATGTGTCACATATATGGGTTTTGTGGTTTGAGTGGTGGCCTTTGAGCTAGATGCTTTTGCATCATGTGTCACTTCTAGCTCTTTTGGGTTTATGTCCTCTACAAGCTCCTTTTCCCTGTCCTCTTGTTCAACCTTGGTTTCGATAGCTTGTTGTCCCTTGTTTTTCTTGGGTTCAAAAGGTTTTGTTTTCTCTTCTGGTTTCTGCTTTAAAGCATGTTCTTCTACCCATTTCGAAGTATTGTCTTTTACGTTCTTTTTGATCGTTTCTCGTGCCTTGGCTTGCAATCGCGTAAGCACATTCAAGGGTGCCATGGACAATTGCCCGTTTTGTACACTTAAGATGTTAAGAGTTGTATTCTGTGAGACAGGTTGCAGTGAAGCAACTCGTCTTGGGCAATCTTGGAACATGTGGTCAATGCCACACCGTTCACATATGGGTTGCAAAGTGTCAGTGACTATGGGCATGGAAGTATTCCAAACTGTACAGTCTACCACTTTGTGAGGTCCATGACAATAGAAACACTGAAGTGTTTGCTTAATTGCTTCCTGAGCGGTTTCTACCCTTTGGACTGTTTCTGTTTGGTGCACGGGACATGGAGGTTTTGAGTCAACTATTGATGAATTGGGACACTTTGTAGTATCATGACCGAAGGATTTACAATATATACACTATAGAAAAATAGATGCCTTGTATGCACGATGGGGATTGGGATGGTCGTAGTGATTACACTTAACACAAGGCATTTTGCTCCTCACTTGTAGAGGCATTAAGGATGGTTGGTTTTGAAGAAGCTCATCCTCCCTTAGGGATGTCAATTGAAAGCTTTTAAGCAAGATCAATCTTTCTTTTGCCATTGCTTCACTTAGTTTAGATGAGGAACATCTCGTAGCATGATCATCTTCCAGCATGTTGTCATCTAAACGTACTACTTCTTTACAACATTGATCAAATGTTTCTGGGTTGGATACAATGATCAAGTTGTGTAAGCTGTTATTCTTTAAGAGCCCATCATGAAACATCTCTTCAATTGAGAATCATTTAATTTCTCCCATGACTCACATTGTGAGTTCAAGAGTTTTATCCGAAGGATAAAGTCTCTAATGGTTTCATTTGATTTACGCTCAATTGAATAGAGTTCTTTCGCTACACTCCACCGATCACCTTGTCTTGAAAAGCCATGGATAAATGTTGTTTTCAAGGTTATGAAGTTTGTCTTGATCACCGGCATCAGTGTGATGAACCATCGACTAGCTTTTTCTTCTAAGCATAGGTTCAACGCATGTACCTTGGTGGGGTAGTTTGGATTTTCCAAGGCTTCACATCTCTGTTCAAACATTTGAATGATTTGAACAGGATTAGTTGTTCTATCGTATTCGCCCATAATTTTGGAGATCTGTACGGAAATATTTTTGTATGTCACTGAGGCCGTTATGTGAGTGCTCTTGATGGTAGGGACTCACTGAGTCCTTGGGCTACCCCCCTTCCTAGACTAGTCACTCAGTATGTCCAAGGTGTGGGCATCCAAGGGTTGGAAAGAGTTGGTACCTATAGGAATTATGGAAATGCTAGGTAAAGGACCAAAGCCCGATTGGATTGAAGTGACAGGGGGTGCAAAACCCGATAACACTCTCGTTGTGGGCATGGCAAATTGTATTGGGAGGTGCATTTGGGACATAGATCTCAATGGCTCGAAGATATCAGCCACCATTAGGTTCAGTGAGGGTGTCGGTCCACACAGTCTTTCTATCATTGCAATGCCTAATTGCCTAATTGCTCCTTAATGAGCAAGCACACGTGTTTTTTTTTAACTTTTTAAATTTTCTTTGTTGGGTCAACCGAGTGTTCGTTTGCCCTAATTAGTTTACACTACACGCACGTGAACGACCTTAGGGATATTTTTCCGAAAAAAGTGCATGCTACTAACTTCCTAGATGGAAGAAGAGGTCCTAAAACCTATTTTCCATCACTGTCTTAAGATAAAAAATTTTTCCAAGAATTTTTTTCTTGTTTTGCAGCACGTTTTTTAGGGTGTTCCAAAAAGAATTTGGAAAAACTCTATATGAGAGTTGTAGTATTTTTAGAGTACTAAAACTTTGTCTCTCTGAGTCATTTGTGATTTTGTTGTTTAGCCCTCAAAACATAGCCTGAATATGGGTGGAAGTCGTTTTCGCGCTACTTTTTTATGATTTTAAATGCGTTTCGGGCTATTTTTTGCCTCGATTTTTGGGTTGACTTTTGAGGCTACTGGTCTCAAAGGCCAAAACGATCGATTTTTTTGACTTCGGACAACCAAGACCAAATTTGAAGAGCTCGATGTCAACTTTCCAATGAGCACTAGAGCCTTCATCGGATTCACAGTTTAGGAGATACGAGCCTCCAAACAAGGATGTTTTCCAAGGTCCCCTTTCACGTTGTGAACTAGCAGGGTGCAATTCACGGCGTGAAGCGGGACTTCACGGATTTTATCAAATTCAATTTTTTTTGGACTCTTTCACGCCGTGAGATACTTAGTGTTTCACGCCGTGAACCGGACTTCACGAATTTTTTTTTTTGTGTACGGGGACTGTTTCACGACGTGAAACACTTACTGGTTCATACCGTGAACCACTTAGAACATAAACCGATTTTTGTTTTTTTTTCACGTGTGGGACTGTTTCACGACGTGAAACACTTGTTGGTTCACGTTGTGAACTAATTTTTTATTTTTTATTTTTAAAATAATACCTGGGGACTGTTTCACGACGTGAAATACTTACTGGTTCATGCCATGAACCACTTAGGATGTGAAGCGATTTTTTTTTTTTGCACATTGGGATTGTTTCACGGCATGAAATACTTTTGGTTCACGCTATGAACCACTTAAGACATGAACCGATTTTTTTTTTACACACACGGGGACTGTTTCACGACATGAATCACTTATTGGTTCACGCTGTAAACCACTTAGGACGTGAATCGATTTTTTTTTTTGGCGTGAACCCTTAAGGTGTGTGGAAAATGATTCACGCATGAACCATTTTTTATTTTTTTATTTTTTTATTTTTTTATTTTTTATTTTTTATTAGGGTCTAGTGGGAAATTTGAATTTCCTTGTTTGGGGGAGATATTTTTTGAATTTTAAATTAAGGAGATATGGGCATTTTCCTAAAAAGGTAAGTGGAAATCAAAAAAGTCAACCTTTAAATGACACCTCCTTACACCCTTCATAAATGACTCCCAAAATGGACAATTTGACAACTCATGGGCATCTACTCATTAAATTCTCATTAGACTTAATGAATTATATAAAAAAAGTGATTAAGAATTTATCAAAAATTAATCCTTTCACTAATCTTTTTCTCTTTTATACTAATCAAGGACTCTAATTAATGACTAATCAAGGACTCTAATTAATGACTAATCGTTAATTAATTCACAACAATTGAGCACATCATTGGATAAAGCAAGGAATTTTTAGCTATGTGCATCAACTAATGTGTAAATTAATGTATAATTAGAGATTGATTAAGCTCTTAATTTTGGTCTCTTCTTTTAAGATAAAATTAAGCAAATGAGAGTCAAATTCCTCCAATTGATGAAGAAATTGATGTAATTAGGTGTTTTGAAGCATGGAGATGCTCTCTAAACACTCAAAAACATTAACTTCGACTACTTACATGATCAATTTGGATCCCAATTAACACATTTTTTAAATTTTTACCTCTTGAATAAGATTAATCACCCTTAATGACAAAAACCAATCCATTAAGAGAAATTAGTTGAATTCAAGGGTTTTTTTATGGTTTTGAGAAATTTTTTGAAGAATTAAGCTACTCCTAATGCTTGCTAACACTCTAATGCAAATAATTTCAACAAAAAACACACAAATTAAGCTAAAATTAATGATTTTAGTTCTATGTTTAACACTAAAGAGAGCTAACATTCACTAAAAAATGCATTCTATTGCATTGTTTGATGCAATGGATGCAAACTAAGCCTAATACAAACTATGTGCAAGCCCTAAGAACATTAAAAATCACATTAACAAAAATAAAAATAATAAATTAAGCTAAAAATTAAACAAAAAGAAGCATTCTTTACAAAACAAAGAAAGAGAGCTATTTCTCACAAAATAACACAAATCTCCATCGAATCCAAATCTTTTTCATGGGAAACCATCAATCAAGATAATGGGTAATGGGTAATGCGTAGATTAGAGGAAAAACGATGGAAAAAGCCAAGGGATGGCTCCCCGATAGCAGTGCCAAAAATATTATGGCTCACCCTAACCCCCCTTGAAACACATCCAACAAGAGATTACCTGGTGAACCGGAACTGTTATGAGGATCTTTCCAATGTCTGAGCTCATAACCCTTGAGGTCTCCAAGCTCTACAACTCCTTCAGAAGCAATTCCATCGTGTATCTCGCACGAGCGTTGTCACACTGCTGCGTTGCACTACGAGTACTCGTCCCTCCTCTTACCTCAGATCACTCACACACACACACTCACTAGCATGCATTAGAGAGAGATTAGCAACCAAGAGGATTAGCAAGAGCAAGACTCAATTTCACAATGGGAGAGTATGTTGTATTATGAGAGAAATTCACTTATATACATGGCCATAAGTGTTCACACTCACTTAAAATGTGGCCAGTCGGGCACTTTAGGCTCATAAGAGGCCTAATGCTATTACAATGACTACTCTCATAATATATCCATGAAGTATATCACTTGGGACTTCATCCTAACTTGCTACCACACGTTCTTGAAGTTGGAATCGCCTTAAGTATTCCGTCACACCATTACGGGTCCCCGTCCAAGTACACACACACGTGTGTGTGTGTGTACATATATATATGTATGTATGTATATATGTATGTATACATGTATATATATATGTATATGTATACATATATGTATACATATACATACATATATGTATATGTATGTATGTATATATGTATGTATGTATGTATGTATGTATGTATGTATATATATATGTATGTATATATATGTATATGTATGTATGTATGTATACATGCATACATACATACATATACATATATATATGTATACACACACACACACACACACACACACATGCACATGTATGTATACATGAATACATACATACATATACATATATATACATTTATATATACATACATATATATACATATATATATGTATACACACACAAACACACACATACACATGTGTGTGTGTGTGTGTGTGTGTATGTATGTATACGTGACAACATTAAAAAGGGCCTCATGTCCATTTTGGGCCCAAGGCCAAGCGATTAAGTGAACATGGAAGGGGCCAAAGGCTAGAAAATAGGTTATCCATGCCCATGGACAATTATAAGTGTAGTGTGAAAGGGCGGTGAGTAATAGGGTCCCTTACTTGCAGGTGAAAAAGCGGTACGAATCATCTATAAGTGTGCTTGCATGGTGTGTTTGTTAACCCATTCCTAGGGTTAACAAGAGCTACCGCCATTATCTTACATCAAGGAGTCAAGGTAGATACACCAAAAGGTCATATATTCAAGATATGAAGCAATGGTGTCCAAAGCTTTGAACACTCATAGTAAAGTAGAGTGAAGCAAGTAGGTTGCCGTTTTGGTATCTATGGTACCCTATATTTACACCATGCCGTGCTATTTAAATAAAAACAAGGGTCATGGCCATGTTCCTTAAGCTCATCCTCAAGGACTTTGTTACAAGTTTGATATTTATTAATTAGGGCAATGCCAACAAAGATGCTAGTTCTCTTCATAGTCTGAGACTCGCCATCGAAAAGCAATCTACCCATACGTTGAGACTTCCATGTGTTAAGATTGATTCGCATAGTGAAGTCCTTATTGTTTCTAAGTAGATTCGATTTGTGTGCCAATCATGAACGAAACATGTGTCACGCTTGAATGGATGACCAAGAATTGCATCAAATGTTCTAGGTCTTTGAAAATCCATCACGATAAAGGTATGTTTCAAAGCTAAGCTAATTGATTTGATGTTTGAATCGTGTACCTCCCTAATGGTTTATATAAGGATCCATCAGTTAGTTTTATAACCATTCCAGCTAGTTGAAGTGTTGGATTACCCTAGTGTTCCTAGCCATGCTTAGTGAGGATAACTAAGTCTAGCATCGCCATCTAGGATTTCTATGGCAAGGCATGTTCTTTCACCCAACTACGAGGACGAAGCCTGTACAACAACTGTTTTCACTTTAGCTTACAAGCACATTAGCAAGTTCGAGGGAACCGTCATGATTAGGCAACGTTGCATACTTCAGAGGTTGAGTTCGAAGTAATGTAAGGTTTCGTGATGTGTGGAGTTCTTTACAGCTCTAAATGGGTGATCTAGGTACAAGTATCCCTGCACAAAAATTTCGCATACCTATTCACTAAAAAACAATTTCGCATTAGGATTTTTTTTTGCATTAATTTACTAAGGTCCTTACCTTAGTATTTTTTTGATAGGTTTAGACCTTGGTTTCAATGGTTTGCAATAAATATTTTAAATTCAATGGTTTGCAAAATAAAATTCTCTCTTGCACAAAAATTGAAAAGATAGACATTTTTGAAAAGTTATTGCATATATTCATCAAAATTATTGCTTCGGGTATGTACAAGGCTGAAGTACTATTTACATTGCATCAAACAATTTCTTGCTTGAAAGTCACATAAAAATAGCATCTTTGGTTGTCTTGCAAAAGCATGGAACAAAGGCACATAGTCGGAGCCATATAGAAAAGATCCATGATTCCCTTCTCTTCAGACAAGGAACCATCCTCTCCACAAAACAACACATCTTTGTCACTTTCAAGATTGATGGGGTTGCTTCTCGAACCGGGCTTCCCATCATCTTCTTCATTTACTTCATTGCTAGCATCCACATTCGGATAATACCTGTAAATAACGAGGAGAATCCAAAAAGAAAATTTGATCAACATCAATCAGCTGAGTGAGATGCAGTATCTTCATCACTTTCCATGCTACGGCCACTCTTTTTTTATCCATCCCATTTCTAGTTTTAGGGAGATCAACCAGTGGGCAGAGGGGTAGTACTTCCCCATGCACAGCATGCACAAAAGTGTTGACTCCAATGTTGCCCCAAGCCATATACATATGCTCCATTTCTTTCTTGAAAGTCACATGAAAATAGCTCCATCATGTAAGTTATCCATGTACATATATGCTCGGTCAAATACATTCACTGGCGACATAGAGACTTTGTTCTTTAAATCTCCAGTCCCATACAATGCATATTGCTCCCGCCCCTTTGTAATTTCTTCCGCCATTACATTGTGACAAAAAAACTTAAAATGAGGTTTAAACATATCTTTCATGCAATAACCCAACATGCCTTCGAATGTGTGTAAGCGAACTTGTTTTAAACCCTTGCACATAACAATGCCCCCAGTTGGTTTTGATACATCCCATGCACATAACAATGCCCCCAGTTGGTTTTGATACATCCCTTGCAATATATTTTTTGATAAGGTTGCCTACAGAGATCAAGGAAACTCCCATTATTTTAATGACCATTTGGAAGTGGATATGATTCAATATTCCACCCTTCTCAAGAGCAAACAAACCACAAATACATTCAGATCAGACAAAGTCTTCTAGTGGTTCCTAGAATGCAATATCTATGTCACCACTCCCAACACCTATAGTCACAGAAACCTCAAGAAGCCTGGTTAACCTAACAAGCGGCACTTTTTTGCATTTGGTGGTATCGTTAACGCTAGGGCCAGAACCTATAGACCTTGCCCTCGTCTTCACCATATGTAGATTTCTAACCACTTTATTCCTTCAAGGGGTGTGAGAATGAATCTGCCATGCCCTTGCCTTTGTCATGGATATCCGTGGATGCAATAGCCTCCAAGACTTTCCCTTTATCCCATGGATGCGCAGAAGGGCCAGCTATGTCTTTACCTACATTTGTGATGTCTATAAGCCCTTGAGGACGGCGAGGTGCCATGGCACACAACATAGAGCCAATTCAACCCAACCCCACAACACAGAGCCTATGACAGTCAAACAGACCCAGCCCAAACATAGAGCCTACAACCCAACAGTGAGTTCCCAAGCCCAGAGCCCCCACACAGGTGCCCTTTTATTGCCCCACATAGGTGCCCCTTTATTGCCCCAACCAACATTGCATTGCACCCATGACCGTACCTAAGCCATATGTGCCCTCACGAGGCCAACATACATAAATTACAAGAACAAGAAAGAATAATTAAGATTAATCTATAGAAAGAACAAGCTTAATCAAGATTAGCAACATTCTAATCAAATCAGGGTTCTCATCAAAACAAGAATTAATTAGCAACTAAACAAATCGAACCAGCAACAAGTAATCAGAGACCATCGCAGACCACCACATCAAAAACTAATGAGAGACTATCACAAACCGACACTCTGAGCAACACGGAGGAAGAAAGGAGCGACCCGCATCTCACCTCAGCAGGCAGCAGCAGCAGCAGAGGAGGTGCACAGGAGACGCCCATGATCGAGGTGCCTCCCTAGAATGAAAAGACCGGCACGCATGAAGAAAGGAGCAGAGGACGCCCATGCAACGTAGGAGCGAGCATGAAGAAAGGAGAAACACCCGCCACCCAATCCCCATGCATGGACACTGCTCCAAAAATTTCACACATGCTAAATCGTACCTGACACCCATTTATAGCCTTATAAACCTTACATTAATTAAACATTAAACAAGATTAGCAGGGTTCTCATCAAATCGAACCAGCAACTAAACAACAACTAAACAAATTGAACTAAACAAGCATTAATTAGCAACTAAACAAATTGAACTAAACAAGCATTAATTAGTAACTAAACAATAACTAATCAAGGTTCTCATCAAATCAATGTTGCCATATATATAGGCAGTGATGTGTGTGAACACACTTAGGACCGCCGGGGCACTTTTTTCCTCTTTAGGAGGTTTTTTCCCCCGGCTTGTATATACGCCAATCATTTTAGGGCTAACTAATCTTTTGTACATTGACACAATCTAATACACTGTGTGTTGTGTGCATTCTTGCTTCTTCTTCTCCAAGCTTTGTGTGCTTTCCTGCAACCCTAATTCCAACAATTAGTATCAGAGCAGGCATCGGCTCCCAGGGCTACGCCGTCGACACCCTCCGACTCACGTTCTCCGATTGAGGCATAAGTATTCTATTGTGGACCGTGCTACATAGCACAAGTTGTCTTCTGTTCAGTCTTTGCTTCATTACAGGTAGCTTTTGCATCAGTTTCAGTCAGTGGCCATGGCTGATAACAGCAATGATGTATTTCACATGTTGTCTGCTGAAGACAAACTGGATGGAGACAGCAACTACCCACTTTGGGCATACATGATGCAGCATGTTTTGGTTGCAAAAGGAGTGTAGAACATTGTGCAGGGTATGGATGTACGTCCAGGTTCTGTGGATGTAGGATCTGTTGAGGATGTTGCAGGTTCTAGCAGCTCTACTATTGCTGCTGTTTTACCCACTGCTGAACAAGCTCGTTGGGATGGTAAAGATGTGCAGGCTCATGCCTTGATTGCACTTTCTGTCAAACGTAACATCACCCCACATATTCGTTCAGCTAAAACAGCAAAACAGGCTTGGGATATTCTAGCTGGTTTCTATGCAGGTCGTAAACGAGGCTTCTATGCAGGTCGTAAACGAGGTAAAAATTGCTTACCTGCGTAAAGAGCTAGAATTGAAGATTATGCAAGAAGATGATGACATGAATGTTTTTCTTGCTGAGATTAAAGATCTCAAAGAACAGTTGATTTCTGCAGGTGAGATTATTCCTGATCATTCTCTTGTGCAGACTGTTCTTGATGCTTTACCTGAGACATATCAGCAGACTTTTGCTTCCACGTGGAGACTTCTTAATGAGGACAGACCTGATGCTGTCAAGTATGATACTTTAGTCAACAAACTCTTGCAAGAAGCGCAGTCCAGGCAAAACAGGGCCAGGCAGCGTGCAGTTGATCAAGCATTTATTGCTGCCCAGCAGTAGAGAAGAAGTGGTAAGGCAGCCCCTTCCACTGTTTCTTCTCCTATTAGTAAGTCTGCAACTTCTTCTCCTTTCACAGGTAGCAACAATAAGTCTGAGAAGGCTCTTGATAAAGGCAAGAAAAAGACCAGGTGCAACTATTATAAGGCAAATGATCATGTCATTAAGAATTGCCCTAAGCTAAAGGCTAAAGAGGCAAAGAAGAAAGAGTCAAATGCAGCCACAATAGCGGATGCTTCTACAAATGCAGATTCTGCAAATGTTGTGCAGGATACAGAATGGGCGTTTAGCGTGTATTGCTAGTATGAGACCCATCTGTACATGATGCATGTTTGGCAGTTTCTGTTGACAGTGGTGCTACAAAGCATATTACCTCGCATCGTGGTATGTTCACTTGTCTTGAGGCTGTCCCTAATGGGAATACTGTCACATGTGCCAATAATGCTTCTTACCCAGTGAAGGGCATTGGTAAAATTATGCTTACTGCTGCAAATGGCAGCGCTTTCACACTTTCAGATGCTTTGTATGTGCCAGGGATAAAGAAGAATCTATTGTCTGTCTCTGCGCTTGCTAGACTTGGACTTGTAGTCAAATTTGTGGATGACAGATGTACTGTTCATGATTTGACTTCTGGTGATACGATTATTGTATCTGGCACCTTGTTTCGTGGGCTGTATAGGCTCAATTCTTATGACAAGTGTGTGGAAGATTCAGCAAATGCAGTTTCTGATGAAAAGGCAGTTTCAGATGCAAAACTATGGCATGCTCGTTTTGGTCATCTGAACTTTGCTAGTTTGCTGCATTTGCAGAAATTTGATATGGTTGCTTCATTGCCCCCTCTTGAGGCACCATTGAAACATGTTTGTGAAGGCTGTATTTTGGGCAAAATGCAGCGTTCTGCGTTTCCAAAGGATGGTTCTGTGCGGGCCAATCGCAAATTGCAACTTGTACATAGTGATGTATGTGGGCCTATGCAAACTCCATGTACTTCGTGACTTTCATTGATGATTACTCAAGGCATGCATGGGTATATCCACTAAAGGCAAAGTCCGAAGTGTTTTCGTGCTTCAAACAGTTTTTGCTTATGGTTGAAAATGTATCTAATTGTAATGTGGGCACCCTCCGTTCTGATCGAGGGGGGGAGAACATGTCTAAAGAGTTTGATGCATTTCTGGCTAGTCGTGGGATAAAACACCAATGTACAGTGCCATATACCCCTCTGCAAAATGGTGTTGCTGAGAGGAAAAACAGGTCACTTATGGAGATGGCACGATGTATGGTCAAGAGCCAAGCTTTGCCACATACGTTTTGGCTTGAGGCTGTCATGTGTGCTGCATATGTACTCAACAGGTGTCCCACTAAGGCCTTGCAGTCTATTACTCCATACGAAGCTTGGCATAGTAGGAAGCCTTCTATTGGTCACTTGCGTGTCTTTGGTTGCTTGGCCTATGCTTTAGTGCTTGTGCAACAACGCAGAAAATTGGATGATAAGGTTGTCAAATGCATTTTTGTTGGTTACAGTGTTGAGAGCAAGGGTTACAGATTGTATCATCCGCAGTCAAAGCGTATCTTGATTAGTCGAGATGTTGTTTTTGTGGAAGATGCTGTGCAGCCTTTGTTATCATGTACCAAAGAGACAGGTGTGAGCTCACGTGATGTATTTGATACATTGTTGTCTCTGTTTACAGGTGGGAATTCAAATGTAAGTCCTAATGAGGCAAATATTCAGCATATGCATATTTCAAACGACATCATAGATCAGCCTATTTCTGATGCAGATTTACAGGATGTAATTCATGAGGATAGGGTTGAAAATGAGCAGGCTAGAGGTATGCCTAAATGGCTGGTGCAAACCTTGTGTGATAGTAAGATTGATGCACCTATGTCTAGTCGTACTCGTTCAGGTTTTCAGCATGCCTCTTATACATCAGATTGTTATGCTTTGGCTGTGTCTAGTATGTGTGAAGAGGAAGAACCTCTTTCATTTGATGAGGCACAAAATTCAGAAAATTGGTTGGCTGCAATGCAAAGTGAATATGATGCTATAATGAAGAATGGTACATGGTCTTTGTGTGATTTGCCTATTGGTAAAAAGGCCATTGGATGTAAGTGGGTTTTTAAATTGAAACGAAAGCCAGATGGCAATGTTGATCGCTATAAGGCTAGACTTGTTGCAAAGGGTTATGCTCAAGAAAAGGGCATTGATTTTGATGAGACCTTTGCTCCCACTTGTCGTATGATTACCATTCGTAGCATTTGTGCATTGACAGCTCATAATGGTTGGAATGTACATCAGCTGGACATAAAGACTGCGTTCTTGAATGGAGATTTGCATGAGGAGGCGTATGTATCGCAGCCTCATGGTTTTGTTCAAAGAGGGCAGGAAAACAAAGTGTGCAGGCTGAAAAAGGCTTTATATGGTCTAAAGCAAGCTCCACGAGCTTCGTATGAAAAGATACATGCATATTTGACTGCACATGGTTTTCAGAATAGTCCAACAGAAAGCACTTTGTATGTTAAACATGTGGATGATGTACGTCTAATCATTGCTCTCTATGTCGATGACATGCTGCTCACAGGACCAAATGAGAGTCATATTGCTGATTTTAAGGCTGATTTGAATGCCTCTTTTGAGATGTCAGATTTGGGACATTTGCATCATTATTTGGGGATACAATTTAAGTAGTGTGATGGAGGTATTGCTTTGTGTCAGACAAAGTATATTGAGACATTGTTGCGGAGATTTGGCCTTGAAGACTGCAAGCCTATTGCTACTCCAATGGAGACAGGTTTGAAGTTGAGTCTTCATGATGCTGGAGATCACTTTGATGTCACACTCTATCAGACAGCTGTTGGTTGCCTCATTTATGTATGCATTACGAGGCCGGACATTCAGTTTGCAGTCTCACAGGTGAGCAGGTTTATGCATAGCCCAGGGTCTCAACATTGGAAGGCAGTTAAACGCATCTTTCGCTACTTGAGTGGCACCATACATCTTGGGTTGTTTTATCCCAAGGGGGGATCGTTGCTGCCAGATTTACATGCTTTTTCGGACTCAGATTGGGCTGGTTGCTATGACACAAGAGTGTCCACAAGTGGTTTTTGTTTCATGCTCGGTAGCTCATGCATATCTTGGTTGAGCAAGAAGCAACCTACTGTGGCCACTTCTAGTTGTGAAGCTGAGTACAGGGCAGCTTTCACAGCTACGGTTGAGTGTGTGTGGCTTAGACGGCTTATGGTTGACTTGGGTGTTGGACAGGAGTCTGCCACCTCTATCTTCACTGACAGTCAGAGCGCGTTGGCAGTTGCGAGAAACCCAGTTTTTCATGCTCGCACAAAGCACATTGAGGTGCATTATCACTATGTCAGGGAGAGACTCTCAGCAGGAGAGATCAGCTTGGCCTATGTGCCAACACAGGACAACCTCGCCGATCTTTTCACAAAGGCGCTTCCTCGTGAGAAGTTTGAAGCTTTCCACAAAGCTTTGGGCTTGCTCCCCTTTGTGGATTGATATACTTCGGGCATGGCACTCCCCTATACATGAGTGCCAGCTCTCGTTCACACCATCACTCCCAGGGGAGATTTGTTGCCATATATATAGGCAGTGATGTGTGTGAACACACTTAGGACCGCCGGGGCACTTTTTCCCTCTTTAGGAGGTTTTTTTCCCCCGGCTTGTATATATGCCCATCATTCTAGGGCTAACTAATCTTTTGTACATTGACACAATCTAATACACTGTGTGTTGTGTGCATTCTTGCTTCTTCTTCTCCAAGCTTTGTGTGCTTTCCTGCAACCCTAATTCCAACAATCAAACCAACAACAGAACATCATAGACGACTCAACACGCGGAGGCTCTGAGCAACACGTAGGAAGAAAGGAGCGACTGCATCTCACCTCAGCAGAGGAGGTGCACAACAGGAGATGCCCACGACCAAGCTGCCCCACGCAACACGCATTAGAGGAGGTGCATAGGATGCCCGCATCTCCCCTCAGCAGAGCAGAGGAGGTGCACCTAGAACGAAAGGACCAGCACGCATGAAGAAAGGAGCAAAGGACACCCACGATCGAGCCGCCCCATGCAACGCAGGAGCGAGGCGCACCTAAAACGAAAGGACCGGCACGCATGAAGAAAAGAGCAGAGCACGCCCATGACCGAGCCACCCCATGCACTCCCTTAATTGCCACCCAGCCCCATGCATACACAGTGTCCCAAAAATTTCACACATGCAAAATCCTACCTAACACCCATTTAGCCTTATAAACCTTTTAGCCATAGCATTGGGGGCCCTTCATATTAAAAAGGGCATATTCTATAAAAATTAATAAAAAAAATATTATAGGGAACCTATTTTATAAACCTTTTAGCCTTAGCCTTAGGGCCGTCGTTTTTAAAAGGGCATATTCCATAGAAATTAATCAAAAAATGTTTAGCGGGAGGCATATCACACAGGGGTAGCTAAACATCATCGTGCAAATTAATTAAAAGTGATGAAATAAGACCTCGGAAAAGTACGGTTTTTTTTTTGGTTTTGTTTTGGTTTTGTTTTGTTTTTGTTGCATTTTCCTGGCGTTCCACTCTGCAGAGCTCACCACTTAACAATCGAAAAGGACTTCGTCTTGGTTCCCTCCCTATGGCATGCAGAGACATGGACTTCTTATGGAAGGAGTACTTCAGGGATCCCTCCCAATGGAGGGACAATCGAACCAGCAAGGTAAGCACTGTTTTACAATTACATGAGAGTACACGAAAACCTATTGGCTTTCCTGAGTTATTGTTTTGCATCACAGAGAAGCCCAAGATCCCCAGACTTCAAACATAAAATGACAAAGGAGTCGCTGTGGATGGACGGGTGGTACAATCCATCCTGGGTCCAAGAGGAGCTCAGAAGAAGAGGACTGCAACGAGAGTTCTGTGTGACTAAGCAGATGACGAAGGCCAAGGAAATCCACCACAAAGCACGACAAGGAGATAGCAACAGCAACCACCGGGAGTTTCAAGAGGATACTGCTCTTGTAGCCTTACTAAAGGCTTGTGCCAAGCAAAAGGACCTGCGCAAAGGCAGCAGAATACATGCTGATATTCTCAAAAGGGGGTTGCTTGAAAAGAGTATTTATGTAGGCACTGCCCTCCTCAATATGTATGCCAAATGTGGTGCACTTGCAAAAGCGCAAGAAGTCTTTGACGAGCTTCCAGTTCGGGATATAGTCTCCTGGAGTGCCCTGATCGCAGGATATGCCCAACACGGGCATGGTCATGAGGCTCTGAACTGCTTTGGACGGATGCGAGAGGAGGGCCTCTCCCCAAACGCAGTCACCTTTACTTGCATCTTGAAAGCCTGTGGCGGCATAGGAGCAGCTGAGAAGGGCGAAGAGATACATGCTGAGGTTGTCAGGCAGGGCTTATTGGAAAAAGATATTGTGCTTGGCACTGCGTTGGTGGATATGTATGCCAAATGTGGTGCACTTGTAAAAGCTCAAGAAGTATTTGACGAGCTTCCAGTTCGAGATGTAGTCTCCTGGAATGCGCTAGTCGCAGGATACGCTGAACATGGCCATGGTGATGAGGCTCTGAACTGCTTTGGACGGATGCAACAGGAGGGTCTCGCCCCAGACGCAGTTACCTTTACTTGCATGTTGAAAGCCTGTGGCAGCATAGGAGCAGTTGAGAAGGGCAAAGAGGTACATGCTGAGGTTGTCAGGCAGGGCTTATTGGAAAAAGAGATTGTGCTTGGCACTGCGTTGGTGGATATGTATGCCAAATGTGGTGCACTTGCAAAAGCGCAAGAAGTGTTTGACGAGCTTCCAGTTCGGGATGTAGTGTCGTGGAGTGCCCTAGTTGCAGGATATGCCGAACATGGGTATGGTGATGAGGCTCTGAACTGCTTTGGACGGATGCGAGAGGAGGGTCTCTCCCCAAATCCAGTCACCTTTATTTGCATCTTGAAAGCCTGCGGCAGCATAGGAGCAGCTGAGAAGGGCAAAGAGGTACATGCTGAGGTCGTCAGGCAGGGCTTATTGGAAAAAGATATTTTGCTTAGCAATGCGTTGGTGGATATGTATGCCAAATGTGGTGCACTTGCAAAAGCACAAGAAGTATTTGACAAGCTTCCAGTTCGGGATGTAGTCTCCTGGAATGCACTAATCGCAGGATATGCCCAGCTTGGAAAAGTTGAAACTGTTTTTTACTCATTCAACAAAATGATAGAAGAAGGTATACAGCCAGATCTGGTCACGTTCGTTGTTTTGCTTACCGCGTGCAGTCACACAGGTCTAGTGAATGAGGGGCAAGTGTACTTTGAGACTATGAGCACAGTCCATTGCATCATCCCAACTCTAGAGCACCACACTTGCATGGTTGATCTTTTCAGCCGTGCAGGGCACTTCGACAAGGCAATTGGAGTGATTGAGAAGATGCCACCTTCTGATTGTCTACCTCTTTGGTCTGCTCTGTTGGGTGCTTGTCGAAAATGGGGAAATGTGAAGCTTGGAAGATTGGCCTTTGAACATGCAGTACAATTGGATGAAAAGGATGCTGCAGCATATGTCTGCATGAGTAATATATATGCAGCTGCTGGCATGCGAGAGGAAGCGGACAAGGTTGAAGCTATGAGAATGGAAATAGAGCATGGAAGATGCCAGGATGTTGTTGGTGGACTGATGCAAGTGGAAATGTACATTTGTTTATTGTCGGGGATGACAGTCATCCCCAAGGCAAAAATATCTATACGAAACTAAAAGACATTGGTAAAAAAATATCGCAGGAAGGCTATTCCCCAGGTTTGCATTGGGTGTCACAAGACATTTCAGATGATGCAAAGGAAGATGCGCTATGCAGGCATAGTGAGAAGTTGGCCATTGCATGTGCCCTCATCAATACACCTGAAGGGACACCTATGTGTTATGAATAACATGCGGGTTTGTGGTGACTGCCATTTTGCTACATCACTTATATCAAAAGTGGAGCAGCGCAAAATTCAGGTCAAAGATGCAAACCGCATTCACATTTTCGAGGATGGAAAGTGTACTTGTGAGGAATATTGGTGATGGTAGTGCAACTGCCTAGACTTCTCTTTATTTCACTCCAAATGTTGTTGCTAGACTTCTGAGGACTGAACTCTTGAGTATGCTGAAGTGAAGCATTTGTTCTCTTTTAGCCTTTTTGCAATTCGATGATATATAGCATTTCTAGGACTCTAGAGGTGAGCTGTGCAGCAACTATTTTTTTGGCTTTCTCTTTATTGTGTTGTATTGTTTCGTACTGTTGTAATGCCTAGTCCCACAAGAAAAGAGGAAAGGCCATGACAAAGAAGTCTCCAGAACTACAAGAGGACATTACCTTCCCAAACCCTAAGTATTAGCATGTATGCATGAGATAAGAGCTTGCTTGCTTGAGATCTAGGGCTTGTGTGAAGCTAGGGATTGAGAGAGAGTGAGAAAAAACATTTAAGAGGGAGCTATCTATAGCTATCCCCTTGCTTGAGCTTGGTAGAAGGAGTCCAAGCATTGGCCATGTTCAACACATGCTTTCTAGGCCTTAGCCAAGCAATACTTTCCGCATTACGACATTATGGCTAAAACCACCAAAAACAAGCCAACAGGATGGTAACATGTGGAATGGTCATAATGCAAGGCATACATATCAACATAGAGAACAAAAGAACCTGAACATGACAAAAACAGATAACAACGGACAGACCAAATAAAAAACAAACAATACAGAGTCTGAACTTTTACTAGAAGTGGCAAACTATTCACCCAAACCAAATCTATACATATCACTACATCCTAGCGCCCAAAAAAGTAAGAAAAATAGAGCATTTCCAAGTATTCGGATGTAGTAGGATCACCAAAAGTATCGACGGATTAGTCGACACTTGAATAATTATCTGGATTAATAGTATTTAATAGCATTGATCAAAGAACACAACAAAGACAATGTTCAAGATGAAAAACTGACTTATTGATTCATCTACTATTTACAAGACTCTTACATGTGGATTATATACGGATACACAATATAATTGCCTGGCATATGAACTGTCCGGATACAAGTGGTTGCAATTGTTGGGCTGTCACCTAATGAGCTCAGCCAACATCATATTTTATTGATGCTTACAAAAGAAAAGATACTACTAAGCCTACTATTACTAAGGGTGGTTTCATCCGCTAACAACTTAATCCTAGGTGCCCAAGTGACAAGTGACTTATGAAGTATATAAGTCAATTGACTTATATACAAAATGCTCAACATAGATGCCAAGGTAGAGATCCAAGTTTCACTATTGCATAGGTAAAAGTGAAGTTCACATCCAAGGAGTTGCCTTATATACATAGTGTGGTGTCCAACTGCCCAAGAGGTAGTCTTGGTGTCCCTTTCTTACTAGCTAGGATATTACGAACATTCTACATGTCCTAGACTCAAAAGGGAAACTTATTGGCAACGGTATTAGTACTCGAATGGAAAATTGCATTTCTTTATAAATGTATGATTATAATGTTGAGATATCGAGCTCATCTAGTGAGGCGGTGGACACTGATGACCCGCCTGGGGGATAGGCCCCACACTTACACCACTGGCATGGTTGGTGAGATGTATGATTATAATGTTGAGATATCGAGCTCATCTAGTGAGGCGGTGGACACTGATGACCCGGCTGGGGGATAGGCCCCACACTTACACCACTGGCATGGTTGGTGAGATCTTGGGTGATATGCAGCCAGTGGGATGACAGGCTGTGTGACAGCCATTCTAGAGACTGGCATAGTTATAGCGCCAGCTCATGTAGTTGGGTTCACACTATAGAGAACCCGTGTATGTATTTGGTTGGGTACCTTTCATATTGTGAGTACTCTTATCTTTGTATATGGTGTGTTGAGTGTTGAGTGAAGAAGAAGATTTTCAGCCTCTCACCTTGTGTGTTCTCTATTAGGGTTTTGTGAGTGTGTGTGTGCTTGCAAGGACTCAAGCTCTCTTCCCCCTTGCATCTTTTCATGGTATCAGAGCCTGGTTCGTGCTAAGGGCTGAGCTGCAAGCAAGAGAACCATAGGAAGCGGTACGAAGGTAAGAGCTTCAACTACTCTTCCCTATTTGTGTTGGTGACTACACCCTTGTCGGGAGCTCTACGGGAGGTACCAGCAAACGATCTCTGATTGAGGAGCTTTCTTCACGGGAGTAAAGCTATAGGGCAACTATACTGTCCTATGATAGGACAATCCTATGATAGGACAATCCTATGATAGGACAACATTTCAGGGGCCGAAAACGCGTTTCGGGCGCGTTTGGACCTCCGTTTTTCAAAAATCAGGCGATTTCAAGCACTGCGGGTAAGTCATCGATTCTCTGCAGAACTCTGTTTTAAGAACTGCAGGAAGACAGATTGACTGTGCAGACACTGTGGGTGCTGCAACAAAGAGGTCAACAGTTGCCATTGGGTTTATGTATGCACATTGAAGTCACTGGTTGTGACATTTGAGAGTACTACAATACCGTGCAGAAAATACAACAGTTTGTGTAGAAAAATCAGAGTGCTGTTTCTGGTAAAATTGTGTGTTTGGCAAGATGTCAAATGATGGGATAACCCAGATTGTGGCTGAGAAGCTTGATAAGAATAACTTCCATGCTTGGAGGTTCAGGTTGACGAATTTCCTGATGGGAAAGGGCTATTGGGACTACATAGGAGGTGAACATGAAGAGGCACCAGAGATACCGGACTTAAATCCGTCGATTGCTGCAGATGTGAAAGAATTTAAAGACTGGAACCAAGGAGCCAGGAAAGTTATGTATTGGCTCTCCATTAGTATACAGGACACCATGATTGGGCACATTCAGGATGCCAAGTCCCCCAAGGAGGCATGGGACACCTTGGTAAAGCTCTATGAAATAAATACCAAGGCACGTAAGATACAGTTGAAGAATGAACTTCATACTGTGGAAAAAAGAGCATGTCTGTGAATGACTATGCATTGAAGATAAAGGCTATTGTGGAATCCCTTGCATCTATTGGTGTGTCAGTAGATGATGATGATAAGTTGAAAGTCTGTCTACGTGGTCTCGGGCCACAATACAAGGCATTCAAGACGTCTATTCAGACTCGGGAAAACATTCCCAACTTTACAGATTTGGTGTCTATGCTGATTATAGAAGAGAAGAGCTTGGGTGAAGACCAACAGTCTTCACAAACCAAAAACAGTTCGGAGCAACAGGCCTTCTACACAAGTTCAGGAAGAGGACGAGGTAGAGGAGGCCGTAGACGCGGTCAAGGAGGTGGCCGAACAGGTAATCAGAATTATGGCCAGCAGCCAGCAGCAGCAACAACAGTCCCAGAATTCACAACAACAACAACAACAACACGCAGGTGGAAGAGGCAAATTCAGAGGCAGGGGGAGTCAAAGAGGCCGTGGAAATTGGCAAAGGCAGTATAATGATGCACGTGAATGCTATTATTGTGGTAAGCCTGGACATGTGCAGGCAGAATGTTATAAGAAGCAGGCTGACATGCAAAATGGGAAAGTGCAGCAAAACAACTATGCATCCTCAAGCAGAAATAATGAGGACAATGAAAGGTTATTTGTTATGCAGCATGTCGTGAATGCCATGTCTGAAAATGTTGAAGCAGCACAAAAAGATGATGTATGGTATGTGGATCTAGGTGCTTCGAACCACATGACAAGTCATGGGGAGTGGTTCAAGGAGATGAAAAACCTTGAAAGACCAGGTTTTGTGGAAACAAGGGATGACACTGCTCATCCAATTGCCCATGTTGGAGATGTGCCATTGTCTATGCAGGATGGCAAAGTGAAGTACCTTGCAGATGTACTTCACGTTCCAAACATAACAAAGAATCTGGTTTCAGTTGGCCAGATGATTGAGCAGGGTTTGCAGGTTCGGTTTAACCCTGATGGTGGTTGTTATGTTGAAGACTTTAAAGACAAGTGCAGGTTGCTTGCAAAAGGTAACAGAGTGGGCAGAATGTTTACGTTGAATGTAGACATGCCTGAGATGAGTGCTGCGATGTTTGCAAATGATTCAGGAATTGTTGCAGACACAGACATTTGGCATAAAAGGATTGGACATGTGAATGTGCAGAGATTGAAGTCTATGCAGACTAAAGGAATTATGACAGGGCTGCCAAAATTTAAAGTGGAAGGTATGCAGAAAATATGTGAAGCATGCCAATTTGGGAAGCAAACAAAGCATGTGTTTCCACGTAACAGATATGTGAGCAGAAATGCACTAGATGTTGTGCATTCAGATGTATGGGGTCCTACGAAGACCATATCTATGGGAGGCTACAGGTATTATGTGACGCTTATTGATGACCACACAAGGAAAGTGTGGGTATACTTCATGAAGGAGAAGAGTGAGGTGTTCACTCACTTTCAGAATTTCAGAGTTATGGTTGAAAAGCAAACAGGAAAATATGTAAAGTGCCTAAGGTCAGATGGAGGGGGAGAGTACTTCTCCAATGAGTTCTCTGAATTTTTGAAGAAGAATGGTATTCGGAGACAGTTTACATGCAGTCTTGCAGATACACTCCGCAGCAAAATGGAGTTGCTGAGCGGAAAAACAGGCACATTGCTGAGATTGCGCGAGCATTGAGGGAAGAGAAGAATATGCGGCATAGCTATTGGGCTGAGGCTGTTTTTACAGCAGTATACATCATGAACAGGACTCCAATTGCAGCCATACATGATGTAACTCCAGAGGAGAGGTTTACTGCTGGCAGAAAACCAGATTTGTCTCATCTGAAAGTCTTTGGATGCATTGCATATGTGCATGTGCCAGATGAGCTGAGAACTAAGCTGGATCCAAAAGCTAAAAAATGTGTGTTTATTGGATATTCCCTTGAGCAAAAGGGATACAGGTGTTATAACCCTGCTACACGTGAGTTGAGGGTAAGCAGAGATGTTGTTTTTGATGAGATGAGCAGCTGGTATGCTGCTGAAAAGGAAGCTATTGGGGCTGATGTGAGTGGAAGTGTGGTTGCACAGAATGCAGGTCAGCAATCACAGTCTTTGAGTGGACCAGGAGAGTCCTCATCTAGTGGGTCTGTTGATAGACCATGGAGTGGTAGGTTGCGTCATAATACCAGTCCTGCAAATGTGATTAGTACATCACGTAAAGGAAAAGAGAAAGTGGTTGAGCCCCTTGGTATGCCTGACATTTCTGCAGGGCATTCTCATGTTGATGGAGAGTCTAGTGGCTCAGATATGAGCCTTGATGAGGAGCTTGGGATCCCAGCTATGAGAACACCTGGTGTAAAGAAGGCTATGGAAGCCATGAATGAAAAGCTGCGAAGATCTGGGAGAGTGAAAAATCCTGTGCAGAGATTTACCTATGATGGTTATGTGGCACATCACTATGCATATATGGCAAAGGTTGTGCAGGTTATTGAGCCCACATGCATTGATGAGGCTGTTGGAAATGTGTGTTGGGAGAAAGCTATGGATGAAGAGATGAATGCACTATATGGAAATGAAACTTGGGACTTAGTGCAATTGCCTGAAGGCAAGAAAGCCATTGGATGCAAGTGGGTGTACAAAGTAAAACATAACAGTGATGGAAGCATAAACAGGTATAAGGCTAGGTTGGTAGCCAAAGGATATGCGCAGACATATGGCATTGATTATGAGGAATCTTTCAGCCCAGTTGCCAAGATGGCAACTGTGAGAGTTGTGATAGCAGTGGCTGCGTCAAAGCAATGGTCTTTACATCAGATGGATGTAAAGAATGCATTCTTGCATGGGGATTTGCAAGAAGAGGTGTATATGTTGCAGCCACCTAGTTATGAGGATGTGGGTCACCCCGAGCATGTTTGCAGGTTGAAGAAAGCCTTGTATGGCTTAAAACAAGCACCAAGAGCATGGTCTGAATATCTTGTCACTATTGGCTTTCATGTAGCCAATGCAGATTTCTCGCTGTATGTGAGACATGGTGATAGAGGGGTTGTGCTTGTTGTCATCTATGTAGATGACTTGATCATTACGGGAGACCATGATGCAGAGATCTTTGATGTAAAGATCTTGCTGAGACAGAACTTTGAGATGAAGGATCTAGGGGAGCTTAGATATTTCTTGGGCATTGAGGTGATTAGGTCACCACATGGTATTGGATTACTGTAGAGACAGTATGGCTTGGACATGTTGTCCAAGTATGGTATGATAGGCTGTAAGCCTATTTCCGTGCCATTGGATCAGAATGGCAAGTTGAGTGCAGATTCAGGAGAGATCTTGGAGGATCCTACTATGTATAGGCGCATAGTAGGAAGTTTGATCTACATGACGATCACCAGACTAGATTTGAGCTATGCTGTTCGGTTGGTGAGTCAGTTTATGCAGGTTCCACGAAAACCGCATTTGGATGCAGTGAGACATATACTGAGGTATGTGAAGTCTACTTTGCATTGTGGACTATTCTATGAAACTGGGACAGAGATATGTGTACATGGGTACACAGATGCTGATTGGGCTGGTAGTATCTCAGATAGAAGATCTACCAGTGGATTCATGTTTTCTTTGGGGAGTGCTGCTGTGACTTGGAGCAGCAAGAAGTAGCCTACGGTTGCTCTATCCAGTACAGAGGCCGAGTACAGAGGAGCTATTATGGTAGCATGTGAGGTAGCTTGGTTGAGAAAGCTACTTGGAGATTTGGGTCTATTAGTTGATAGACAAGTTGTCATTTTTTGTGACAACATTAGCAGTATACAGTTGGCCAGGAACCCAGTCTTTCATGCTCGCACAAAGCATATAGAGGTCCACTACCATTTCGTCAGAGAGAAGGTCTTGGCAGGAGACCTTGACCTTGTATATGTCAGCACAGAGGATCAGGTAGTTGACATCTTCACCAAAGCATTGGGTACAGAGAAGCTCCGCAGATTCAGGGCTTCGCTTGGTGTACATGAGATGGAGTTGAGCTCAAGGGGGAGTGTTGAGATATCGAGCTCATCTAGTGAGGCGGTGGACACTGATGACCCGCCTAGGGGATAGGCCCCACACTTACACCACTGGCATGGTTGGTGAGATCTTGGGTGATATGTAGCCAGTGGGATGACAGGCTGTGTGACAGCCATTCTAGAGACTGGCATAGTTATAGCGCCAGCTCATTTAGTTGGGTTCACACTATAGAGAACCCGTGTATGTATTTGGTAGAGTACCTTTTATATTGTGAGTACTCTTATCTTTGTATATGTTGTGTTGAGTGTTGAGTGAAGAAGAAGATTTTCAGCCTCTCAACTTGTGTGTTCTCTATTAGGGTTTTGTGAGTGTGTGTGTGCTTGCAAGAGCTCAAGCTCTCTTCCCCCTTGCATCTTTTCAATGGAGCCATATGGCACAAAATGAATCCACCCCTACCTAGGCCACTTCTGTTCTCGGATGCATAGACACATCAACGGACAATGAGTTCGTGTCATAATTACTTACCAATTTTAGAATTTTCTATAATAGTGCGAAGCATGTCGCTTTTACTGGCTTTAGTCCTTTCATGCTTATGTATGGCTTTCAACCCCGATCCCCAGTAGCTATGGGGTTAGCTATTGAAACAATTCAAAAGGTTAAATATTTTCTGTAATATTATAACGATATGTTGAAGATCGCTAAGGAAAATGTTAAACGGGCCCAACATTGTTACATGCATTATGCGGACGAAGACCATTGAGTGGTTACATTTGAAATCAGTGACCAAGTATTTCTCAAGGTTCCCCCGATTTCCGAAACTTTGAGGATGGGCAAAGTGCCAAAGTTTTTGCCTAGGTATTGTGGACCTTTCACAATACTTAAGCGTGTAGGTGAAGTTGCCTTCAAGTTAGCTTTGCTAGAACATTCCAAGGTTTACCCAGTTTTTCATGTTAGTCATCTGCGGAAATGACTAGGTGAAGATGCCAATGTGGTGGATACAGGTATTCTTGTAGATTTAATTGAGCCTCCGGTCTGGTTGCACGACCTAGAGCACATCTTAGATTTCCAAGAGAAGCGAACCCGTCACAGAATTAGACAACAATGTCTAGTTAAGTGGAAGGATAGACCGGGAGAAGGTTCAACTTGGGAGGACGTCAGTACTCTCAAGACCCGATATCATACCTTTGTTTTCGAGGATGAAAACTCTTCCAAAAGGGGGGAGTAATGTCAAGACAAGGGTAAGGCTTGGGGGAGTTGGGCGGTTTAGGGGAGTCCAAACTAATGTGGACGGCCAGGGCTATGTTTAGCCGGTTAAGGTCTATATCCAACTGTTGGGTGGAGAGTTTCCCTATTCTCTTCTAGAGGTTGCATGAGCTAGCACCTCGTGGTCTCATAAACTACTCATTCAGGCCATTACACTGAGGATAATTAGGAGTAGCATACCGATGTTTAATATTTAGCCTCTCACACAATAGGTACATGAGCTCACTTCAAAAACCTGATCCCCTGTCACACAATAGGTCCATGAGCTCACTTCAAGCCATTACACTGAGAATAATTAGGAGTAGCGTACCGATGTTTAATAATTAGCTTCTCACACAATAGGTCCATGAGCTCACTTTGAAAACCTAATCCCCTATCAGACAACAATTCTAATGGTACACCAAAGCAGTGCACCAAAGCGGCAACACACCTTCATACACAAATTTAGCTACCTATTTGGCATTCGCTTGTTTTACTGCCTTTTGCCCTAGCCCAAGGAGACAAATAATCGATGGCTATAAGGATATAGCATTTTCTCCTTGTAGTAATTGGCAATGAACCAATAGCATTGATCCCCCATCTTTCAAAAATATCATGTGCAAGTATCACATTCCTAGGTTCATATTAAACACTACCCCTCAATGCTAAAATGGAGTGTTTACCGAAACTAGACCAACTCCTAGTTTCACATGTGTGTGTGCATTTATCTAGCCACCTAGACACTCAATTGCTTTCGAGCACAAACTTAGCTCGTGTAGAGCACCCATCCAACGATTTTTGAACACCTAACGTATTTGGCAGGGAACCCAACACATGCAACACCCATCGCTTTCACATACTCACACACACTAAATGACATTCCTTTTGAGCTCCCCAGGCTCGGGCAGAGGACCCTCATAAACTAGGGTGAGAGACCTTTTTATGCATAATGCGAGGGTAGCGCATGGTCACAAAGATCAACATCCACGACTTTTCCTCCAAGTCGATGTTTCCCCATCTTTCAAGATTGAGGAGAGATAAAAATATACAACATTAAACATCCCAAATGAACAAGCATTGTGGTTCTTGGTGATGACCACTAAGAGAATATCTCCCTCCACTTAGGCATCTTTATATTAATGTGACCACCACATGCTTTTTGATAAACTACATGTGAAGAAAGTTTACATGGGTCTTCAGAAGGGCTTTTTGTGTTTGTAAGAATATATATATATATATATATATCAGCTCACAATACAGTACCCCCGTTAAGCGCAACTCGATGGCATTGAACCGAGTCCTCGCAAATGAGACCCAACCGTTCAAAGATAATAGCTTTATCTTTAATGCTTTTGAGATGCTGCTGACTAGTCGTCTCTCTTTGAACATGCTCTCCTCTTCTCTTCATCAATCTCTCTATGTCTATCATCCAAAGATCTGTCCCCATGATCCATCTCAAGTTCTCCACACTACGCTGCTGGGACTGATTTGCTCTCCTCATCTATTAGATACTTCTCATAAGGGATGTGCGCCTCCTCTTCTCTGAGCAACCAAGGTGCTGGCTCTTCCTAAGTCTCATCTCTCCACAACCTACTGGTTCTTGCTAAGTCTCTCTCTCCACAACCTGTGTTCTTGCTCTGATCCCGCCAATAGCAACATTCCCAAGCAAACAATGCCCACTATTTGTTTTGTGGGCGGCTGTGAGCTTGGGCTTGCTTGATGGCCACCCTTAGTTCTCTTGGTTTTGCACTCTTGTAGATGGCGCCATGCCTTGTGCTACTTGCTGGGCCCTGGCTATGGCCTCACTTGGAGATCTTTCCACTGCAACTTTCTCTGTGCCACCGTGTGCTCTGTCGAGTTTGTTTATGCTTTGCCTCTTCGGCCAACTCCGAATCACCTTCACTTTGCTTTTTTGTGAGTTGCACTCTTCTTGTAATAGCCTGCTTACTACCCACTCTCTTCTTTGCACATTTGACTCTGCTCATTGCTTGATCTTCTTGCTTGAGAATTTATTACTCTATTGTTGTATCCTCCTTCTAACCATAACCTACACCCCATTCAAACTAACATTGTTTCCAAATGCAAAACATGCATACATACCTTTGGCTCAATATTCACTTGTAGGCTCCAGATTGCACTCCCTTAAAAGCTCCATCATTGAGCTTGCCAAAGCTTTCTCACCTCTTCTCTTGAGGCTTTAGAGATTCACTTTTGGCCTAATCCAAGACCACTAGCCATCCATTCTTTGGCTTCTTCTTGCTAGTTGGAGAGACTATATCTCTCATACAAGCTTGCTATCCAAGCTTTCCCTTGTGCACCCTATCATGCAACACCATGTGCTTCCTCATGGAAGAAAACACCACACATGTTCAACCTTCTTGAGCACCCAAACTAACAACTTTTCTTGCAACAATACTCTCTTCTTTGTAAGCACTTATGTGTCCCATCAGCATGGGCAACAAAAAATAAATATTTGCAAAACCAAAATAATCACAAATTACAATCATACCAATAATGTTATTTTCAATAGCAACTTCTTGAACTTGATGACTTTCTTTGCAACATTCTTTTCATCCATGCAACAATCTTCGATTTGATGTTGCCTCCTTTGAGTGTGCCATTTTTCTTCTCTATGCACAATCTATAATAAACAAATACTCTAAAATAATCAGACATCAATCTAGGCATATTGCCTTGATACCGTATCAAGAATTTGAGATCATGCTAAGAATAGTCTTATCACATGATTGAGGGGGAAAAATGGATGGGATGGCCTCTGCACCCAGCCACCTTCTGACTCACTAAGGGCTACTAGGGAAGGGCTTCAAAGGGGGCACCACCTAGCCAAATGAAGGTGGGCTAGGACACCTACACAAGGATGCGATTATTCACAACGAGAACAAATGAGCAATAAGATGGGACCTAACCCCAAATGACATCAACTCTAATACATAACCTAAAACTCTCCCAACAAAGGAAAAAAAATGCTAAGAACATATGAGAGTCATGAAGAGGAAAGAATTGATCTTATTTAAAAGGATTCCTCATGTATAAAAGTTATCATAGGGGGAAGAGGATGGGAGAGAGTGAGGATAAGAGTGCATGGAATAATAAAAAACATTGGTGCTAGATGCAAGACTTTCATGGTATTATTATTCACATCCTATCGAACCATTTGATGAATCCATAATTGATGGATGCTCCATGAGGTGCAAAGTTCAAAAGAGTAGCGGATACTTGGGTGTGCTAGGGATTGTATTGGTGGTATGTAAGAGGGATGTGATTTGGGGTGAGATGGGGGTGGTACTGGGAGTGGGATTTGGTGCTTGAAGACTACTTTTGGGTGTGCTTATGGGGGGGAAAGGGGGGTGTGGTTACTTTGTTGAGATTATGGGATATGGGGTCTCTTTGAGAGGGAAAGAAGGGGGGGAGATTTATAGCTCCATGAAGCCATGGGTTAAGGATTGGGTTGAACTCCTAACCATGGTTTGGGGAAGTTATGAAGGGGGCCATGGAAGTGGACTTTTAGGATGAGTATAAGTTCCCCCACCCAAAGCCCTCATGATCGAGCTAAGGGTAGTGAGGAAGAACCTATAGAGAAGGAGTGAAATGCTATTTACAAAGGTGATGCCATAGGCATATAATTGGCTAGACATGAAATTTATACGGGTGGATTTACAAGGCTCTTAAGAGGGGGAAAATCGATGTGAGGATACTATGCCATCTTCACTGTCGACGAGAGCTCCCGAATGGAAGAGACTCCTAGTCTGTGGTTGTGGTGCTGCTTCACTTGTTTTTTTTGAGACCAATAATATATATATATCATAAAAAAAGAGATACTTTACATTGGAGGGAAGGAATTTATCGACGATGCCTAAGAGTAGATGAAGTTCCCATCATTTTAAAAGCTTTACATGATGAGCCATGTGGAGAACATTTTGCAAGTGAGACAACATCACGTAAAGTTCTCCTTGTAGGATATTGGTGGGCCGACCTTATGTAAAGATTGATATGTCAACGAGTTGGAAAACCAACAAAGAAATTTGCAAATCCATTAACGCCCATATTAGCCCCATGAGTCCTTTTGAAAAGTGGGGAATATATTTTGTAGGTCCAATAGACACTCCTTCTAGATTTCGTTCGAATCGATATATCTTGGTATGCATTAACTATGTGATAAAGTGGGTGGAGGCAAAACCTCTGAAGATCGATAGAGTAATAGATGTTGCAAAATTCCTTTTTTGAGAATATAATCACTCATTTTGGCTGTCCAATAGAACTTGTGAGTGTCTGCGGATCTCATTTCTTAAATGATATGGTTCGTGAGTTGACAGAGCTTTATAAGATTAAACATAAGAAGTCTACTCCATATTATCTGAAAGCGAATGGCCAAGTGGAAGTAACCCATAGAATTCTCTATGGAGTATTACCAAGATAGTAGCTGAGAATCGACGCGATTGGGATGAGTGACTATATGAAGCATTATGGGCTTATTGTATGGCTTATAAGGTTACTACTCAAAATACTCCTTGTAATTTGGTGTTGGGATAGAAGAAATCTTTCCCATTGAACAATAAATCCCTACATTAAGAGTAGCCTTAGCAGCATGATTAGGAGATAAATAGTCTTTAGAGCATCGCCTTACTTGACTAGTCAAATTAGATGAGCAGCAGGCGGATGATGTCCTTACAAAGTTTAGAAGCTATGCAAAAGCGTACAAAGGCATGGCACAATAAAAATATTAAAATCTATGAATTCAAAGAAGGTGATTTGGTATTGATCTATGAGATATTAGATATTATAAGTTTTCAAGAAAGTTGAAAATTCAATGGTTAAGACCTTTTAGGGTATTAGAAGTGTGTGATAATGGTTCTTTGAGTGTACACGATTTACAACAATAAAATGAACCATTTAGAGTTAATTGCTTGAGAGTGAAACATTATGTGGCATGAGTTTGAATTTGTAGTAGTTAGATTTCTAAAGGGATAGGGTATAAAAGGCATAGGAATTTTGTTGTTTTAACTTTGTTTAGTTTGTTTTGTGTCTTAATGGGGGGGGGTAAACAGATATTTGGGATGGATCTTACATGGACAGATACGAGCACGCATGTGTTGGATGAGGATAGTATGCATCTTTTACATCAGGGAGACTTTTGTTTACTTGCTCTCGTACATTTTTCTCATTTTTACTTTGCTACTAGAGGTGAATATTGATGTGGTTCACTATTTGTAGAGTTATTCTTCCTTCAGGTCCATCCTATATGTTCCTACCATTAGAGGAGGATGCTTCGTCCAGCCTCATATATATGTTGGCAGTGTAGGACCTACTTTAGGCAATATGGCACAGGGATTGTTAAAACCCTAGTGGGTGTGATCCTCAACACCATGATTGGATGAGTAGAGAGGGCCTTACCATCAATGACTACTTGGCCGTGAGGAAGATGCTGAGATTTGGAGGATGAGGAGAATCTATGATCTTACTCCTTCATTCCATGAGATCATGTTACCTTCCGTTTTCTCATTTTGGGCTACATTAAGTCATTATTTAGAGGAGTGTGATAGAGTTAGGAAGTATTCTATATTGCCATCTTTGGCACACCTTCCTTGAGCCCCTGTGCCGTTTCATAGTTTGGCTGCTTTATGACCATATTTATGGCGGGATCTGGTTTATGCAACCTCTTTGCGAACCCCTTATTATTAGATGGACACCTTCAAGGTCTTAGTAGTGTTCCCTAGAGATGATGAGTTGATACACCTAGGAGAAGAGATTATTGAGCTCTGCTCTGCATTTCCGATGATGGAGGAGGATTTCCTTAGGAGAAAGCTTTTTTTTTTGTTTTTTATTTTACTTTTCTTCTTGTTATTGGTAGTTTCTCATGCTTAGCATTCTCATACTTCTTATTTAAAAAAATGAATAAAAAATATAATCATAATAATAAAAATATAATCATAATCATAATTAAAAGAAGAATCTTAGATTAGGACAACACTACATGAGTTGGTGTTGTATTCTCATGAGTAGTATAGGTACTTTGAAAGAATGAGAGGGAGTTATCATGCGGATATGAAAGGGAAAGAGAGAAGATATACAAAGGAGTAATGCAATAGAGCAAAATTCTAACCTATTGATTAGGTGTATTAGAACCCTATTAGTTTTATTTTTAATTATCAATTACCTAATATAGTTACAATGTGTTAATGTGTGTTAATGTGTGAGTGAGAGTAAGTATGAGTGGTTATATGAGAAAGAGTATAATTGGTCTTAGAACCCATGTAGCATTGCTAATTAGATGAATTTTAAGCTGTTTCCTAAAGATTGGTTGTAGTCTTATTTCTGAGCTACTGTCTACCTAAGTGCGGGGAGATTGATCATGAATGCAAAACGGGTTAGTTCCTAGCTATCCAGAATCCAGATAGTCGTCCACGTCTAGAATAGATAGAGATGAATAGAGAGAAAGAAACAGTAAGACAAGGACCGATTCATTCTTGAGTATTACAATACAATGCCTTAGAAAGAACTCTGCTCATGAATTTCTCACTTAACTCTCCTATGATCCTATTCGGTATTGTTCCTCTCCTTTGAGCCTGTGTAGACCTGACATGAGTCTCTCTATCTAGACAGTAATGCACTCACTCCTACAATCTCAGCCGGGTAGATCCACTCTAACTCCTCTATCCCCTTATACGACTAATCCCCTTTCTTCCATTACAACCACGGGTACTGCACCTTCATCAAGAAGCTGTTATAACATTGTTACAAAACAAGAAGGCTTGGTTTGTTGCACAACGATCAGTCCAGCAGCGATCTGGGCACCAACCAAATGGGCTGGTTAGCTGCCAACATTTGGTGATCACGGTGGTGGATGCTATGCCAACTTTTCAGATGATTTTCCTTGCTAGCACCTCCCCCAATGGCTCTGACGTCCTTGCCCTCTTGGCTAGGTGTTGCTGCTTCCAAAGCTTTTGTCAGTTCCAGGCCTATCAGCTGGGCTGGGTTTGACTGTCTGGATCCTCCTTCCGGATTTTTGTCCTATGAATGGTAGGGGACCATTTGTCTATAGGAAGGTGTTGGGGTTTACGTTATCGTTGGTCAATTTCTTTAGATATTCCCCTCCCACCTCCTTTAAATCCTTGATGGTCTTCCCTTCCCATTGCTCCATTTTTTTAGCTTCCAATTCATACACTTTTGGAGATTCATCAACATCCAAGATAGCCAACCTAGCTTGTACTTTTACCAACTCAACCTTATCTTTTTCATTCTTGGCCTTCACCTCCTTTATGATTTTGACATGCTCTTCTCTGATCAAAGCTACCTGGCCTTCTATCAAAGCCTGGCTTTCCTTGGTCTTGTCTAGGTCTTCTTGCAATTGCTTATACGCCTATCCTTATAGGCAATTGCCTCCCTCATCTTCCCCATTTCTTCTTTGATCTCCTCGTTGACCTGCTGGAGGTCTCTTATCTGGCTCTGCATTTCTAGGTGGTTTGCCCCTCAATCCTCCTACGTAGCTTTTCCTGTAGGGATTCCTCTTGGCTTCTTGCTGTTTGAATGATAGCATCCTTCTCCTTGATTGCCATTTGCAATTTTGTCATCTCCTTTAAAATCATTCATGCAGCATTGTAAGTAGCTGAGAGCTCCCTGCACCTAGTTTGTATCAATGGATTTTAGAAATTTTACAACACTGGTGGTAGGGAGATCAGATTGTGCTTGCCCCAACTTGTGTGTGGTGTTGTTTCCTACTGCTTCTACTCTAGTTGTGGTGTGATAGGATGGACTTACCAATGTTGGCCAAGTCCTCCTTGAGCTGTTTGCTACTTTTTTTCTCAGTTGCCCCATGCACCTGCCCTTGGCAGTTCTCCCCTTCTTGCTAGCCAAACTTAGAGATCCTTTTCTTCCCCAAGGTTTTTTGTTCCTTTCCCTGTCCAGAACCTACCTATTCTTGGGGCTTTTAGCTACATCCCTTTAGGCTTGCATCTTCCTTTTGGTCTTCCTTCATCTCCTTTCCGGTTGTTGCTTTTGCATTGAATAGGGCTGTCAGGTGTACGGGCCGATCTTCATTTTTGTGTTGGGGCAGTTGATTTTTCCCATTTGGTCCTTTAGATTATTATATAGAACCTTGACCCAGGCCAACTTTGTTTCTGTTTCCACCACTTTCACCATGCCAAAGGCCTTCCTCATCATGGAATATGGCTTGTGGGTGAGAGTGATGATCTCCACCATAAGGCCTTCCTCATCATGCAATATGGCTTGTGAGAGTGATGATCTCCACCATAAGGCGCATAAAATTTCTTTTGTTGGTCTTCGTCCACCGTGCCTATGATCTTGAATTCTTTGGCCTTGCCCTCTAGTAGGCCTAACTCGTTAATTAAATCACTCTCATCAGTTGGCTTGACCTCAGCCTCCCCCTCAGCCAGAAGTTTGAATACTTCGACCACATAGAGAGGATTGAATAATCTCTTCTCACCTGATGGAAGCATAATGATATTTGATTTTTGTAATTGCTTCGACTACTCTGCGGCCTTGAATTTTTGTTGCAGCTCCTCCCAGGATAGCTCTGCGTACTCTCCTGAGTGAATCCTTGCAATGGTGAAACTATTTGTGCAAGCAAGTGAATAAATCTCACAAGGTACCTGACTTTTTGAAGAAATGTGACCAACTGCTGCATTAGATGGAGATGGGAGTGCTAAGAGTGTTACACGTATATATTTTATCATATTTTTTATGCATAATAATCATCAAAAAATATGCTTGATTTAATGTGTGCAGAAATCAACTTAATGGAATGTGCGAATGTGCACAAGGTTATTATATGTGCGAATGTACACAAGGTTATTTTATGAGTTATTTTTGTTGGCCGTGTGCCAAATGTTTGTACAAATTATTTATGCATACTTGTACATGGAATTGCTATATTCCTAGCACATATGCTAGAAGAGTTTTGATTATTTACACTTAGTGTGTGAACAAGCTCGTGTTTTGAGCTATTTTTGTTAAAAAAAAAGATTGTAGAGCAAGCTTGGACTAAAATAGCCATGTAACGTATTTTTGATGGAATAAAATCTATAAAAATACTCAAGTGGGGATGCTCTTAGCATACGCTTATGGGGGGCAGGTGTGCGACCCAAGTTGGTATTCTCTCCCGTGTGTATTTTTCTGCTGGCACGCTTTCCAAGGTCCCATGTACTTTCTTGTTTCAGTGGTATTAGAGCCCAGGGTACGCTCTGTCAAAAAGGTGTGTGTTTGAGGCACTCAGGTGGCCAGGGATTTCATTAACGTCTTCACAATTTCGTGATCACGTTAACAAAACCCAGTGTTAACATATTAAAACTTGTGATCACAATGTATATTCACATGACCTGAGAAATGACCTGCCGGAACCCACTACTCCAGTAACACCTCCGGGCTTTTATCTTTCCCGGCGGGCCCGCCGGGGTATTTAGTTTTCCCGGCGGGCCCGCCGGGAAAGATAAAAGCCCGGCGGGCCCGCCGGGAAAAACAAGAAAAACCGGCGGGATACTATTCTGTATATAAACACTGCCCGACACCCATCGTACAACTTTTGGGAAGATAGTCCTTGTTTTGGGGGCGTGATATCTCTTCTCAAAGTACTTGTAGAGCTCTCGAGTTGCTAGAAGTGTCCTCTTGGGAAGAACGTCCTTATTTCAGGGGCTGTTGTCTTTCCTTGTAGGCACTCCTAAGGCTATTGAGCCACTCGTCCTTAGATCTTTGAACTGGGGGCAGGGTGTGGTTCGTGTAATACTTGCGGAGATTTAGGGACAAATTTGGAGTCATTCAGCTTTGCATTTGAGCCACGTACGTAATCTACCTCATTCTGCTTTATGAATGGTTTGATGGAGCCAAGAGTCCTGCTTAGGGGCTTGTATTGGTTCTTGATACTTGATATAGTTTAGAGTAGACAAGGGTCTATTGTCCTATACTAGAGTATTGGGCAAGCATAGATCTTTGATTTTTTTTGTGAATGTTAAAGAAGGTCTATTGTCCTATACTAGAGTATTGGGCAAGTATAGATCTTTGATTGTGTAAAGTATCCTTAATTGGGTACAAAAGGCATCCTTCATTGGGGGTGCAATGTGCATGATAGTTTCGAAGTAGTTTTGTAGTAAGACCTTGCAAGATAGTTTGAAGTAGTTTTGTGTTATGTCATGATCTTTTGTATTTGTCAAGATAGTTTCGAAGTACTTTGTTTGCTAATGTATGTTTTGTTATACGTGAGTGATTTGTTGTTTTTTCATTTGTGTATTCATTGTTATATGCTTGGTTGAATAGGTTATCTGTTGAGATGGAGGACAATGTTGGATCCAGTGATACCTCCAATAGAGTCCAAATTTCAAATAGCAAGAAAAAAAAGGCACCTGGGATAGAGTGGCAATATGCAATTAACGTTGGTGATCGATTCATAGATTGGGAGTGTAAGCTATGCCATGCAGTAAAATCAGGTGGGGCTCCTCGACTAAGAGAACACTTTTTAGGCGGACCGAAGAAAAAGTCATGTACCCACCCCTCTGCACCTATAGTGGCCAAACGCATAAGAGAAGAAATTCAAAAGAAAGATTCAAGAAAACATGACACTCCTACCGTTAATGTATCAAGGCAGCAAGAACACTGTTGTTCTAATCATCAAACTCCCGCTACATCGCCTACTTGTACCCCGAACGGCAATGTGCAACCAGAAAGTAATCTACCCAGTGCATCTTCTTGCAAGCGAAACTTTGACGTAGGAAATATACCCATGCGTTAAACTTCATTGCAAGAATTCCTACGTCAAGGTCGACTCGATGATGCACAACTCGTCCTCGCTGAAGCGATTTACTTTTCTGGGAGTGCTATGATGATGGTGGACAGTGACCATTGGAAGAGAGCATGGAAGAAAATTGGTGAGTTTGGACCAGGGTTTTCACCGCCTACGTACCATGCTATGCGAAATGATCTATTAGAGAAATGTTATGCGTCAGTAAAACAACGTGTACAAAGAATAATTCTTAGCAATATAGAGCTTTCTGGATGTAGTATAGTAAGTGATGGATGGTCTAATGTGCAAAGAAAACCATTAATTAATGTAATGGTTATTTCACCTAGAGGTGAGACTTTCATCCGTGCCGTGGATTCAGCTGGTTCAATCAAAACTGGGGCTTACATTGCTCAAGTCATTAGCTCTGTGATAGAGGAAGTGGGTGCCAAGAATGTAGTCCAAGTCGTCATGGACAATGCAAAAAATTGTAAAAATGCATCCAGAATCCTACAGCGACAATATCCACATATTTTTCCGGTAGGATGTAATACTCATAGTTTGAATCTTGTATTAAAAGATTGGTATAAATCTGATGATACCAAATGGTTTGCCTCGATCGTCGACACTGCTCGCCAGCTTGTGAAATTCATGCTCAAGAGACAGAGAGTTTTAGATATGTTTCGACCTCGCATGTCAGTTATGTTAAAGCTTCCAGCGGAGACTAGGTTTTGCACTCACTTTTACACTTTTGAGTCTCTTCTTAGAAATAAAGATGCAGTTTGTGAAACATTTACATGCATGGCATTTCATGACTGGGAGAACACTCAACTTGAAAAAGTGAAAGAGAAAATCAAAGTCTTGAAGGGAGCGCTTACGAGAAGAAGTTGGTGGAACAGTGTGATGGATGCATACCATGTAATGATGCCTGTTATGTATGCTGTACGAAGTCTTGATCAAAGAGCGCCTAATCTCGGAAAAGCATGGATGCAATGGTGGACTGTCCAGCGGAGTTTGGAGTGTCCTGAGAAATTAGAGCATTCAGTGGTGGAAAAGCAATGGCGTGTACCATTCTCCAGTAGACAAAGAAAAGTTCTGTTGAAGTACTTTCATGCTAGATGGATTGGAGCGCACTCGCCACTGCACAGTGCTGCTTACATGTTAGATCCTGAATATTGGAATATGGATTTGATGTCCAACGTTGAGGTGGTGCAAGATTTTTATAAAGTGGTAAACACTTTCTATAATAATGATGATGATCGTGTACAGTGCATAAAGGAGATGACCTCATTTCGGTTGAAAGAAGGTTTATTTTCCAACTCCCTTGTTCAACAAATGGCTAAAGAGCAACCTGCATGGAAGTGGTGGATGATGAATGGTGGTGAGCATTATGCTTTATTGCGCAACCTTGCGATGAAGGTTCTAAGTCAGTGCTCTTCAAACTCAGGCTCAGAAAGGAACTGGAGCATGTATAAATATATTCATAGTACTATTCGCAATCGACTTCTTGCAGATCGAGCAGATAAACTTGTTTACATGTACTACAATGAAAAGATCTTGCGAGACATTGAAAGCGAAGAGTATGAAGAAGATATGCCCAGATGGATGTACAATTGTGATGATGTAGTAGACGAGAACTTTGATGTTGGACGTACGTTGTGCACCACCCTTGAGATAGAAGACAATTTAGACATTGACTTAGATGAGCTTAATTTAGCAGACGAGAGAGTAAACGGTGAAAGAATTTTGGAGCAAGATATTGACATAGAGGAAGAAGTCACTTCATTAATTTAATAAAAAGTACTTGTACAAATGATCATATTTGAAGAAATTATCAATACAAAAGTAGGATTTGTTTTTCTTAACTCTCATCTTGAAATAAATTACGAATTGCACTCGGAGTTGCATCTAAAGGTCCTGGTGGTTTATATTCGCTAGCCATGCCGAACACTGTATAAATACCTTGGTTTATTGGGACATTGCACAATGCACATGTAGAAGTATTTTGCATTTGTCTCACTAAACATATTAAGTGGTAGTAGTGTCCACATGGTAGTATATACTGGCCGCTCCACCCATCGAATACTTTGTAACATACAGGACATTGGGGGGTGGAGGAACTTGTAGCCTCAGCAGAAACTCCCACAAGATCAGGATGTATCAAAAAATGAGAGATGTGGTTTCCTTGGCGCACAGGAGCAATACGTGAAGAGATGCTGTGTACATCTTGGCTGATCTTTGTTAGCTGCTCTTGAATCCCTCTATTGGCCGGGGGAGGAGTTGACGCTTGAGTTAATCGGTCAGCTTCTTTCTCCTTCTCTGCTAACTGGGCCCCTAAGCTTTCTTTAACCTGGTTTAACTCCAGTCCAGCGCCCTCCACCATGAGTGCAAGTTCTTCTCTTGTAAATGTCACTGTCTCTTCACGAATGTCGTGGGTGTTGACAGTGGCCTCTCTGGAGGCGAAGTCCACTGGAGTTTGTAAGATAAATTGAGCATATAACATTTTAGCAAAATACAGTGGAGCGTCGGCGTTATGGAGAGGACGTCCGTACACCTCCAAGAAAATGCGCTCGGCATTAGTTTTGATATCATTGTGGGTGCAACGAGAAATCTTCCATCTTCCCTTCTTAATTTCGCCATCTGGACATGGCCATATTTCCTTTATCATCTCCGTGGTTACGCGTTTGTTTATGTCTTTCCATTGGGCATAAGTTGGATTTGTCCATTTCGATAACCTGCATGCTGTTCTTGTCGCTTCGCGGGCTGTCAGGCCATGTGATAGGGCCTTCATTCGCTCGTATGCCTTCTTGGCTAACTCCTGATGCTCGTTCGCTTGCGCCTGCTCCATATCTGCATGAACGTAAATGACTTTAGGATTTTAATGAACTGTAAAGATCAACGTAAGATAAATTGACCATTACTCTCAAAATCTTGAAGTCAAACACCACGAGAGGAGATATGTATTGCAAAGACTCGATGAGAAATATCCACTTGACTCCAAAAACACTTCAAACAATGCTCGCACATCGAATTTTGAAGAGAAAACATAAACTTAAACACCACAGGAGGAGAGAGATGTTGCAAAGACTCAATGAAGAGAGAAACAAAATTTTGAAACATTGGACACATCAAATTTTGAAGAGAGAAACAAAATGCCATTCCTGAAACTTAATCCCTTGGTACAGTATTATTTCAAAGTTGGGGTGAATGCCACCGATAGCTCTACAAGAGGACGTTGTGCCCTCGTAGGGTCAGTATTTAGTGATCTAAAAAATTCAACTACTTGCAAAATTGATTTTCGCTCATCGCGATTAGGCAGAAACATCCAATTTTTGACTCTATGAATAATAGTATATCCATGGTAACTTTGTCATGGGAACTATTATCCATCCACAACTCTTGCACTTTCTGCCAAAAGTCATATAAAGTTTGTAATAAATATCCCAAGGCAAAAACATCAGATGCAGGAGTGTATGCATCTGCCAAAAATGGATCATAAAGCTCTGGGGCTATCCACGGCCGTTTATTCCGCTCTCTGTTTGCGTGGGAGACTGCCTGTGCCACCTTCTCGGGGTTCTTGTCTGCTTCAAAAACAAAATTGAGAGACACCCGTTTTTTGGGCGCTCTCAGCAGCAACCCCCAATCGATAATACCTATGCGTGGCTTTAGCTCTTTTGTATAATCCAACACTACATTGAAAGGATGTAGGTCGGTATGTACAATACCTGCCATATGTGCTGCCGCTAGACCTTCTACCAGGGCATGCATAATATGTGGCATGTTTATTACTACCTCTTTTATTTTTGAAAGTTCTAGATGACTTAAAGGGATATTATCAGGCGGGGGTTGTCTCCATCCTCGATCCAAACGAAAAATGGCTCTGGTGAACTCACTGAATCTGAAGGGAACCTTCAGCAGAGTATCACCAAGAGCGCCGCCATTATAGTACGGGAAAATTGTGATCCAAGGAGCCTCTTTTGTAAAGGCAATGCATCGGACAATCGATGGATGTAGCACTTGCATACCCTGCTCTGCCTGGAAGCTCTCGAACTTCGCGCTGCCTTCTCCTTTGTAGTGCTTTCCGCAAAAAGTGATGTGCTCCGGTAAAAATGATATACCTTTAATTGCATACTCTTTTACTGTTCCAAACACACCGGATCCTATTGTTCGTCCTTCGTGAAGAGCTTCGTGCGGGATGCCAATAAGATGTGTGCACATAGAATTGTAGATGGTACGATTAATGACACCTGTACCACTTGCATCTGCCTGACTGGACGTTGCAGCGACGTCCTGGGCAATGCGCACTCTTTTGGGGAGGGACTCTGCATCCAACGCCTTCATGCGCTTGCTCTTCGCTCTTTGCTCGCTCCATACAACGTCCCATAACTGTAGACGTTGCATATTGGCTTCAGGCGGGGCAGCATCTCTAAGGTCACTGCATGCTACACGCATGCTCCCCAAAATGGTTCGTGTTATGTGCTGATGGTTGAAATCTGCTATCTTCTGTCTATCTAGCAGCTCAGCGTTGCCTCCACTTCGAAGCCGACGCTGTGCATTTTCCCATATTTGGTCTATGAGATCTCGCATGAGTATCTCAGACTCATTGATCTTTTTGACGACATCATCAGTACATTGTGATACTGTGATGACCGCTTCAACGCGAATTGCTTGCAGAACAATTTTGCGCTCTTCGGGAGAAAGCACGTTGATCGTCTTCGTAAATCTGGCAAATATCACTAAACACAAAGAAACAAAATATCAAACATTACTGAAAAAACATCAAGCAGACGTGAGAGAACAGCAACAAGTATATCAATATCGTCAATGTTCATACAAAAACAGAATATCAAATAATTTTAATGAACTCAACATCATCTAATACATCATCAAACGTGAGAAAACAGCAATAAGTGTATCATTACTTATCAATGATCAAATAAAAACAGAATATATCAAACAACATTACTGAACTCAACATCATGCAATACATTATCGAACGTGAGACAACCGCAACAAGCGCATTATTACTTACGAAGTGTATACATTATCAAATGAGAGAGAGAGAGAGGGGGGGAGGAAGAGAGAGAGGTGTGACAGATAGAGAGATGAAAAATTAAATGATATTTTTTATAGTTTTGTGAGTTTCTAAAGAGAGAAAAATAATGTTTTGTAATTCTAAAGCACTCCTCATCTACATACCTATCGTGAAAGAGAGAGATGTGAAGTGTATCATGAGAGAGAGAGAGAAAGAGTTGTGAAGTGTATCATTGCGAGAGAGAGAGAGAGAGAATTGTGAAGTGTATCATGAGAGAGAGAGAGAGAGAGGAGAGGAAGAGAGAGTTGTGACAGATAGAGAGAAGAAACATTAAATGACATTTTTAATGTTTTTGTGAGTTCCTAAAGAGAAAAATAATGTATTGTTTTAATTTTTAAGTAAATAGAGGGAGAAAAAGAAAATTATTAAGAATTATGTATATTTTAAGAGAAATAAAAAAAATTAGTATCTACACATCTATCGTGTTGTGAAGTGAATCATGAGAGAGATACAGAAAGAGTTGTGAAGTGTATCATGAGAGAGAGAGGGGAGTAAGAAGAGAGAGATTCATATTTTTCGAGTTACGAATCACGATATTATAAAATAAAACGTTTAGACAATATGATGTAAACTTTGATCCATGAAATACTAATGCCGCGTTAGCAACCAAGTATCGCATGGATCAAACACAATAAAAACAATACAAGTTAAATCAAACAAATTTACGACATTTATTCGACCGCGTTAACGATCATATGTCGAAATACGCAAGCAAATTTACGACACTTTTTCGACCGCGTTAACGATCAAATGCCGCAATATGCAAAAAACATTTTATGCACTAGCGGACGACACCAACTTGCCGTGTTAACGACAAAATGCCGCCCGATTCTATGGGAATACCAATAGGATACGAACATAAACTGGCCGCGTTACCGACCATATGTCCGCATTTGACAAAGGGAAGGGAAGGGAAGGTGACATCGCCATAACGATACTATGCTTGCCGCGTTACCGACTAGTACCGCTACGGCGTGTCATACTTACCATAGGACACAGACTAGCCGCGTTACCGACTAAGTGCCCCAGGGTAAGCACCATTCCGAAGAATGGCCTTACACACACACCAGTCGTGTGGCGGGCCACCCAAATCCTGCCGCGCATTGCGACAATGGGCGGCTGCCCGCACGAGTTCACCCACACACACATCCCTCGTGTGGCGGACCACCCACATCCTGCCGCGCATTGCGACAGTGGGCGGCTGCCCGCACGAACACACCCACGTACACACACACACAAGTTTTCATTACCTGTGTATGCTGTCAGCAATGAAATCCCAAAGGGCCCCCCGGGCCCATATATATAGAAAATTGTACCCCGCCGAGCTACTTGACGACCCCGCCGGGGCCCGCCGGGCTTTGGCATACCCCGGCGGGCCCGCCGGGATATATCAAAAGCCCGGCGGGATTTTTCCCGGTTACCAGGTTACTTGCCACCGGCTTTTTTGAGAACATGTTAACATGTGAACATGTTAATAACATGTTCACACATGTTATTAACAAAAAAAATTTTGTGATCACGTGAATATAAAATCCATGCAGGTGGCCTAGGACCTGTTGGTCCTCTGTGTGAAGGTGCAGAGCAATGTAGGAATGAAGATCGAGGAACCACCTCGCATGAACGTCACATTAGCAGCATGATTCATAGGCACATGTCCCATCGAGTAAAACCGGTCGGGCGGTGGTAGAGCAACAACAACGGGCACCGCACTGGTCTGACAAACCGGCAAACATGCAAATAAAAACATTGTCGATATGCCAATATGCAACCGGTATCTAACACACCAGTGAACAAACATCAAGCAGCACCACTAACGGCACATGGAAACCGGCACAACATGCTCGACAAACGGACACCACTGAATGACTGGCGATGACACGTAGACCCACCGGATGGCAACGACAACGGCACCCATACGCACACATGTCTCTTGAAGAGACAAGAAAAAGAAGACAAAGTTTCCTTATACCTTTTGCGCAAGGCTCCGAAGACGCTATGTGGGATTAAGTGAATGCTGTGTGGCAGTACTAGGCGAGGTGTAAGAAAAAGGAAGAAGAAGAGAGAGAAGAACGAAAAAGAAGAAGAGAATAAGAAAAAGGAGAAAGAAGAGGAGAGAGAAGAAAAAGAAGAAGAGAAGAAGAATAAGAGAAAGAGGAGAGGGAAGAGAGAGAAGGAGAAGGAGAAGAAGAGAAAGAGGAGAGGGAAGAGAGAAAAGGAGAAGAAGAAGAAGAGAAAGAAAGGAGAAGAAGAAGAAGAGAAAGAATCATTTTTATACTCTCATCATTTAGACGTTCGACGTAATGACTTTAGATGTACCAATAGCTATCCGTGGGCTCGTGACTAGAGCAAATTTTCAGATTAAGGCCAACGATATTCTAGGTTGTTTGATTATTTTCAGATTAAGGCCAAAGATATTCTAGGTTGTTTGATTATTTATTAAGCAGTTTACGTCGTAATTATGAAGATAATAGTCTTGAATTTGTACATGAGGATAGGCATATTGTTATGTGTGGTATAAGCATGATGTATAGGTTATACCAATGATCTCTACCATGGAGCCATGTTAAGTTTCAGTCATTATCTTGACTTACACACGATAAGTCCTCATCTTTACCGAATGATTTTTTTTTCAGTTATACACAAATTGTTCTAAATTCTCTATTTCTTAACCTTTTCATTTTGTAGCCAACGATACATTAAGGTAAGACCTTCTTACTCTTACATCGTCAAGTTTTATTTAATATTTGTTATTTTATTTCACTTGGACTCGATGTGATCGACGATGAAGAAGAACAAGACTACCACGACGACGACTACTCCGACTCTTAGGGTAACATATTCATTTGATTATCTCTACAATAAATTTTATTTAAGACTTTTTGTAAAATTCAAGGAGAGTTATTATGCCTCAAAAGTAGAACTTCTTGGAGGAATTGGCCCTTCAATATTGAACTATAATTTATGAAATTTTCACTATGAATTAGTCTCATGGTATGGGACATGAGATTAATCCTATGTGAAGTATTCCTATGCATACTTATCTCTAGATCTGTGTGGGATAATTTCTGGTGGTATGGGACACTAAAATTTATTACACATAGAAGTCCTTGATACAATGTCTTTTATTATAATTAGATTAGATACTTGACTTTATAAACAATTGATATTCCTAGCACATATGCTAGAAGAGTTTTGATTATTTACATTTAGTGTGTGAACAAGCTCTGGTGTTTGAGCTATTTTTGTAAAAAGAAAGCTTGTGGAGCAAGCTTGGGCTAAAATAGCCATGTAACCTATTTTTGATGGAATAATATCTATAAAAATACTCAAGTGGGGATGCTTTTGGCACACACGTGTGGGGCAGTTGGAACCCAATTTGGTGTTCTCTGGCGTGTGTATTTTTATTTTGGCACGGTCTAGTGTACTTTCCCCGTCTCAAAGAGATCTTGCACTTTTGATGGATTAACCTCAATACCTTGTGAAGAAGCCAAGTGGCCCAAGAGCCTTACCTCGGCCTAGGCAATGTGGCATTTATCTGTATTCAACTGTCCACCGAGTTGAAACAATCTTTTTACGCCTTCATCTTTTGGCAATGTAAAGACCTGTTGCTATATATATGCAAAAATAATCTATGAAAACTCTTATGGATGACCCAAAAAATGGTTGGAAAACAAAATTCATGAACAACTAAAATGTGGCACGTGCATTCATAAGACCACAAATGGCACGACTCTATAAGCAAAACAACCCCGAATGTGGTCTTCCTTTGGTCTTGATTTGCTATTTTGATATGAAAATATCATGAGTATCCATCACAAACAAGGTGTCATTCATGGTGGCTAGCCACCTCATTCAAAATTTCATCCTGAAATGGAAAGGGGAAATGATCTCTTTTTGTGGCTGTGTTGAGGGGGGCTTGTAATCAACACAAACCTGCCACTTTCCATTATTTTTGGGAGTCGCCATCACAGGAGATACCCATTCAAAGTTCTCCACCACTGGATAACTGAATCTAGCCCTCAATAACTTATTCACTTCCTGTTAACAAGGCATCTCTTTGCACTACTCCTAACCTTCTTAACTTTTGAACCACAGGCTATGCTTCTACCTTTAACTCAATATGATGCTCAATATCCCTTACTCCTATGATTTCTAAATAACCAGTGATGAAAAGAGTGGGATACCTTTTAAGCATGTTGATGTAGCCTCTTGCTCTTCTAGTGATAGGTCTAATGCTAGCATTTGTTTTAATCCCTCTTCACTTCGTGCGTCTGTTGATTGTAGTGTCCCTAGCTCCTATTTAGCTTCCCTATTTTGGAAATTAAGGCCCATAACATCAAATGAACTATCATTTTCAGTACTAAATGTTTCTTCCTTAGTCTCAATGGTCAACTACTGATCACTACTCTCTTCATCTACTGTGGTCTCATATCTCAAATCCACTTCTTTACCCTTGCACATATCATAAGGGATTTTTTGGCTAGAAGAATCCTTAGATCCATATGGATTTAGCACCAAAATTCATGTTCCCCACCTTTGATCTGGATCCATGACTCCTATGAGTCAATATCTTCTTAGTATAATCAAGTAGCTCCCCTCCCCTTTTCTAGAAATCACATACATGTCAACTTCTACTTCCATTGCACAAACCGTGACTCTCACATCCTTAACTACACCCAAACACTTTATGCTGGAGTTGTTGGCCAAAGTTGCCTTGAATGTGGATGGATAATTGATGTCTAGACCTAACCTTTGCATAGTCCTCTCTGATATTACTATTAGCATTTGGTCAGGACCCGGCACTTACGTGGTTCTAGACCACCTAGTCGGCTCCAGAGGAGTCACGACAACTAATGTAGCTGCACCTAATGCAATAAGCTAATGAGCTACCATCTACCTAAGTGGGGGGGAGATTGAGCATGAATTCAAGCAGGTTAGTTCCTATAGCTATCTAGATTCCAGACAGGAATGACTTAACACAAGATTGAACACTACATAGATAGAGATGAATATATAGAAAGCAATAGTAAGACAAGATCCAATCCATTCTTGAGTATTACAATGCAATGCCTTAGAAGAACTCTCATGAATTGCTCTCTCAACTCTCCTATATCCCTATTTGGTACTGCTCCTCTCCTCAGAGCCTGAGTAGACCCAACATGTATGTCTCTATTGTAATAGTGATGCACACTCTTCTACACTCTTAATTGGGTAGACTAGATCCACTCTCACTCCTCTATCTCCTTATCCAAATAATCTCCCTTTTTCATTACGACCATGGGTACTACCCGTTCATCAAGAAGTTGTTTTACAAATTTGTTACAAAACAAGAAGGCCCAGTTTTTTGCACAATGGTCAATCCATCCAGCGATTTGGGCGGCGGCCAAACGGGCTAGTTGGCCACCAATACCCGACGATCACGATGGATGATGCGCCAATAGCGAAGTCCACAGTTACTGTTTGAAAAAAATTGTTCTTGGATTGCCACTTGGTCTGGATCCTCCTATCCGGATTCCTTATAGCCTATTCCAGCCACCTTCTTTTGGTATCTCCTCTGTTGTAATGCTCCCTGAGATGAACTTGATAGGGCAATTGAGGGAATATCATGGCTCGTAAGCTCTCATCCTGCTGCTTACCTAGGCGTGCCCTATGCCAGTCCTTTTGTTAGCCTTCCGAAATTGCACTTTGATGGGCCGTGCCTCCGGATGCCTCGCTCTTGCCATGTGCGCATTACTTCCACTACCATTCCTACGGTGAAGGCGCGGGGCTCTCTCTTCTTGGAGGTGATGAAGTCTTCTTTGAATACAATCTTCTCTGGTTCCTTAGACCTTCTTTGCCCACCCAGACTCCATTTCCATCCATAGGGCGGTGTTCCCCTGTAGGACTCCGTTGGTGAAGGTCTTTAGCAGGGTCACTCTTTGAATGAGTTGTTGCCTCCTCACCCGGATCTACGAGTCATAAGAGACCACTACTTCCATGTACTGCTCTGGATATGGGGAGGGTCTTCTTCCTTGTCCTAATGCACCAATTTGAAAGCTGCCCTTGTCCGTGCCTGTGTGCCTTCAGCACTTCCAATAGCTGGTTCATAAATTTTACAATCTCCTCCCATTTGGAAGGCCTCAAGGCGCCTACCTCTACCGGGCTGTCTAGATTAAAGTATGCATACATTTTAGGGCAGTTCCCTTCCAGACACCCATGTCTTGTTGGCCCAGATCCTCCTAAACCCTTTTTTGTAGCTCTTCCTTTAGCTCCCTTTTCCCTTTTGTCCCAACCTTGGAAGTCTTCCATCATCTTATCCTTGGCCTTGATTTCTTCGGCATATGCCCTTCTCATAGCATCCATGTGCTCTTGCCTCTTCCTCACCTCTTCTACGTGTGCCCTCCTCATGGCATCTAGTTGTTCTTGTCTCTTTTGGAGGTCCGCATGGGCATTTGTCAAAGCAACATTCAGCTCATTGAAAGTCATTTTTCCTCCTCTTACTCTTGTATTCCTGGCAAGAGTTGTGGCCTCTACCTCCTTCTTGAGGGTCTTTATCATCAACCCATCCTGACTTTGTTGCTCTTTGAACACCTCCACTAGGGCTTCCAATTCTTCAATCTATGCCCTGAATACATCTTCGTGATCCTCCTACTCCTCCAACTTCTTTGTTGTTGCCCACACATGCTCTTTTAGTTCATTGTCATGGTTGAGGTCCACTGATATCCCTTTGTATATCACAAGCTCCTTCCCCTTCCCTCTCTTGGCGTGGCTATCTTCTTTCTATGTCCTTTCACGAGTGTGAATCTCCTTTTCCAAACCTCTACTTTGTTCTTTAGCTGCTCATTTTCCTTTTGTAGCTATCTTTCCTTAGTGTGGTACTTCCCCCACTAGCTTCAAACTCCTTGCCCTCTTAGGTGGATGCTGCTGCTTCTAAGGCTCTTGCTGGTTCCGGTCCTATTATAGCTAGGTTGGGTTTATCCGGATCCTCCTTCCAGATTTTTGTTTTATGAATGGTAGGGTACCATTTGTATATAGGAAGTGTTGGGGCTTACATTACCATTGTCAATTTCTTTAAATATTCCCCCTACACCTCCTTTAGATCCTCAATGGCATGTCCTTCCCATTGCTCCATCTTTTCGGCTTCAAGTTCATAAACCTCCAAAAATTCATCAGCATCTAATACAGCCAACCTGGCTTCTACCTTAGCCAAATCAATTCTATCTCTATCAGCCTTGGCCTGCACCTCCTTTATGATCATGATATGCTCCTCTCTAATTAAGGTGACCTAGCCCTCTGTTGTGACATGGCCCTCTGTTGTTGCAGCCTACCTCTCTGTAGCCCTGTCTAGATCCTCTTGTTGCTATACAAAGTCCTTCTCCTTCCATCCCATGGCCTCCTTCATTTTCCCCCTTTCTTCCTTGAAATCCTTGTTGGCCTTCTGGAGGTCCCTTATCTGGCTCTGCATCTCTCCTAGGCGGTCTGCCTCCATTCTCCTCCTGGGTAGCTCTTCCTATAGGGGTTCCTAATGGCTTTTCACCATCTGGATGATTTCATCCTTTTCACCATCTGGATGATTTCATCCTTTTCTTTTATTGTAGCCTATAGTTTTGTCATCTCTTTTAATCCATCAATCATACATTATTGCAAATAGCTGAGAGCTCTTTGTACCCAGTCCGTGTCAATGTTTTTTGGAAAGTTCACAGCACTCATAGTAGCAGGGTGGTCAGCCTACACTTGTTTCCAACTGTAGGCTTGTGCTTGTTGTTGCTTCCTATTTTTCTACTGCTCCAATTGGTGCATCAGGATGGACTTGCCAATGTCGACCAAGTCCTCCTTGAGTTGTTTACTGCTTTTTGTTTCAACCGACCTGCTACTCCCATCCTTGGCCATTCTTTCCTTTTTGCTGGACTTCTTTCTGCCAAACTCCAAGATTCTTTTCTTCCCCAAGGCTATCTACTTCTTTCCTTGTCCATAAACTTGTTCCTGGGGCTTCTTAGCTTCTTTCTCGTTGGGCTTTCTCTCCTCTTCTTATTCTGTAACTTCTTTTTGGCCCTCCTCCTTCTCCTTTTCAGCTCCTGCTTATACGTTGAATAAGTCCGTCAAGTATAGGCCAATCTTTGTTCTGGTGTTTGGGTAGTTGATTTTCCTGGTTTCATCCTTTAAATTATTGTAAAGCACCTCAGCCCAAGCCACTTGCGTTCCTGCCTCCGCTGCTTTCACCATCCTATAGGCTTTTCTTGACATGCAATATGGCTTGTGTGTGAGATTTATCATCTCCACCATAAAGCATATTTACTTCTATCGATTGTCGTTTATTTCACCATCCTATAGGCTTTTCTTGACATGCAATATGGCTTGTGTGTGAGATTTATCATCTCCACCACAAAGCATATTTACTTCTATCGATTGTCTTTTATTGTGCCTGTTATTTTGAATTCTTTAGCCTTGCCCTCCAGTGGGCCAAACTCCTTGATTAATTCATCGTCCACCATTGGCGGCTGGCTTGACCTCAGCCTCCCCTTTACCTGGAAATCTAAAGACTTCAGCCACATAAAGGGGGTTGAATACCCTTTTCTCACCTGATGGGAGCGTTATGATATTTGATTTTTGCAACTGCTCTCTAGTTGTGTTGGAGCTCCTCCCACGATGGTAGCTCTGCAAACTCCTTGCCCCATCTTCTCCAGCCACTAGGCATGCTTGTCTACCTCCTTGTATAAGGTGAATGAGAGGAAGTAAAATTTTACCATTTTCTCGGTGTCGATTGCACTGGGGTTGAGAGACAGAAGGCGAGGGTGGAAGAAGATCTTAGAAATAATATGGCTTAGAGCACAAGGTAGAAAGAATTTTTTGCACATTGATTTTTGAATTAGGATTTCAATGGAGAGATAGCCGACCATTGCCATGATGCACACCTGGGTATGGCCATAACTGCTCGACATCTTCATGATTCCCCCAAATCTCTTTCACAATCTGCTAGCCATGAGTTCCTATGCCCTTTACGAGGTCATTAATGATTGACTGGTAGGTGACGACGACATGACATGTGTCCCTTTCCATTCATGCGCCCTTTTTTGAGGTGGTAACTTCAATTTTCCTACCACCTCCATGGTGCTGCCAGTTCGCTCCTCTATTTCTGTACATACTAGAATTATATTTACATATGTACATCCTAATTGGTCATGAGATCTCCTCTAAATCTTGGTCCATTATCTAACAGGAGTTCCAAAGGAACATCAAACTTACAACACATGTCTTCATACACAAATTTATCTACTTCTTTGGCTTCAATTTGCTTCATAGCTTGAGTTTCCACGCCCATTTTGAAAGATAATCCACAACATTAAGAATGTCACACTTTCCTCTGGATGTCATGGACAAAGGACCCATTGCATCAATACCCATCTTTCAAAAACATCAAAAGACAAGAATGTATGTTTGAGCTCATACTTTAACACTCTCTTGCCCAATTGTTGACATTGTACGTAAGACCTACACCATTATGACATCCTTTTGGATGCTAGGCCAAACACATGTACAAAAAATCTGATGATCATCATGAAAAAGTAGATTACAAAAACACTTTGGATGGAGGAGTATAACCAAAATAAGCTATAACTAATTTAATACTCCTCTTTATCTCAGCTACTATGTCGGTGACTGTGATCCTCCCTATCATCATTACCTCTGGTGTCCTGTTGCCCCACATTGCTTAGTGGAAGGTGATAGTCTAGCTTGAAAAGATTGGGGGAGGAGAGAGAACTTGAGCTCTTGCAAACACACACACACTCACACAAGAATAGATAACATATACACAAAGATGGAAGGTTGAAATATTCTTCTTCTTATTACTCTCAAAAGAAGGCTCCAAAAGATATATAAAAACCCAACATAAGTACTAGAGTACTATGTACAAGAGGTCCATAATGTGAACACAATAAATAGGTGAGCTGGTAAGATAAGTATGCCATAACTCGGTTGGACTAGGTAGGTGTAATCTAGTTGTAGAATCACTGGCAAAAATATATCATGTTAGCTACCACACACACCAGTGGTGTAAATGTGAAATGGTCATGAGTAACTACTCATGTTGATCTTGACATCTCAATGCTCCCCCCCTCAATATCAAATCCATCTCCAAGAGTCCAAGCATATTGCAGAATTTGTGAAGCTTCTCTGCTCCTAAGGCCTTGGTGAAAATTCAAGAAAGTAAAATTCTATTTGATGTCTATTAAATCAATAAAGCAAAGTATGACACCCTTAAGATGGGATTATAATCATATTTAGGATAGAAAATTACAAGGTTGGTTTTATAAAAGGAGATGTCGCGCTGCTAGTAAAACAGATCTAGGGTGTTTGGGCATGTAAGAATTCTAACCTCTTAAGTTGGTTGAGGCAAATCAAAAGCCTAATGTAGGAATTTGAAATGATTAGAATTGAGCATATGTTTAGAAGCAAAAATAGGGGTGCATATACATTAGCAAATCAATAGCTTGATGTGATGATTGGAGCAACAAAATTCCAAGAACCCAAGTTTCAAGGCCTGGAATACTTGAAAGAGGTCATCCACTTCTTGCTTCCAGGAGAACCCCTAGGAAATCTCACTAAGGTGTAAAAACACAGGTTAGTTCGAAAATCTGTCTTATCAGTTGATTGGGGAAGACTTGTATCACAAAGGGAAGGATTTAGTGATGAGAAGGGTTTCATCATCCGATGAGATTTGTCACATTCTCCAATCTTGCCATGATAGAGTATGTGAACCATTTTCCACAGGAAATCACAAGCAGATAGATTTTAATGGTAGGATACACTTGACCTAGCCTACACATGGATGTTCAACAGTGGTGTAGAAGGGCTTGTAAAGCTTGCCAGCTTGCAAGGGATAAGCGCCTCACTTGTGAGCCACAAAATCCCATTTTCTCTTTTGTTCCATTTGAGAAATGGGGAATTGATGCCATTGGTCCCCTCTCCCAAGAACCCAGTCAGGAAAAGTTTACATTATTGTGGTTGTTGTGATTACATGACCAGATGGATAGAGCCAGTTATAGCACTAGGAGAATAACAACTGAAGATGTTGGTAAGTTCATGTTTAGTAATATTTGTTGTGTAGGTTTGGAACACTCTTGGAGCTAGTATCAGGTTATGGACTAGGATTCAGGGCAGATTGTCTTCAAGAACTTCTAGATAGATCGAAGATCAAAACATAGGTAGTCCACCCCCTATTATCCTCAATGTAATGGTCTGGTGGACAAAATTAATGGGGTTTTGTGCAAGATAATTATCAAGGAGGTGAACAGATCGAAAGCAGCAGCCTTATGGGCTTACAAAACGTCATTCAAAGCAGCCATGCAATTTACACCTTTTCATCTAGTGTATGGCCAAGAGGCCCTATTGCCTTTAGAAGTAGAGATTCCAAGCCTCAGAGTTTTGGTAAGAAGCCAATTTGAGCAAAAGTTTGAGGAGCGCCTACTGGACCTACACAGGCTTGAGTTTGATAGAGATCAAGCAATTAACTTTTACATGGAGCAAGTCGCCAAAAAAATAGAGACAAATTCAATGAAGCCCTCAAGGAAAAAGGTTTGAAGGAAGGTATGCTTGTCTTGAGGTATGATAGCAGATTGGATAAGAGGTTTGATGTCAAATGTTTTCAAAGGTGGGAAGTCCCTTTCATTATCTAGCAAAAGTTTTCAAATGATAGTTTTACATTGTAGGATTTGTCTGGCAAAGTACACAAAACCAGGGTCAAGGCTGGAGGTTAAAGCCGTACTTCCAAAGGGTTGACTTCATGAGAGGTCTAGATGGACTCGTCATCAAAGAAGTAGTATATGAGGGAGAGAATTCTTCCTCGACCATGGCAGCAACATCAACAAGCTAGAGACATGAATGCCTCTAGCTTAAGGGGAGGGCTAATGATCTGAGGTTTTCACACCCACCACTTGGGCATCTAATTCTAGCCAAAACCCTCGCATGTGCTTGTACATAGTAGCTTGTGTCTTCATTTTCTCTCTTTATTACTGCACTTGGATGCCCTAATGGTTGTTTGGGGTTTTAGTTCATTATCTATGTCATTGCCTTATTGGGGTAGACAGGTATTTATTTTCTCTAATTGCTTTCCCTATAAGCGTGAGTATACAGCTAGGATCATATCTTTTCTTTTCCCTTTTACTGGATGGTCCACTAACTCTTACATATGTTAGAGATTCCTACTACTTTCATATATATGAATATGTATATATATAGGCATATAGGGTGAGTTATTTCTAGTGCGGGCCCCTGCACTTAAATTTTCTTTGAGTGCTACTTGGCTCACCTCTTGGACGCACTATACTTCATTTATATATATATATATATTGGAAGCCTTGTCTCCCCCTCTTGGAATCGTTTTTTAACTCCGGACCACCCTCTTATAGAGGGGGTGGTGGCTAATATGAAAGTAGAAAAAATTTAAAAATTTTCAAAAGGGTGTGGCACCCTTAGCTACACCCCCCCCGGCTATATGGAGTATGCAAAGGGGAGGACCCCCATCCCCACCTTACGGGATCTCCTCTCGGCTGCGCAACACGGCATCTCATTACCCCCGGCTCTGACGCAAAACAACAACCATCACCCCCCTCCTCTCTTGCTTCCACGGCAGCAGTGGGCCGCCACACAACCATGGAGGAGGCCGCCAACCATGTGGCCCCCTCCCCTTCTATGCGCAAGCGAGGGCCACCTGCCATGGGGCACAGAGGAGGGAGCTGCCCTCTCACTTCTTCTAAGAAGATTACTTCTTCTTTGAAACACTCTTTTAGTTTAGAGATTAACTCTTTACTCTAGCAAGCTTCCAATAAAGCTTGCCCTCTCTCCATTTCTAAATGTGAAATTTTAATAAGTGACTCTCTTGCTACCATTTCAACCAAGGACCTCTCATTTTCTAGTTGGTTATAAAGTTCATTAATGTAAGGTCCCTCGTCCTAGTTGGGACAAGGGGATCCTTTTGATAGTAGTTAAGTTCCTTGGTCTCCAATTGATGACACCTAGATTTCTAAAAAATACAAGGATATGAGCAAACGGAGGGAAGTGACTCTATCTTGCAAGGGAAATGTAGTCACTCTAACAGGAGTCTATTCCACCGATTGAACAGCACTCATGTGCGTGATCAGGGATGGAACAAGTCCACAATTGGTTCATAAAAGCCACACATTTTTCCCCTTTCCTTTATGAAGCACGGCTAGCTTGGTCCCCTAAAATGGAACTTTTTCGAGGCCCTATTTTTACTATGGATCGTAACTGAATAAATCTATTGGAAAGTCACCCAACTCCTCAGGTCCACCCATCCATAGGATGGTGCCGTCAAGGCATCCATCCACTCACTTTCAACCCACTCACCCAATCATTTTTGTTATCTAATTTGTTCCTACCACACTATGAAACACATTAAAACAAGTCCTTTAATTAAAAAGTTCCACAGTGTTCAACAGCCTTTACATAGTGCACAATTTGGAAGCAATAATATTTACATTAAAACTCTAATACATGATTAGAAAATGATTTCCATATTCATGCTACCACTCAATCCACCATCCATTTCGTGGGGGTCACTATATGTAAACCCTCTATATCACGTGCGTTCAAGGCCTAATTTAAAAACCCCTTATCTGTAATTTTTTCATGAATAAAACACACCCTTTTCTTATTCAATCTGTAAATACCCCCTTTAAATGGTACCCTTATGTATGTTAAAAATGTGTAAAAAAGGGATTTAAAAAACCCCTTCTGTTGGAACCTTTGATCCATGCATTCAACTAAGTTTTCATGTCTTTCCATGGTGATGTTATCATTGTGATCCATTTTATCACATAATTTGCACATGAAGTACAAAACAGTATTCATTTCTTCACCAATCCTAGGTACTTCCAATACATTAGCATTCTCTTGGGTCCCTTCATTTGGCATTGCCTTCTTCTTCATGCACCACCTCATGTAGCTCCTTCATCACTTGATTCATGCTCAAGGACTTCTCTATAAGTGCTCTTCCCCTTGGAATTTTGTCCTCTTCCCATATTGCCGTGCTAAGGAAAGTCCGATGAAGAAGATATTTGGCTTATTATTAGAGATGTAAAGTGATGTAGACACCAAATATCAACTCCACTTTGACATAGTCATCATCACCCTATATCACTTCACTTGGGTTTATGCTCGTGATGTCACCTGCACTTGTCCGATTTGGTATGAACTTTAGCTTGATGGAAAGATCTTTGGATGTAGAACACACCTATATGATTGAATTGACCAAAGTCAAACCTTAACACCTTTATGTTTTGATGGCTGTGGGATGAAAGTAAACTTTTGATTTTTGACCAACTAAATGATATCCAAATGAGGTGATCAAGGGCTTGTCTTGAAGCTTTCAATATACATAATCCAACCCATCAAGCTAATTCAATTTAGTTTGGACTATTTTTTACTGATTCAGGGGTCCCTATGCGATCAACTGTGCCAATTTTGACTTGGAAAATCAACTTTGATTTATGCAATCTTGGGATTTTTGCTTAAAATGTGTGCTTTCAAGCTATGCAACCATGTTTCCATCAGCCCTAAGCATTTTTTTACTAGTAGGCCAACATTTTCAACTTGTTGTCCATGAAAAACAGTGTGATAGAAGATGTCCAAATTGACCACCCTTCCGATGTCTGATTTGAGGCTTCATAGAAAGCCCTAAATAGAGGCTATCAAGAACCCCAAATTACTTCAAATCAGCCCAAAAGGTTTAGGATTGAATTTCACTTTTCCTTCAGCTTATATGCCAGTCAAATTTTCTCGACAAGTCTCAAGTACACATATTTTGACCCAATGTTGCATCCTCTACATCCATAAGCATGTATTGCATCAAGAGTGGCACTTGGCATGACACTTCAGAAAAAACTTGGAATAACCTATATGCATTTCCATCCAAATTGCAATCCCAAAGTGACTCACTATGTGTGACAATCCATGCATAACCTTTGTCTAAATGCAGCCAATTGTCAATATTTGAATGACTTAAAACTAGTTCTGTAATTGGACACTAAAGTGTCTTGTTTCTCACCAAAACTTTGGAATTTTTTGGGGAACCTAGAAACAACATTTCTACACCTTGTTCTGTAATTGAATGACTTAAAACTAGTTCTGTAATTGGACACTTTAGTGTCCTCAGGACACTAAAGTGTCTTGTTTCTCACCAAAACTTTGGAATTTTTTGGGGAACCTAGAAACAACATTTCTACACCTTGCTTCAACCATAGGTCGGTTAAAAGTCAAAAAATAAAGGGGATTTTTCATGATGTCAAAACACAAGCTATATTAGAAATTTGACAAAAAACTCTAACTTGAAATTTTCATTGAAATTTGAAGCTGTTTTGTCAAAAATCCCATAAAATGCCTATAACTTCTTGAATAAATCATGTTTTTCATGTTTGTAAAAGTCAATTGGTAGAACTTGGGGTTTCAAAACAACACAATCTCCTTTAGGTCCTAGTTCCTAAGCTACTTCTTATGAACTATAACAAAAATCTCATATTACCAAGATGCTAAAAAAGAGGAAAATTTTGGCCTTCCAAAGGTACTTCCATAAAACTAGGATTATGTTACTGCAAATTGGCAATCGAAAATGATTATATAGTTCAAAACCAAGTTAATACATATTTTTTTGGGTCCCAAGCTCAAGTAAATCTTGCTACTTGAGCGCTATCTTAGTTTTTTAATCATGCTACATTTTTCAAAATTTCTAAATTCTCTCTCAACAACCATGAAACAAAGGTTTTAGGTGCCCAAATTATGTTTGTACAATGTACCTTAGCGAAATTATTCTATACAGACAAAATGTTGCAAGTTTACTAAGGAATGTAATGCGTATGACTCAAGAATCTAAATCCAGAATTTTTATTGTGTGCAGTTTTGACATTTTGAAACAATTAATATTTGTAGCTTACTAAGGGGCTTTTACATATAACTTTAAGATCTCAATGGATAGAGTAAGCATTGTATCACCTTAAAAAACTTGCAAACACATTAAAACCATGCATTGGTTTGGATACATGGATGCTAAAAAGTGGTGTATCAAACACACACAACTTGCTACTATTTTAGACACTCTCAATTGAATTTTATTTCATGTGAAACTTGGCAAAATCTTTGACACAAATATGAAATAATTACTTGGAATTTTTCACTGGGCACGTAGTGATTTTTTTCTCTAAGCTTATAAGGCGGTTTTCTCAAACTTGAGTTGCAGTCTCATGCAAGTCCTATTTATGGGTGTAATTCCTTATCGTTCCAGCATCCAAATTGCAAGGTTATATTTTTTAAAGACACACTAGGTCACATATTCAAACTCCTCAAGAGGGATTTTGAATATGTCTTTCCTAGCGCAAGTAGCATTTTATTTGCATCGTCTAAAAAAGGACACTTAAGTGTCCTTTTTTGGTACCAAACTAGTGTTAATAAGGTATTTTGACGGATGAACGTGGTCGTCGGTGGAGAGATTTTGTTTGCCAATCTCTCGGCCAAGCCTTCCCACCCCTTTACCAAGGTTAAAAGTCCAAGAAGGAAAAGGTTGGGTTCATTCAATTCACCATCGATGTACCTAATCCTCCATCTATCTGCTTTTCCAAGGCGTTCATAGATGGATTCATGAATAAACTATCCTTGGCCTCTTCACACACACACACACACACACACACACATACATATACACACACGTGCATGTGTGTGTGTGTATATGCTTGTATATATGTATGTATATATATATATAATAGGTGTGTGTGTGTGTGTATGTGTGTATGTATGTATATATATAGTGTGTGTGTGTGTGTGTGTACACACACACACACACACACACACACATACACACACGTATCTTGAAAATTTCACTAGAGAAGGTAAGCCAATTTGGTGGGTGGATGTTAAGTGCTGGTAGGTAAAGAGATTTCCACATCTCCATTTTCACAATATCATGGTTTGGATCTCGTTGGATAAAAGCTCATTTGAGCTCTATGTCTTTGGTAATTTGGAATCCAAACCAAACATAGGAGGTACATGGCCCTACTTTATGTTAGCAAGGACAACACTCTTAATGTAGAGTAGGTCCCCAAATTGAGTGCCAGTGTGCGGGTAGTGGTTCCCATGGCATCTATGGTACCCTATATTTGCATCCATGTTACACCATTTAAATGAAAACAAAGGCCTTTGGCAAGTTCCTTAAGCTCATCCTCAAGGACTTTGTTACAAGTCTGATATTTATTCATTAGGGCATTGCCAACAAAGCTGCTAGTTCTCTTCGTGGTCTGAAACTAGTCATTGAAAGGCCATCTACCCATAGGTTGAGACTTCTATGTGTTGAGGTTGATTCACATATTCTGGTCCTTATTGTTTCTAAGTAGATTTGATTTGTGTCCCAATCATGGACAAACATGTGTCATGTCTGAATGGATGACCAAGAATTACATGAAGTTTTCCCAAGTCTTTGAAAATCCATCACAACAAAGGTATGTTTCAAAGTTAAGCTAATTGTTTTGATGTTTAAATCATGTACCATCCCTAATAGTTTATCTAAGGATTCGTCAATTAGTTTATAACCATTTTGACTAGTTAAAGTGTTGGTTTACCCCATTATCTAAGAAACATTCTAGGTCTTTGAAAATCCATCACAAAACAGAGGTAAGTTTCAAAGTCAAGCTAATTGTTTTTATGTTTAAATTGTGTACCATCCCTAATAGTTTATCTAAGAATCCATCAATTACTTTTATAACAATTCTGACTGGTTAAAATGTTGGTTTAACCCATTTTTCCCACCATTGCTAATACAGCACTACCATCTAGGATTGCTCTCTTTTTGTTTTCCATACTTAATGGACAAGAATGCATTAGTTTCATCGCTTTCAAAGTATTGTTCGAGTTTATTGATGGGTATTTTTGGAGGTTTAGTGCGTCTCGTGGAGCACCATGGTGTTTACATGGAGCAATGTGGGCTATTCTTATTCCTCAATGCTCTCCCTATTCATGAAATAAAGTTAGTGTTCTCTTCACCTCCTCTCGAGCAATGTGGGCTATTCTTATTCCTCAATGCTCTCCCTATTCATGCAATAAAGTTAGTGTTCTCTTCACCTCCTCTCGTATAACCATAATGTAGATTGTGAGAGATTGCTAATGTTGAGGGTTGGGCATGCTTACTTGATGGGATTGTCTTTCTTCTTTTCCCTCTTCTTCTTCTTCTCCTCTTCATCTTGAGCCTTTAGGCATAGCATAGTGGTGGAAGCTCTTGAGATTTGCCACTCCAAGCTTCAAAGAGGACCATAGCACAACACAGTGGACGAGGGAATACAACAGTGTGACAACACAAGTGGGGGGAATGCCTATGAATGGTGCTCTCCACATGCAAGGGTTATTAGCCTTAGAATTCCTAGTGTGAACAGCCTTACACACGGGCACTTTTTACCCTATGTTGGCAGGGGTTTTTTCCCCATGTGAACACACTCTACCATGTCAGCACTAGGGCTAGGGCTACTACTATTTTGTGCTACACACATTCATTATCATTATCATCGAGTACTTCCAACTATTGCTTATGGTCTCTCACTAGCACTCTATGCTTGATATGACTGTGTGTGATTATGTGTGCATGTGTTTCTGTATGTGTGTGCAGAGCATCTACTCCCTCATCTAGCATTGGTATCAAAGCAGTGTTTTTAGAGCCTAGTTTGAGTTTGGTTGTAGGGCCAATAGCTCCTCACCATTATTCTCTAAAGCAACGAAGAAAGCTGTACGTTGCTGGTGTCATTCAATTTTGCCGCTGTACATCCTAGGTAAGCTCTTACACTTCTCACACAGATTTAGGGTTTCTACCTCCTTCTGTACATTGCTAGTGTCATTAATTATCGCTGCTGTACATCCTAGGTACCCTCTCACACTTTTCACTTTTCACAGTTTTAGGGTTTTCGCCTCCTTTTGTACATTGTGTCATTAATTTATGTTGCCATACATTTTGGGCATTCCCTCGGACTATACTTAGCTCAAGTAAGAAGCTTTCAGCATTGAGCTTCTGTGTTTGTCGATTTCTGCTGGTTTTACTATTGCTATTGTTATTCAAGTACCCGCTTTCAACTTTTGGCATTGAACTTTTGCGTCCGTCAGTTTTTCCCAGTCAGCCATTCAGCATTCCTTTCGGCATTGAACTTCTATGTCCATTGATTTTGCTTGGTTAGCTATTTAGCTACGTCTGTCAGCTTTGCCTAATCAGCAGTTTAGCCTTTGGCTCTCTTAATTCATCATTCGGCTTCAACATTCACACATTCAACGTTCAACTTCAGTTTTTCTTGATCCGTCAGTTTTGCTCGATCATCCTTTCATTGCTTGGATTTTTGCTTTCAGCAGTAGTCTACTTTGAGCACTTGGCTTTCTGCATTCAGCTTTCAACATTCGACGCTCGACTTTTTGCTTTCAGCATTCAATAGTCAGCTTTCAACCTTCAGCTTTGTGCATTCAGCCAGTTGGCTGGGTTTACTTTCTTGGCGAGGTTTACCCATCAGCTTTTCGATTGAGCAATCAACTTTCCACATTCGGCCTTCTGCTTTGACACTTTGTGTTTAGCATTTAGCATTTGGCATTTGGCATTCGACATTCGGCATTTGGGTTTTAGCTCCGTTCAGCTGATTCCACATCCATCCATTAGTCGATTGAGTGTCCTTCCATTAGGCGGTTCAGATTTGATTCGTCATTTGATTCCACGCCTACCCATCAGCTAGTTCAACGTCCATCCGCCGTCAGCTGGTTCAGCATCCATCCGTTCGTTAGTTGGTTTTAATTCTGTCCGTCAGCAGCAGCAGCTGATTCTAACTTGATGACTTTGCCTTCAACTTCCGACTTGCTAATTCCATGTTAGCTTTCGACCTCCTAATTCCATGCCGATTTTTGACATGCTAATTCCACGTCAAATTTTGACTCGTTGATGCCACATCAGATTTCGATCTGATGATGCCATGTCAGCTTTCGACCTGCTGCTTCCATATCAGCTTCCAACCTACTGATTCGATGTCAACTTTTGACTTGTTGATTCCACATCAACTTCTAACCTGATATTTCCATGTAGCTTCCGACCTACTGATTCCACGTCAGTCGATTCCACCTCGCACCTATCGATTCCACATCCGCCCATTGATTCCACTTGTATCTTTCAACCTACAGATTGCTGATTTGGTAGGCTTGCACATGCATTGAGCAGACATTTGAAGTACTCTAACTCACTTGAAGCTACTGCTTGTGTCAGATGTACTTCAATTTGTCCATTCCTTTGATGTGTAAAATGTTCGGAAACACAAGTGATTTGTTTGGCATGTTGTCCATTGAGGACAAGTTGGATTGCACCAACTATCCTATGTGGGCATATATGATGAGGTATGTACTAGTGACAAAGAACATGTGGGTATATGTAGTTGGTCCCACATGTAGTTGGTGCTGACTTAAGGCCTGTTGGACCCACATCCTCCAGTACGTCAGGTGGATCCACTGTCAGAATCAGTGAGTCTGGTTCTAGTGGAAGTGTCCCACCTGCACCTATTCCTCCTACATTAGAACAATTCATATGGGATGCTAAAGATAGGTAGGCACATGCCTTGATTGATTTCTCTTGCAAATAGCAAGTCATACCTCATATTCGTTCATGTACTTCTTCTAAAAGTGCATGGGATATACTTGCCTCTCTGTATCAAATCCGCAATGAAGCTCGAGTTACCTATCTACGGAAAAGGTTGACTTGGAGCATTTGGCTGAGGATGAATCTATGGATGCATTTTTGACCAGTGTCAAGGATCTGAGAGAGCAGTTGATCAATATTGATGAGGTGATTCCTGATGGTTCTTTTGTCTCTACAGTTCTTAATGGCTTGCCTAAATCCTATCAAGGATTTGCTAACACTCTTTGCCTCCTGACAAAGAGGAATACATATTTGTACACATTTGATGATTTGGTAGCTCTCTTGTTACAAGAAGAGCAGTCTTGTTCCAATCAGAATAACATGCTTGCTTTTGATCAAGCTTTTTCTGCCTCCCATGATGGCAAAGGAAAATCTGGGGCCACTTCTCATGCTAAATCTAAGGGCAAATCACAAGCCCATTTAGATCCTCCTAAGTCTGAAGAGGAGAAAATTGAGAAAAAGAAGAGATGCAACTATTGTCAGAAACCTGGTCATGTAATTGAGGAATGCCGGAAGCGGACAGAGAATGAGAAAAAGAAGCAGCAGAAAGGTCTTACTCTGCGACTACAACTGATAATGCCGAGGAAGCAAATTTTGCACATGATGGCTATGCCTTAACAATCACATGCAATGTTTTGCTTGCTTCTTGTTTGTCATTATCGGATGTTGATTGGTACTTTGATAAAGATGCATAATTGTCAGCTAGTGTTAGTTTATCTGATGTATCGGAAGAGGCTAATTGGGCTCATGATGATTGTGCCTTAGTCACTACATCGTCATTGCATGATGTTGCTCTGCCAGTAATCGATCTTGGTGATGATCCGTACTCTGACAATTATGCTTTATAACAATTGTCAACTGAGTTATCTCTATGACTGTTGCATTTGAGGGGAGACACATGTTGTGTATTGCTATTGGTGATGCCTGTGGTCACTTATGCATTTGACCTCTCAATTGCACTTTGTCTTGGGAGACATACCTTTATGCAACAATGCTTACTTGCTGAGATGTATTAATTTCTTTCCTCGCTTCATGTTTGAGTTTCCTCCCCTTTGCAACTAATTTACATGGATGCTACTAGTGTTAGACCGTTACATTGTCTTCATCTTTGGCTTTGTTGCCTTGTCACTATGCATAATTCAGGGTTTCTCTACATCAATCTATGTGCGATTACACATCTCTTTTATTTTTCCATACACACCATAGCGCATGGTGTTACTCAAAGGTTCCCTTATACTCTCATAATAATGGCTGGATGTATGCTTTGCTGTCCCCACTTGACAGATTTGTTATATTAGCCTGTTTCCATTGCTGATTAACACCTTGTCGTCAGCTTGACCATTGACTAAGGTTCCTTTATTGATGTATTGACATTCATTGGACCACCTTGACATCTTATGCATTGCTTTTGTCCATAGTTCTTACATCTTCATGCCATTATTTAGTACTGGTACTGAATCTGTTGAGCCTCCTTTGGCTCCAAACTAGCCTTCTGCTATTGCTAACAACCAGTTAATTCAACAACCCAACTTTCCCATATTACTCCAAATAAGCCACACTTTAATCAGGATGCCATGGGTAATGCATGCATTGAAGAGGTTCCCCACAGATAGCAACTAACTACACTTATGTCAGATCGGACTCGCACCACCTCTCCACATGCATCTCATTTTTTTAATTCCACCCTCGTTGCTTCTACAATAAATGAGGAGTCACTTTCTACTTTTGATGCATTAGAGGATAATAATTGGGCTGATTTGCTCGTGAATTTCAACTTTCATCGTTGAATTATAACATGCATTTGATATTACAAACATGAGGCTTTTGCAATATTATTTGGGTATCCAATTATTCAGCAAGCTATATTGGATGCCTTACATATCTATGCACAACCCGTCTTGATATTTAGCATATTGATGCATTGATCTGGCACTCGACATGAAACGTGTCTTTCATAACCTTCAAGGAATCCAAGACTTTGCATGGTTTTATAGCAATGTGTCTTCTTTATTCTTGTATGTCTATACTGACATTGATTGGGCAAGATGCTATGACACTTCTATGCACAACCCCTCGGGGGGTTCACCTTTAAAAAATGTTGCATATCACGTGCGTTCAAGAGGTAATAAAAAACCCCCTCTACTTACATGTCACACGCTAATAAAATGACCCCTCTTTCTTAAGAAACTTACAACTTTTTTTCAAAATTGGATAAAAAAGCCCCTCCTGTATATGTAAACCTGTAACTTTTTGGAATTTAAATACCCCTCTTAGATGAACTGACGTGCTACACTTACATACTTTTAGGTGAACCCCCCGGGGCACAACCCGTCTTGATATTTAGTAGATTTATGCATTGCTCCAGCACTCGGCATTGGTAAGAAGTGAAACGTTTCTTTCGTAACCTTCAAGGCACTCAGGACTTTGAATTGTTTTACAGCAATGCGTCTTCTTTATGCTTGTTCATCTACACTAACATTGATTGGGCAGGATGTTATGACACTAGGGTGTCAACCAGTGGAAACTTTTTCCTTCTTTTGGCAGTTCATGTATTTCATAGCTCAGAAAGAAGTAGATGACAGTGACCATAGCTACTGTGGAGTGTGTATGGCTCCATTGTCTATTGGCAAATCTTGGTATTAGATAGCCGTCTTCTACCACCATTTTCACTGAAAGTTGGAATATATAAGCAGTTGTGCAAGATCCAATTTTTGCCATAGCACATTGAGGTGCCTCATCATTATGTCAGGGAAAGGCTCTATGCAGAGAGATTGCCTTGACTTATGTGCCTACACAGGCCAATGTGGCAGATGGGTTTACCAAATCCCTTTCCAGAGAAAAGTTTGAGGCTTTCTGCAAGGCTTTGATCTTATTACCTCTACCAGGGTAGTCTGCTACACCCTGTACATGTTCACACCATTCACTTTAGGGGGGTTTTCTAGCCTTGGAAGTCATGGTGTGAACAACCCTACACACGATCACTTTTTACCTTGTGCTGTGCAGGGGTTTTTTCCCCATGTGAACACACTCTAGTGTGTTAGCCACATTAACCCTAGGAGTACTTTGTACTCCACACATTCATTATCATTATCATCAAGTACTTCCAGCTATTGCTTTTGGTCTCTCTCTTAAACTCTATGCTTGATATGACTGTGTGTGTGTGTAGAGCATCTTCTCCCTCATCCAACTTACCCTATGCTGGCATGGTTTGTTTGCCCATGTGAACACACTTTAGTGTGTTAGCCACATCAGCGCTAGAGCTAGGGCTACTAGTACTTTGTACTCCACACATTCATCATCATTATCGTTGAGTACTTCCAGCTAGGGCTACTAATACTTTGTACTCCACACATTCATCATCATTATCATTGAGTACTTCGAGCTATCGCTTTTGGTCTCTCTCTTGCACTGATACGACTGTGTGTGTGTGTGTGCAGAGCATCTACTCCCTCATCCAAAAAGGGTGAAGCTCTTGTGAGCTTAGCTAATCAGTAAGGCCCCCCCCACGACACATGTTTGAGTGGTGAGTGCTAAGGTAGGTGCTTGCCACTCTTAATCGAGGTTTATCTTCACATTCGCTAGGCGGTGGTCTAGGGCCTGCTACCTTAAAGGGTATGGCAATGCTCTCTTTGTATAGAAGTTTTATTGGATCTTTAATCTTTGATGCCATTGATCCTCAGTGTTAATGAACTCAGCAGTATTAAAGTCTTCTACCAGGATATGCTGAAGGATTTTGAGATTGTGGTTACGTGGTTGTATGTTCACCTTTGTTTCTTGGTTGGCTTTGGGCCTCCACACTAATTGTGGAGAATCTTTAGGTGTGTACTCTCTAGGTTTACATGCAAGAGAGGGGGCTTCCTTGGTTTTGCTCTTGTCAAGCTCTTGTGGGTCCTTAAACAATCTATCAAATAGATTGTCTTCCCCTACAAGGTCTTCATTGGTTTCCTCAAGCATTTGTGTTGATTCCAAAGTTGGTTTGGGTAAGAGCTCATGGATTAGTTCAAGAGGTGTTAAGAGTTCATATTCTTGCATTAATCCTAGCAGAGGTTCTAGTTGTGTGTGAACACTTTGAATTGATTCTTGTGCATGCTCCATTTGAGCTTTTTTAGCACAAGGTTAGGAAATTCGTGTGTTTTTTTGGTGCCCCTTGAGCTTTTGGTGGGTTGACAGATGCATTAGGTGTAAGGTCCTCTTTTTTGGATGAGGCCGTATCAGTGTGTCGGCGGATCCACTTTGAATTGGCACTTTGTCATTGCCCTCACCAATGCGGTGAGAGAAGACTTTCTTTTTGCCAATAATAGTAGTTTTATTTTTTGTTTGTGCTTGTTTCCCTGTGAAAAACCTTCGAAGTTCATGCTTCAACATCTTTTGTAGCTTCCAACTGCTTTGGAATTTTGGAGCTTTGGCACTTTGTTTACGTCCATCATTTTTTGTGGCATTAGCAGGTTGTTTGTCCTTTGGTCCCTTGGCAACTGGAGACTACTAAGCTTTATCCTCCTTTGATCCCAATACATGTTCTTTCACCTGCCTGTGAGGTCGAAGTTTGTACAACCTTTTTTTTGCAGCTTTTTTTACTTTAGCTTACAAGAATGTGAGCATGTTCGTGGGAACCATCGTGATTAAGGCAAAGTTGCATACTTAGGAGGAGTAATGCAAGGTTTCATCATGTGTGGCGATATAGGTACAAGTGTCCCCACACTTATCACATAGGGGTAGGTGCAAATTAAAATGAACCAAGTGATGAAATAAAGCATCATGCCAAAAAACGGTAGTCCAGATGGTGGAAGTGTCTAGATGGTGGAAGTGTTCGAGTGCCTCCCTGATGTCGTGGGATCGAATCTCCTTGGATTAAACCGTGAGGCACCTGGGTGTGTGCTCAATTCAAGTTCTCTCTCTAAAAAAGAAAAAAAGAAAAAAAAAAGAAGACATCAAAAAAGCAACTTTTTTTAAAAACAATCACACATAAGGGTAAATGCAAATTTTGCATTTACTCGGCGTTCCACTCCTCTGCAGAGCTCACCACGTAACGATCCAGAAGAAGGGCTCACCACTTAACAACCCGAAGGACTTCGTCATTGGTCCCTATGGCATGTAGAGACGTGGACTTCTTATGGAAGGAGTACTTCAGGGATCCCTCCCAATGGTGGGACAATCGAACTAGCAAGGTAAGCACTGTTTTACAATTACATGAGAGGACACGAAAACCTATTGGCTTTCCTGAGTTATTGTTTTGCATCACAGAGAAGCTCAAGATCCCCAGACTTCAAACATAAAATGACAAAGGAATCGCTGTGGATGAATGGCTGGCACAATCCATCTTGGGTCCAAGAGGAGCTCAGAAGAAGAGGACAGCAACGAGAGTTCTGTGTGCAGAAGGATAAGCGGAGGAAGAAGGCCAAGGAAATTCACCACAAAGCACGACAAGGAGATAGCAACAGTAACCACCAGGAGTTTCAAGAGAATACTGCTCTTGTAGCCTTACTAAAGGCTTGTGCCAAGAAAAAGGACCTCTTCAAAGGCAGCAGAATACATGCTGATATTCTCAAAAGGGGGTTGCTTGAAAAGAACATTTATGTAGGCACTGCCCTACTCAATATGTATGCCAAATGTGGTGCACTTGCAAAAGCGCAAGAAGTGTTTGACGAGCTTCCAGTTCGGGATGTAGTTGCCTGGAGTGCCCTGATCGCAGGATATGCCCAACATGGGCATGGTCATGAGGCTTTGAACTGCTTTGGACGGATGCGAGAGGAGGGCCTCTCCCCAGACGTAGTCACCTTTACTTGCATCTTGAAAGCCTGTGGCAGCATAGGAGCAGCTAAGAAGGGCGAAGAGATACATGCTGAGGTCGTCAGGCAGGGCTTATTGGAAAAAGATATTGTGCTTGGCACTGCGTTGGTGGACATGTATGCCAAATGTGGTGCACTTTCAAAAGCACAAGAAGTGTTTGACAAGCTTCAAGTTCGGGATGTAGTCTCCTGGAGTGCCCTGATCACAGGATATGCCCAACACGGGCATGGTGTTGAGGCCCTGAACTGCTTTGGACGAATGCGAGAGGAGGGTCTCTCCCCAGATGCAGTCATCTTTACTTGCATGTTGAAAGCCTGCGGCAGCATAGGAGCAGCTGAGAAGGGTGAAGAGATACATGCTGAGGTTGTCAGGCAGGGCTTACTGGAAAAAGATATTCTGCTTGGCAATGCATTGGTGGATATGTATGCCAAATGTGGTGCACTTGCAAAAGCGCATGAAGTGTTTGACGAGCTTCCAGTTCGGGGTGTAGTCTCCTGGAGTGCCCTAATCGCAGGATATGCCGAACACGGGCATAGTGATGAGGCTGTGAACTGCTTTGGACGGATGCGAGAGGAGGGTCTCTCGCCAGATGCAGTCGCGTTTACTTGCATGTTGAAAGCCTGCGGCAGCATAGGAGCAGCTGAGAAGGGAAAAGAGGTACATGCTGAGGTTGTCAGGCAGGGCTTATTGGGAAAAGATATTGTGCTTGGCACTGCATTGGTGGATATGTATGCCAAATGTGGTGCACTTGCAAAAGCGCAAGAAGTATTTGATGAGCTTCCAGTTCGGGATGTAGTCTCCTGGAATGCGCTAGTCACAGGATATGCCCAGCTTGGAAAGGTTGAAATTGTTTTTGACTCATTCAACAAAATGATAGAAGAAGGTATAGAGCCAGATCCGGTCACGTTTGTTGTTTTGCTTACTGCATGCAGTCATACTGGTCTAGTGGATGAAGGGCAAATTTACTTTGAGACTATGAGCACAGTCCATAGAATCATCCCAACTTTAGATCACCACACTTGCATGGTTGATCTTTTCAGCCGTTCAGGGCACTTTGACAAGGCAATAGGAGTGATTGAGAAGATGCCACCTTCTGATTGTTTTCCGCTTTGGTCTGCTCTGTTGGGTGCTTGTCAAAAGTGGGGAAATGTGAAGCTTGGAAGATTGGCCTTTGAACATGCAGTACAATTGGATGAAAAGGATGCTGCAGCATATGTGTGCATGAGAAATATTTATGCAGCTGCTGGCATGCGAGAGGAAGCGGACAAGGTTGAAGCTATGAGAATGGAAAATGGAGCATGGAAGATGCCAGGACGTTGTTGGTGGACTGATGCAAGTGGAAATGTACATTCGTTTATTGTTGGGGATGACAATCATCCCCAAGGTAAAAATATCTATGCGAAGTTAAAAGACATTGGTCAAAAAATATCGCAGGAAGGGTATTCCCCAGGTTCGCATTGGGTGTCACAAGACATTTCAGATGATGCAAAGGAAGATGTGCTATGCGGGCATAGTGAGAAGTTGGCCATCGCCTGTGCCCTCATCAATACACCTGAAGGGACACCTATATGTGTTACGAAGAACATGCGGGTTTGTGGTGACTGCCATTTTGCTACATCGCTTATATCAAAAGTGGAGCAGCGCAAAATTCAGGTCAAAGATGCAAACCGCATTCACATTTTCGAGGATGGAAAGTGTACTTGTGAAGAATATTGGTGATGGTAGTGCAACTGCCTAGACTTATCTTTATTTCACTCCAAATGTTGTTGCTAGACTGCTGAGGACAGAACTCTTGAGTATGCTGAACTGAAGCATGTGTTCTCTTTAAGCCTTTTTGCAATTTGATGATATATAGCAATTCTAGACGTGAGTTGTTCAGCTCAAACCAGTTTGACATCCAAAGAGTCTTCCACGTACAGTTGTTTTAATCAAGAATCTGCCACAATCATTGATGTTGTAGAAGTATATGCTACCTCCGAGTGGTCAGCTCAAACCAGTTTGATATCCTTTTCTCCATAGGATACAATGTTCACACTGTGGCTTTGAATATCATTAGTAGAGAGGACTTCCCTCCTATCTTAGAACACTCCTTGCATGCTGTTGTATTCAGATGGGGTAAATCATATGATGGGGTGAGATGGGACTTTATCCCTGGAAGTCCTAAAGAAGACTGGCAACACTCGTCATGACTTGGTCAAAACACTCATTTTATTGGACACATCGTGTAACTTGCAACATTTAAACTGCAGGCAGGAAAACATCATGAATGCTTGGTGTGACTCAAACTCGGCACCTCTACTAAGAACCACGAGCATCCTATCCTCTTGGGGTCACAAAGTTGCACCTTTTTCTTTCACGATGTCTTAAAAAAAAAATAAAAATGGAATATGTAAAATGAATTAAAAAGAAAACTTTATAATGCCAAGAATACAACATTCTCCGATAATCCAAGACCATCCAAATTCCTCAAATTCAGATGAGACTCTACAAACAATGGAAAGATTTGTAAAGCAAAAAGGTGCTCCCCAAAACCAGCGCCTTGTTGTTGCAAGGGTCGTTAGGGAGCTTATCTCAAAACCAAGCTAGAGTCAAACTCCATAGCTTCACCTCCTTGTGTGAAAAGCACGTGTGTCAAATGGTTCTCGCCTTTGTTGTCAAATTGAAGCGGTTGTTTGTATTCTAGGCGTTGCAAATGAATGAAGCCAATGCTTTTGTGGTCACCTTAAGCTTCAATCTACTTGGTTGCGAAGTCCCGCAAGGAAAGAGTAGAGAACAAGACAAGGAAATCTCGATGAGAAATAGAACATAACCGTCGTGGGATACTTACCAATGCTTCGATCTCGAATCCCTTGAGGCCTCCAAGTTCGCTTGTCAAGCTCCAAACTCCAAACTCCAAGCTCCACCTCCACATTGTCACCGTGGAGTCGCTCACAGCGTCACATAGACCAATCACACATTCTCTCATTCTCTCATACAAGCATAGACACACAAGCATGAAAGAGGCACAATGCTAGAATGCTATCACTCCTCACTCTCTTTCAAGTCACAAGGGGAGAGCTCTCAACAATAGCACAAAGGGGATTGTGTCCTTTTCATTATGAGAAAATACCTTATATACAATTGGTCCTTATTCACACTTGGGCGTCCAAAACTTACTAACCAGGCCTTGGGTGGTCAATATCTCATAATGTACAACCTTTATAGTGCCTTTGCATGACACTTATTAATGTCATCAATTGAGGATCATGTTGTTAATCCGAATGGGATTAACATTCTCCCCTTCCTGATGTAGGTTCTGTCCTTAGAACCTGTTATACCGAGGTCGGAAGACCTGGTCACCGAACTCATGTCGATAGAAGTTGCGTCTGGACTGGAGCTTTCGAAGAGTGCGACGGAATGCTGAGTGTGACTTCCAGAATCCAGTATCTATCATGTCTTCAAATGTCAGATGCATATAGATTGGAAGACATCATAAGCGGTGGTAATACAGCATCATTCCTCTGTCTGAAGGCCCTTGGTTCATGTCGAACTACAGGTGCTGTGCTTCAAAGCCATCATAGGTTTCGTTAGGTTGATCTATTAGTATCACCAATAACTTCATAAACCTAACACTGGCCACAATGGTAGGATCAGGTATTTTGTCCCATGCTGTGATCCAGGTTAGTAGTTGTTGTCTTTGTTCTTGAATATGGCCAAATGTTGCGTGTGTGAAGATGGGAAAGTTATAACAAACATGGGAGTCCCTGTTTTTGGCCTCTTGGAATTCCACAGCGGCGTCCACCAGGCATGTACAATGGATCTACCCGCAGTGTTGGTGGCGCACTCATGTATACTCTGCTGTATTCTGGAACTGTTAGAAACTCCTGCCTCCATGTGGGTTGGATTTCAAAATCTGTCAGTTGTGGCTCTTCCTCATTTGTGTGGATGGTGGTGTATGCACCTCTTGTGTGCACAGGATGTCACTTTCTCCATCTTCTATAATAGTAGCTGATCATGAACGTGACAAGTCGAATTTCCAGAGCAAGTCAGCTAAATGAGGGTTGGCGAGCCTTGTGTGTTTTGTAACATTTGCCCACAATGTTCCTTCTTCTGCCCAAAGGGATTAATTCTTCTAAGTCGGGATGTGGGGCATGGAGAGGGTATGGAACATAATGTTGCCTTGTGGGTGTGACTGCAGAGTATGCTTCTGGCATGATCTGTCGGGTAGGATCGAATAGAGTAATTTACATCAGGACTTGGAACATGAGCTTCGGCTTTAAAAGTGGATTGCCTGCTTGAATAAACTCGTACTTTGTAGCTGTCAAAGAATCCAAGACATTTCTTTCAGTGAAAGGCATAATATTATCATGTGGAGTCAGATCACGATGTCGTGCCATGGCACGTCTATGATGTGAAACCGTGCATGTGAGGCTGTCAAATACACATCCAGATGTATGGGGATAAGTGCCATGACGAATCATTATATGATGCTTGAGTATATATGTTCATACTGTAGATAAGGTTCAATAAGATGAGCTGAGGCTGAGCCAGGTTTTGAAGCCTTTGACAGTGTGGTGTGAATTGTGGAGGATTTTTTTTTATGCTTATGGAGAATTTTGGAGCTAGCAGATATATTGTGCCTTGATAGGACTGGATTTTGCTTGTGACATTAGCACTGAGACAGAGAACTTAATGGTGCATATTGGTCGGGATCTTGATCGTATGCTTTAAATGGCAAAATCATATGCACAATAAGGATGCTAAATGGAGCTAAGGCGTGAGAAAAACCTTTAGAAAGGTTATGGTATAAAGGTGAAAAAGAGTTGATTATATATATATATATATATATATATATATAGGGTCAACACTCCATAACAATGGAAGAAAGGGAAACAATAGGTGCATTGAGGATTTTAACCTTAATGCTAAGGTTATGTTTTATAACCTTAGTGCTAAGGTTAACAAAGCATTGGGGAATTTCTGGAAAGAGCGCAGCTTTTAATGGTATATACAGCTGGCAAAAGCTGGCGGGTATGGGCACCGAAATCGCCGCGGGAAAGAGAAAAAACGCCGGAGCTTCACGGCGGGAACCAGTGTGATAAAAAAATATATGCAGCGTTGAAGTTCAGCGTCGAATCAACCAGAGAATTTAACTCTTTGAATATATTATCTGCTTATGCTTTGTAGGTGCTAGAATTAGAGAGTAATTCTAGAGCTACTTAATGATGTAATTTTTGGGAAAATCATTTTCAAACCCGTCTGCAGCGATGCTTCTCCACTTGAATTTCCCTCGCATAATCGGCGAGCTGTATATGTTTGGAAAAACAAATTAGAAGATCCACGTGTGCAAATCGTAAGTGGAGTTTTCTTTTTGTTATTTATTCTCTTAAACTTGCTCTATGTGAATGGAGAAAATCGAATGTTTGATACTTCAAAAAGAAAATGGAAATGAATAGTGAGACCATGGGGAAAAGGCTAAAGAATTTGGAGCTCGGTGATTGGTGAAAAATGCATTGAAGCTGAGGGAAATTTGCCTTACTTTCTTCTCATATGGATTTGAAAATTATGAGTATGTCAAAGCTATGCCAAATGCAAAATTTTGCTTGTGAGATGTTAGGATATTAAGGCAGGTTTTCAGGTGATAAAGGATAACTCGAAATAATGGTTTTGAGGGCACTGGATGTAACACATGTATACTGGAAAAATTAGAAAGCTTTATTATGCCCACATGAAAATGGTTCAAAGGATTTCATGCAATTCTGTGCAATTATCTGGATGAATTCAAGGATGTATTGAGGGAAGAGGACACATGTATTTATCAATGGAAATAATGATGTTCAATACTCCTTGGGAAATCTTGTACGTGAAATACCTTGTTGGATTTGACATTCACTCTCACAGCTAGAAGTTTCGTACTTTCCTGGCTGTACCGCGCACTTCACGACAACTTTGGTGAACCCGACGTGAAGCTGCTGGGGTGAGAGTGTAGTGAAACATACAGGGAAGCTATGGCTGAGAATTCTGAGGGCCAGGGGGTTCATTTTGACCCTGGAGTTATGCAGATGTTCCAAATGTTTTCCATGTACATGCAACAGCAACAAGCTGCTGAGAGGGGACAGATTTCCATGACCAAAGCCTTACAATCAATTGTGAAAAAGGTAGATCAATTTGATGGGAAGGACATTACAAAGTATCTGCGCAATTATATAAAGGAGATGGAGCTAAACAGGGTAACTGAGGAGGATATGGTTCGGAGTTTCGAGTTGGTATGCGTTCCTGAAATAAGAGAGCGCATAAAAGGATTGCAGACAGCACAGGGTGGCAGAAATTGGGAAGAATTCAAACTTGCTTTAAAGGATGAATACTTCATGGAGGATTCTGAGCGAGTGACCAAACGAACTTTTTTGGAATGGGTCACAAAACCTAAAATGGGAATTTCTGCCACAGAATTGCTAAGGGAGTTTGAGAAGCGTTATGCCCAGTTGTCAAGAATAGAGCGTGCAACTTTGGACAGAGAAAAAACAGAGCTCTTCTTGCAGGCAGCTGGGAAAGATCTCCAGGAGACATTGGAAATCCTCCTTGAGGATAAAAATACAGAGCAAGGATTAAAGAGTGATTGGAATGATGTTGAGGATGCAGTCACTATGTTAGCAAAGCGGCAGCGGAGGAGGGATAAAATGGTGATGGGATCTGCAACCCCCATAGCTGCTGTTACCCCTGAGAGTTTATCCAAGCCAGCTGCCACAATTCCTAAGATAGATGGGCCGATGGATGAGCTTATCAAGGGTATGCGTGATTTAAAATTAAAGATGTCCAGGATCGAAGAAAAAGGTCTACCATTGGGGCAGGCTTCTATGCAAAGGCCTCAAATCAAAGAAGGGTTTACATATAGATGCATATGGTGTGACGACCCAGAGCATGCAAAGAAGGATTGTACCAGTTATAAAGAAGCTCTTAAAAATCAACTTGTGTTCTTCAAAGATGGGAAAATCCATCTTACAGAAACTGGACTTCCATTGAGTACAAACTTTGGGAAAGGAAGGATGAAAAAGCTGGTAGAGGATATGGTTGCTAGTCATGCCATTTCTATGGTCGAGGCAGCAACCTATGGATTAAAGGTTGGTCAACAAAAGCAGGGATTTGAGAATGATGAGGATTATGAGAATGAGAATTTTTGGCCGTCAACAATGGAATTAATTGCATCAAGGAAAGTGTCAAAGCAAGCTTTGCATGAGGCAGGTGATTGTATACGCCTTGAGACTGGCTGGGAGGAGCCTGTGGATTCTTTATCCATTCATGCCTATATTGCCAAATGCCAAAATAATGAGGCACAGGTAGAGGAGAAACGTAAAAGGGAAAATGAGGAAGGAGGGCCATCAAAAAGAGTTACACGTGGAAGTGAAAAGAAGGATCCTGGGCCATCACATATGCCTCCACAGCAAAGCAGACCTCCACATGATGTTTCAATGGAAGAAGTGCCAGTTAAAATGAAGGAGAAGGGTAAAGGGAAAAGTCCACTCTACAAGCTTCAATCTGATATTGAAGTTGCAACAGATCTCAAAAAGGTGCTTGAAGAGAGAATTCTAAACAGCAGGGTGGAATTCACACTAGGGGAAGTCTTGGGGATTGCAAAGAAAGAATTTCATGATGAGATAATTGATATTATACGAAGAAAAAGGCAGTCCATAATTGAATCTATTCCATCACAAGGGGAAGCAAGCACTTCTAAGACTCATGGTGTACAGGTACAGAAAAAGGAAGAGAGAGAAAATGTGGTGGAATGTAATCACTCTGCTGATGGGGCACGACAAGTGCGTTTTGTGGAAGAGGATGACGAAAAAGAAGTTCTTACAAAAAGTCATTACTCCAGGAGCCATTGGGCAAGAGCCACCACTGAAACCCTTGTCAAGATAGGTGATTTGGAAGAGCCATATGTCGCTCTAATTGATCATGGGTCTGAAATAAATCTTATGGCTAAAAATCTCTACAACAAATGTAAGTGGCCAATGGATGTGGATCATGGGTGGATGATTAAAGCAGCTAATAATTCATCTGGAGAGCTTTATGCAGCATGTCCAAATGTAAGGGTAACTATAGGGGATGTGAAGGATGATCAGAATTTCTTTGTTCAGGAGATGTCATCGTATCCCCTCATTCTTGGGCAACCCTACATTACAGCTGTAAGGATGGAAACAAAGGTTTTGGATGATGGTTCAGCTTATGCAAGAATAAGGAGTAAAGATGGCAAAAAGGCTGTTCAGTTTTTGACAGTTTGCATTAATCATGAAAGGAATCGTGAATTTCTTAGGGCACAGTCACTCCCAAAGATAAACAGAGAGTTTATGAATTACAGGGAGATGAGGGATTTTGGCCAGGTGCCATTGTAAAGCGGGATTCCAATGGTACAAGGGGAAATGAGTTCTCGCAGGACTCAATCAATGTAAATAGTTTTTCAGCAAATTTTCTGGGATTCTCCAGCTATGGGTCATTGGTTTTTGTAAAAAGCAAGGATTTAAAGCGTGGCATGCAAAAACATATACAAAATGAACAAAAAAGTTTTGAGCAGTGTGGTCTTTTGGAGAAGAATGAGTTTATTTCAGGGGTGCTTGATGAGGTGTCATTTATAGATACTATGGATGTACTTTTTGATATGAGAAGAGCATGCTTACAGGGTGGAAATGAAATGATAAAGGTGTCATCTGTGGAGATGTATGATATAATCCAGGAATTTGAGGGGGTGGAATGTAAAAACATGAATTGTGAGATGGATGCTCATGTTGATACAAAGTACAAAACGGTTGCAAAAAAGGTGAAGCCAGTTGCCTTGCCCTTGCCACCAGGAAGCAAGGAGAAGATAGATGAAGCTTCTATGCAGCCAAATCTTAGAGATCCGAAGAAAATTGGGCATAAATTTACTCAAGAAACTCTGAAAGAGCTGAAGATTGGTGAGAGGGATTTTCTGTTGCCAGTTGAAAGGGAATGCTTTGAGGAGATGCTTGTAAAACATGGGAAAGCTTTTGCCTTTCAGCCGCATGAGATTGGTTGTGTTGATCCAAGTGTAACAGCACCAATGGTGATCTTTACTGTTCCACATGTGCCCTGGAACCTGCGGCCAATTCCAGTACCAAAGGCTCTCTTGCCAAAGTTGATGGAATTACTAAAGGAAAAGATCAGAATGGGAATCTTGGAGCCTTCATGTGCCCCATATTCCAACAGATGGTTTACTGTACCAAAGAAAAATGGGACATTGCGCTTTATTCAAGATATGCAACCTGTAAACAAAGTCACAATCAGGAATGTGGGAGCAGGTCCAATTGTGGATGAGTTTGCAGAAGCATTTGCAGGGAAAGCTATATACTCTATGGGTGATTTGTATTCGGGATATGATCAGTTCCAGCTGGATATGCAAAGCAGGGACTTGACCACAATGAGAACTCCTTTGGGATTAGTAAGGATGTGTACCTTACCACAGGGAGCCACTAACTCAGTGGCACATATGATGAATGGAATGAATAAAGTCTTACGGGACTTCATACCACAAAAAACTATGCCATTTTTGGATGATGTGCCAATAAAGGGCTGTGAGGAGAAAGACAAAGATGGGAATTTGGATTCAAAAGGGTGCCGCAAGTTTGTGGCAGATCATATAAAGGATTGTGACATGATTCTATCCAGGCTTGAAGAAGTGAATCTTACTTTATCTGGGCAGAAATCAGTGTTTGGGGTTGGTGAAGTGCTAATAGTGGGACATCTTTGTAGTACTAGTGGACGCCGTCCTTGTCCAGCCAAGATAGACGCAATACAAAGAATGAAGGAAATATGCATTAATGTTACAGAGCTGAGGAGATTTCTTGGAGCATGCGTCTTTTATGTTATTTGGATCCCACACTATGCACATGTAGCAGATCCTCTTTATCAGCTTTTGAGGAAAAATCAAAAATTTTTGTGGAGAGCAGTACATATTAAAGCTATGCGGAAGCTGAAATATTTGCTCCAATCATCACCCATTTTGAGAAAGGCAGATTATGAGTGTGGCAGGCCTGTGATTGTTACAGTTGATACTAGTCCTACTGGGATTGGATGGGCAGTAGGGCAAGATGATGAGGATGATCATAGGTATGTAATTAGATTTGGAGCAAAGGTATTAAGCTTTCGGCAGCGAAAGTATCCACAGATCAAGAGAGAATTATGGGGGATAGTCACTGCTCTAAAATGTGAAAAAGAATATCTTATTGGGGCATCTGTACTTGTGGAGACTGATTGCTTGCCACTTCTTGGGATGATAGCAAGTTGTACCACTCCAGATATTGCTATGCTTAGGTGGATTGCTTATATCAAGTCACTAAATCCTGAGTTTGAGCATATTGCGGGAAAAGATAATCCAGTTGCAGATATGCTATCAAGAGCCAGGTATGAAGATGAGGAAGAGATGGTTAGTGACATTGATGATGTGGGTACAAAGTTTTATACTACAGCATATGCAAAGGGGGATCATACTTGCTTATCAAATGCACTTGAGTCTTTTATTGAGGAAATATATGAAGGAGATTGGTTGCTCATTGGTCAATATTTGAGCACTCTAACAAGGCAAGAAAATTGGTCTGACTCAGAATTTAAGAGGATCCGCAGAAAAGCATATGGTTACTTTCTAAAGGATGGGTATCTCTGGAAACATCCTAAACAGAGGAATGCTATGCCACAGAGAGTCATATGTGATAAAGAGACTCAAGGGAAGCTTGTGAAAGAATTCCATGAGAGTCTCTGGGCTGGGCATAGAAGTGTGTGGGCCACTTTTACCAAAATAAAGGAAAAATATTGGTGGAGAGGAATGTACAAGGATATTTCCCAATATGTGGAAACATGCATAGTATGCCAAATGTACTCAAATGTGAGGCATCGTGATGGCTTGCAACCAACCTACCCACCTGCCATGCACTACAAGTGGGTAGTGGATCTAGTTACAATGCCTTTGGGAATTTGGCAGATGCGGTATATAGCACTTGCAAGAGAAGATTTGACAAATCAGGTAGAAGGGCGTGCTCTTAGAACAAAGAGTACGGAAGCAGTATGCAAATTTCTCTTGGAAGATGTGATCTGCCGATATGGTTGTGTTGGGAAAATAACAGCTGATAGGGGAGAGCTAGATGTTGAAGAAGCAAGGGAATTCTTCTCTAGAATTGGTATCAAACTGTCTCTAACATGTGCTTACAATCCTGAGGGCAATGGGAAAAGTGAGCGAGGACATCCTCCAATCATTAAAGCTTTGGCTAAGGCATGCAGAGAAAGGATGAGAGTGTGGCCAAAGCTGCTACCATATGCCTTGTGGGCTGACCGTACAACTCATAGCTCAGTGACAGGATACATGCCTGCTGAATTAATGTATGGTCAGAAGCCAGTGATGCCAGTTGAAGAGGTAATTCTAACTTGGAATGTATTGCCCTGGATGGAAGGATTGAGCAGAGATGACCTCCTTGCATTGAGAATAAGACAGTTGGAGAGGAGGCCTGAAGATGTAGAGCTTGCTAAAGCTCGCCTGAAAGATGCAAGGTTGAAAAATAAAGAAAGATTTGATAGTAGACACAGACTCCGGCCAAAACCTATTGAAGAAGGTGATTGGGTTCTAATGTATGATAGTAGCCTTGACAACCAATTCACTGTTCAAAGAAAATTTGCAAAAAGATGGTTTGGCCCTTACATTGTCAGGCATGTGCATGGAAATGCCACATATACTCTGTGTGAGCTTGATGGAACAGAAGTAAAGAATCTTGTGGCTGGCAAAAGAATCAAGATATTTAAAAGAAGGCATGATGGTGATCCTTTTGATTCACAAGAGATTCAGGATGAGAAGCTTGACAGTGAAAGTATGGATATGATTGAAGAGGAAGAGGATGATCTTCCTGGAACTGCAGAAGATGAAGACGACATCCAGCTATATGTGGATCTTGATGATGATTTGGCACATACCAGAGGATGTGCAGGTTTAGAGGGGGTGGATGTCGTGCCATGGCACGTCTATGATGTGAAACCGTGCATGTGAGGCCGTCAAATACACATCCAGATGTATGGGGATAAGTGCCATGACGAATCATTATATGATGCTTGAGTATATATGTTCATACTGTAGATAAGGTTCAATAAGATGAGCTGAGGCTGAGCCAGGTTTTGAAGCCTTTGACAGTGTGGTGTGAATTGTGGAGGATTTTTTTTTATGCTTATGGAGAATTTTGGAGCTAGCAGATATATTGTGCCTTGATAGGACTGGATTTTGCTTGTGACATTAGCACTGAGACAGAGAACTTAATGGTGCATATTGGTCGGGATCTTGATCGTATGCTTTAAATGGCAAAATCATATGCACAATAAGGATGCTAAATGGAGCTAAGGCGTGAGAAAAACCTTTAGAAAGGTTATGGTATAAAGGTGAAAAAGAGTTGATTATATATATATATATATATATATATATATATATATAGGGTCAACACTCCATAACAATGGAAGAAAGGGAAACAATAGGTGCATTGAGGATTTTAACCTTAATGCTAAGGTTATGTTTTATAACCTTAGTGCTAAGGTTAACAAAGCATTGGGGAATTTCTGGAAAGAGCGCAGCTTTTAATGGTATATACAGCTGGCAAAAGCTGGCGGGTATGGGCACCGAAATCGCCGCGGGAAAGAGAAAAAAACGCCGGAGCTTCACGGCGGGAACCAGTGTGATAAAAAAATATATGCAGCGTTGAAGTTCAGCGTCGAATCAACCAGAGAATTTAACTCTTTGAATATATTATCTGCTTATGCTTTGTAGGTGCTAGAATTAGAGAGTAATTCTAGAGCTACTTAATGATGTAATTTTTGGGAAAATCATTTTCAAACCCGTCTGCAGCGATGCTTCTCCACTTGAATTTCCCTCGCATAATCGGCGAGCTGTATATGTTTGGAAAAACAAATTAGAAGATCCACGTGTGCAAATCGTAAGTGGAGTTTTCTTTTTGTTATTTATTCTCTTAAACTTGCTCTATGTGAATGGAGAAAATCGAATGTTTGATACTTCAAAAAGAAAATGGAAATGAATAGTGAGACCATGGGGAAAAGGCTAAAGAATTTGGAGCTCGGTGATTGGTGAAAAATGCATTGAAGCTGAGGGAAATTTGCCTTACTTTCTTCTCATATGGATTTGAAAATTATGAGTATGTCAAAGCTATGCCAAATGCAAAATTTTGCTTGTGAGATGTTAGGATATTAAGGCAGGTTTTCAGGTGATAAAGGATAACTCGAAATAATGGTTTTGAGGGCACTGGATGTAACACATGTATACTGGAAAAATTAGAAAGCTTTATTATGCCCACATGAAAATGGTTCAAAGGATTTCATGCAATTCTGTGCAATTATCTGGATGAATTCAAGGATGTATTGAGGGAAGAGGACACATGTATTTATCAATGGAAATAATGATGTTCAATACTCCTTGGGAAATCTTGTACGTGAAATACCTTGTTGGATTTGACATTCACTCTCACAGCTAGAAGTTTCGTACTTTCCTGGCTGTACCGCGCACTTCACAACAACGTACCTCCTGAGGTTGCCGTGGAGGAGATGGATTAGGTGCTGATACCTCCTCGGGGGCGAGAGTGTTAGTGGAAAAATCTAATTCTGGCAGAGAGAAGGAAGAGTAGGTACAGTCAGCTTGGGAAGATGTAGTAGGTGGCGCGCTAGGATAAGGATTGAGAAGCTTACTGTGGTGATATTAGAATAAATAGGGTAAGTGTATTTGGAAACTGAAGAGGGACCTTCTTCTTCAACTTGACCAGTGCTAGGGAGTGGGTGGCTAGGCTTATGAGTTTTAAAATAGTTTTGAATTTCAGGAATTTCTTCATTATCAATATCTGGGTAATTTATGTGAGTGGCATCAAAATTATATCTGACATTGGTGAGCATAGCCTCTAAATGCTTGTGGATATTAGTATAGAGTTTAAGGATTCTGACAGGGTGATATAATGTGGACTCACAAAGATTCAAATGCTGGTGAGTATTGTATACTTCTAGCCACCTATGACTAATTACCCATTGATAAGTATTTGCAACCACCTCGTAATTTGCTGGCGTCTCTGGTATGCTATTTGGAACAAACAGATCGAGTTTGTCGACACTGTTGTCCAGGATGTCAGAATTTTGGAGCACGCAACACCAACTACGGAGGTTAGCACTATAGGATACAAGGGATAGAAGAAGATGTCTTGAGGGTTAGTTGATACAAGGTTCCCCCTCAAAATGCCCATGATGATTGTTGGGTCAGCATCCCTTTTAGTATTTTGTTTAATTAGGGTTAATTCACCTAGGCCTATATCTTCAGCTAAGTTGATATCATACTGAAGTAATGAGAGTGTTAGTGTAGATAAGAACAAAGTAAGAGTGTGAGGAGGGGCCCGAGGATTACTGGAGCTGTTCCAACTCCAAGGAGGATACACATATTATCTGTTGGCTCCAGGCATAGACTCCTTTCTTGTGCTGCTAGGTGGCGAGCCAAATCCTGCATGCGAGCATCGGCATTGTTGAGTTGGTTGGAGATGATTGTTTCCCGGATCATTCTTTCAACATCCATCTCCTTAAATCTTCTTCTTGCATCTTCTTGTGCTCTCTTGGCAGTGGCTTCCCTTGTTGTGCTTCAATAATCTGATCGAGCCTTTCTGTTGCCAATCTTTGTGTGTCTTGTAATTATACTGTTAGTTGTGATATGGTCTCTTGATTCCTTTGTGCCTCTGCCTGGTTGGTGCCGATGGTTTCATTGAGGGCCTTGATCTTTTCTACATGTGCTTTGTTTTCCTGTTCTCTTTCTTGTTGCATATCTTGCACTCTTTCTTGTTCTGTGCCTTGAGTTGGGCTATTTTAGTAGCTCTATTTATTGTTGAAGCACATCTTCATTAGTCTTTGCAATGTCTTGGCACTCCTTTATTTGCTTGGCATGCATAGTTGTGAGGCTCTGTGTGTGGGCTATCTCTTTTTGAAGTTACTCTTTTGCTTGCTCCAGCCTTGCGTTTAAGTCAGCATTTTCATTGATCTTCTGTATAATTGTCTGACTTAAAATGAGATTATTACTTTCCAAGGCATTGTATCTATTTTCCTGTTGTTATGCAGCCTTTCAGCTCTTCATGATGATCACTTCTTTGTGAGTTGACTCTACTGCCCCGAAAGAGTTGTTTTTACGCTTTGTACTTGTGCATTGGCGTCTTTCAGCTGCTTCTAGAGGTTCGCGTTCCTGTCATGTAACATGTGCGTTGCTAATAGGTGGCAACGCCACATCTTTGCTCCTGTTCCCAGTGTGTACTAGTCTCAGTATCCTTTTCTGTAAGTGGATTGTGTAGGAGTGTCTCTAGGCCTTCCACGGTTTCCTGGATGAAGTGTTGAGAATCCATGTTTTTGAAGGATTCGAGCTGCGGGGCAGTTTCTCCGTATCATCCAACCTTCTCCTTTTGCTTGGACGCGAAGGATCTGGTGACCGTTGTCTCTTACTAGACTCTGGGGGAGCCTCCAGTTCTTGTGTTGTGAGTGGTACTTCTTTGACTACTTGTCCCTCCATAGCTTGGTCCTTCTGTGCTTGTTCCTCAGCTGCCTCTGTTGGTGTATCTATTAGGCGTTAATCGTTGAGAGGAGAGAGGTCTTTGAAGATGGGTTGTGTGGGGCTTGCTAGAGGGGTGAGCTGCTGTTGTTGTTTCTGTGCAGTGGGGCTAAGTAGCTTTTCCTGCAGGGCCTCTTGGTATGTTCGGATTTCAGTTGCCATTGCCTCTTCCAGTTGTCGTGATTCTGTTGTGACGTCTACAAGTATCCCTCTCATCTTTTTCTCTGTCTTCTTTTGTCGGTCCTTTTTGTTGTCTTGATGAGCTCCTGTGTTTCCATTAACACTGCCTGCCCCTCTTCTATCCTTCCAGTAGCTTCTTTAGGTTGGTCGGGGATGATAGCTAGCTGCATGTTCTCCTCTAGTTCAGGCTCTTTTAAAGGCTTCTTTACCACATGGTTAAGTACCTGAGTTAGGAGGTAAGGATTGATGATCTTTGATTGATGGGATTTTAGGTAATTCTCCATCTCCTTATGCATATAAAAGGCCCAATTCTCCTCCTTCTCCTGATAAGCTTTAGCTATCTTGTTCAAGCCCACCCTGTTGCACTTGTCAACCGACTTTATTTGCATCATAAGTGATATTGCTCTGCATGCTTTTTCGATGGCTTCATCTTTGATGTTTTTGTATTTTGCTCCATTTGAGTTGTAGGAATTTCTCTTTAGCATTTCGTTGATTGGCATTATATCAATGTTGTGCCTGTGGTGTTTCACTACAGCTGGGAGTTATAAAGATTCTCTGATTAAATCTTCTGTTGTGTGATGAGTAGCTCTTTTGTGGTGCCATCTGCCTTTGTAATCCTTCCTCTCTTTGTCTACTTGTCGTATGTTTTTAGGTACTCGGTGTGTAGAGGTCGGTGTCAACTATGCGGGGTAGTACCTCTGCAATTTTGCCGAGGCCGACTTTGTCGAGCTCACGTGCTTTGGATTCTGAAATCGACATCTGTACCATCATATATAGTCAGTCGAATGACTGGTGGGAAGTTACTTTTTTTTTGTTAGTAATTTAGTGTTAGTATGTTAATCTGTGAGTGTATAGTATGTTAGTGATGAGTTACTAGCGTGAATGGTTAGGACTAACATACGTGAATGACCAGACGACGTGAGACACCAAGACATGAAAGACCATGACGTGAAAGTACAAGACGTGAAACATATGACGTGAATTGTTATGACACGAAAAATGAAGACCTGAAAGAGCAGACGTGAGACTACAGGGACGTGAATCTGCAGTCGTGGTTTATGGAGTTTTTTCATTTTATTTGAAACACGTCATGTATTGAATGTATTCAATTGATTTATATGCATCCTAGACATGGTAGTCATTCAAGCATTCAATCAATTGACTCGAACGCAGAAAAGATATTTTAGACTTTACACCATCAATTGACATTATCATGGACAAAAGATAGAAAAAAGGAAAGCAAAGAAAAAGAAAAAGCAAAAAGTTAAGCTCCCACCTTGATGAGCTTGGGTAGGCATTTGAAGGAGGTCAGAAGCAAGCACGTGATGTACGAAAGTCGATTGAAGAAGAAAACACAAATTCACACAAAGCAAAGTGACAAAAAATTGATTTTATAGCGTAGCCGTCGGACAGGGCAACTACGTTTAATGAAGGAGTCACATGTCATTTTATAATTGGTTGCGCAGTTCTTACCGTTTCACGACGTGAAACTCTTCACACTCTTTCATGGCATGAAACACCAAACAATGGTTCACGATGTGAATGACAGTATGGTGGTTCACGGCGTGAACCATTTTTTTGCAGTTTCACGTGGAGTTTATAAGATCGAATTTTTATCTTTTATGCTCAAACATCATGCTCAAACACTCACACATGCATATGATGATACATTGCTTACCTTGTCCCTTTAATTTTACCATGAAAACCAAAGGTTCACCTTGGCACTTTTGGGCATTTGCTGATGTAGTCTTTTTAATTCTATTTGGGCGCTTCTTATTGTTCCTTCCTCCCAACTAAATATTTTTGTTGCTGTGTTTGGTTGTGTATGGCTTCCATTTGGAACACCTTTGTCTCTACCTTCACCTGTCTTGTTCCATTCTGTATTTAGAGTAGGTATGGTTGTTGCCTTGGTCATTTTCAACTTAGTTGTGGGCTGAATTTTCTTTATCCTCCACACAAGAGCTGGTGTGGTGTTGGCTATTGGGAAGTTGATGCTACAAGCCCTCACATTTCTTTGTATATTGATTCGAACCTGTTGTGGTTTTGGCCATGGGCTTTGGTTTGGGTACCCATATTGATGCCTTGATAGTAGCCTTGTGCTCACAGTAGGTCCTTTTGGACCCATTGCTGTGATAATAGTCACATGAGGCCTTTGCAAGTGCTTGGAGTTCTGCCACTTAGTAGGTGTTGGTAATGGCCAACTTTTGAATTGTTTTGTCCCTGAATACGTTCATTACTCATTGTCTCCTTCCTCTCTGGTTGATCCTTGAGTTTATTCTTGAGCACCCATTTATGTGTGCCCTTGTATGTTGGGTACTGTGTAGGCAAATTCAACACAATGGGTGTAAATTCTGTTTTCTGAGGTATTGCCTCTCCAGTGATTTGTTTCCCTTGATTTTTCGAGTTCCATAATGGTATGAACATGACCTTCTCACCAATGCTTCAGTGATGCTGTTCTTTCTTCCCATTGGATATTGCACTTGTTGGCACAGATCTAGGATCGTCCTAGGATCATCTCTTCTTCCATTGTACCTGCAGGCATCACAAACATCTTTTCGACCAAGGAATTACTATTGATGGAAATATTAACATTTAAATACCCCTCGGCCTTTGTGGTTGTTAGGTGTGCATCTGTGGGTTCAAGGTATGGTCATTTCTAAGGCTATCCAAGTATCATATATGAGATTAAGTTGTGGGGCTGGACCCTGTGTCTATTAATGCAATATTTGTTGCAACGCCCTTAGCTGTTGTGAGTCCCAACTTGAGTTGTGCTAGCTCAATGTTTAGATCCTCTTCGTCCCACAAGGGTTACGGATGCCATGTTGACATGAATCAAGCCTTTCTGCATTTTAGCTTTGACTTACCTAGCCTTAGCTTCGTCTTGGGCTTGTTAGATCTTTTCTTTTGCTAGCTATTTCTGTTGTTTTAAGAGGTGTTCTTTGCAAGAGCATCTCTTGGGTTAATGGTCCAAAATATTTTTTCTGTTTACTCCCATTGACATAGTCCTCCATTTGGATGCCGTCAATCGTTTCTATTCGGACAGACCCTTGAGGTGTGATTTTCAATACTCAAAATGGTCCCAGGCCTCGGTATTTAAGTTTCTTTTTCCTAGCATTTCCCACACCATACATGAGGACAAGGTCTCCCGTTTTTAGTTCTTTTTGCTTGAGGTTTCTATCAAACCAGTGTTTCCTGCATAACTTTTCGACCATGAGCCCATGTGATGCTATTAACCGGGTCTCATCCAGTTTTTCCAAGTCAATTAGCCTTTCAGAGCTAATGCATTCTCAGTTAGACGCTCCTATACACCAATCCTTAAGCTTGGGACTAGGTATTCCATGGGCATAACCGCTTTAACACCATATGCTAGATGAAAAGGAGTTATCCTGTCGCTACCTTATATGATGTGCGGTAGGCCCAAAGAGCTACTGTCAGCTTATGCTCCCAATCTGTTTGATTTTCTTCCAATGTTTTTGGCAAGATGGTACACAAAATCTTGTTTCTGCTTGACCATTGGCTTGTGGGTAAGGTGATGATTTTCGATGGATCACTAAGAATCCTATGCAAGCAAATGATTAATCACCTCATTGATGAAATGTGAGCCATGATCACTCACTAATTCTAATGGGCAGTCGCACCTTGATATGATTTGCTCATATACAAATTTTTAGTTGTTCGCATGCACAAGCTTTCTTTGAAGCTCTAGCTTTTGCGGCCACGATTATGTAGCGAGCTTGGGATGGATGTGCCGTTGGACTAATCGGTCCTAAAAAATCTATCCCCATTTCTCAAATGGTTGCCTTATGATGATGGGGGTTAGTGGCATCTTGTCTCTTTGTTGTGGAATAGCGAAACGTTGGCATTCCTTTTGACGAACTCTATGGCGTCCCCAAATAACGTAGGCCACCAGAGTCCAGCTTGAAGCACTTTTCGAGCTGTAATTTCTCCAGCAAAATGCCCGCTTGCTATCCTTGAATGAGATTCTTCCAGTACGATCACGAATTCATCCGCTCTTACGCACCGTCTGAGCACATTGTCTTTGCATAGTTTATATAGTTCTCCGACAATCAATTGATATGGTGTCGCAAGCTTGATAAGCCACCGCATCTTATCCTTGTTCATGGGTATGTCCTGCGAAAAACCATAAGCTAGATACTCCAAGATCTCTTCGCTCCACTCAGATACCATATCGAACTTGAATAAACAAGCATCAAGAAGGTCATCATCGACACCAGTTGCTGTTTCTCCATTCAAAATTCTAGACAGGTGGTCGGCCAACACATGCTGTGTTCCCTTCCTTACCGTTGATGACAGTAAAGTCAAATTCCAACAACAATAGCAGCCAATGGGTGATTCTTCCCGTAGTGCAAGGTTTATTCACTAGATATAGCAAGGCTTGATGGTCTACAAAAAATATGAATTTGTTGGCCAAGAGATAATGTCGATATTTCTTGACCATGTAGACCATGGCCAATCCTTCTCTCTGTAGTGGTGTAGTTCACCTCTGCATCATTCAACTGACGACTAGCGAAGCAAACTGTATAGTCCAATTTAAACTCACCAGGTTGGGCTAGCATGGAACCAATAGCAAAATTTGACGCATCGATGTGTACGTGAAATATGAGATCCCAATTGGGGGACCGCAAAATAGGTGCGCTTGCCAAGGCTTGCTTCAGAGACGATCATAAGCCTCTTGACACTCCTTGGTCCACTCAAAGACAATGAGAAGTTTGTACAAGGGTCTAGCTATATCAGCATAAAATATGATGAAGCGGCGATAATATCCCACATGACCCATAAACCTTTGCACTCCTTTGTAGTTGGTAGGCGGTGGTAGCTCCAAGATCAGTTTGACCTTGCTATCATCAGTGGATATACCATTTTTTGAGACTATGTGTCCAAGTATCACACCACGCTTGACCCAAAATTCGCACTTCAAGGGGTTTAATGATATCCGATATAATCGACAACATTCAAACACCTTCCTTAAGTAGGTCAAATGATCTTCCCACATCCAGAATGTACACATAGATCATCAATAAACACTTCCAACCACTTTTGCAAGTAGTCCTTAAAATCTGTGCACATCAATCGTTTTGAAAGGGTGCCGAGGCATTTGTAAGACCGAACGGCATAACCTTGTAAGCAAATGTCTCCCACATTGTGTTAAAGGCTGTCTTATGTTGGTCTTCTGGTGCTATGGACACCTGATTGTACCTGAAAAACCCATCCAAAGAAGCTATACGCTTCCCTCCCCAACCACTCTTTTTTCCAAGAAATGTTCAGTATAAGGTAATGGGTAATGGTCCTTCCGAGTGGCCGTATTTACTTTTTTAAGATCGACACATACTCTCAGTTTTCCATTCTTTTTGGGCACTATCACAATAAGTGACAACCAATCCATATGTTCGATCTCATAGATAAAGTCTGCAGAACAGCAACAACCAATGAGCTTATCAATTTCCTCCTTTACAATTGCTGCATACTTTGGATTCATCTGGTATGGTTTCTACCTGGCTCGTCTTGAGCCTTCCATGATTGTACCACCTCCAGTGGTACCCCTTTCATTTCCTTGTAATTCTAGGCGAAACAATCCTTATATTCCTTGAGGAGAGCAATGAGTTCTTCTTCCTCTTCAGAAGTCAAATCTTAGCAATGTATATGGGCCGTGCTTCTTCCCCTGTTCCCACAATATCAACCTCCTTGACTTCTGCCGGGCCATCGTATGATGTCGATAGCCCCTCCTCTTTTACCCTTGTAGCTGTCAGCCGAACCACTCTCCGATCATTTACCGTATAGTTCTTGAAATGGTCGAGTAGTACTGAAAGCAAGTCTGGTTTGTCCTCATTGTCCTTTTTGGATTTTGCCATGATCTTCTTGGCCTCATGCTCTACCTCTGCTAAGGCCTTCTTGCGTTTTCGGCATTTGGCTTTTGTGTATCGGTTTCTTGAAGGGTGATTTTCTCTTGGTGCCTCCCTTCCAGTGATATTTTGCTCAACTCCTTGCCTCAGTCCTTTGAGAATTCATCATGTACCTTTGTAGCCTCAAGGTATCTCAACCATTGGGCATCCGTAGGTCTGATCCACAGTAGGGGGTTTCGTCGGGCTAGGTATCGTTTTTGTCTTTGCCATCGCCTGAGGCGTTGGTGGACACTGGTACGGCTTCGTGCCACAGTACCTTCTGTACTTGATGTCTCTCATCATGATTCCTCATCCATGGTTTGCCAATTAACCGTGTAGATAGAAGTCGTGGGGACGGTTCTAGATTCCAAATACTGGGTTCCCTCCTTGGGTTGCATTACATCAATGGTAACCAACACATGCATCTAGTTTTCACTGAAATCCAGGGGAGGTAGTGATGCATACATTCTCATTTTCTCCTCATCCTTGGTTTCCCCCCTGTAGGTTAGCATATCTGTAGGGATGTGGTCCGCTTCATTTTGTGACAGAATCATTACCGAGCAATTGCCCTTCCATGGGGTGTGCTTTTCATGCTCTTAGATCAATCTTCAAGGTTTGTGAGTCCTTGCATACATACACATGATCCAAGGCCCAATCATGCACCAATTTGGATTCCCTCATGAAGGGTCATCCCAATATTATGTCATATGTATCAGGTTGGCGTAGGAAGTCCATGACCACAAATGTATGGCGATAGCGAAACATAAAAAGTCTGAATTTAACATTTTCCAAGAGCCCAATGGGTCTCGAAGATGTTCCATCAGCCATCTTAACGATTAGATCTGCTTTCTTTAGATCAGGTTTCTCCCAGTTTTCCCGGTAGCATTTGGTAATGATGTTGACACCTGCACCACCATCCAGGATAGGCAATGCTTGGTACCCATTACGATGAATCGGGATGGTAGAGTTCGTGTTGTCACTTTCATAGTAGTGTCCTAGTTGTTGGTTAACTGGTATCTTAATGACTTGGGTTTCCTTTGTACGCTTCAAGGGTCTTTCTGGCAGGTGGCAGAGTCTCATCAATATTATCGGCTGGCCTTAGACCTCCCTCGACCCAGTCTTTTACATCTGTCCATAAGGTAGGTGAATTGTGTAATAGTTGCCCCAAGGGCATTTGGACATGTGTGGATAGTACAGCCGCGAGGCTTCCTATATCCTTGGGTTCCTTGGATATAGAGGGTTCTTCCCATGTAGGTGTCTCGTATTCTTCCATGGGGAAGGAATGAATAGATCCCCCCAACTCATTTTCCTCAAACATTCTAGACATTGTGTTTGTTTGGGAGTCCTCTTCTGTTTCTTTCGGAATCGGGGTTGGCATGTTCAATACCCTATTCCGGGGTAGTTCATCTCGTGGATCGATGGTATCCCTTACTCGACTGGCCCTTGGCTTAGTTTCATGAAGTTGTTGGTACTCTTCGACTAAGGCCTTGGCATCTTCTAGCTTCCTTATTTCTTTGTTGGTATTGGGATATTCACCAACCCCCTTTGGAGTTGCTAGTTATTCTCCTTGCTTTCCCTGGTCTAATCTTCCAAGGTTGATCCCTTGACCCCCTTCTTCCTTTGATTGTGTGGATACGGTATCAATTGTATCTTCTTTGGATCCATCTTGGATTGTAACCCGTGTGTCTCCCTTTCCTAATTTCTTCACTCTTCTCGGCCAGATCTGGAAATAGTCGCATCCGCCCGGTTCTTTCCCTTATCTCCTAATTGAGCTTGAGCTCGTGTTAGGACATTGAGCGGTGTGATCTTCCCAGATTGTACACTAATGGTACAGATGGTGGCCTGATTTAGCAGTAGAAGCAGAACCACTTGCTCGATAGGGACAATCTTTGATCAAATGATCAATTCCACATTTAGTGCAGGTGAACACTGGCATGTCATTGGGCGTGGTCTCGCCACTTGTTGTGGTTGGTGTGTATGATTCATATTCTTGTTTGGGCACTCGGCATGTATCATGGTCACATCACTCACCGGTCCATAGGTTTCACATGTAGATTCAAAAATCTCTACACGTTGGATAGGATCCCCATCCTCAGAGAACTTTTGGACAAGTTTTGAAATGATATGGGGTTTCATCTGGGAAGGTCGGGGTTCTAGAGTAGAGCCTAGCTCCCTGACCATCCCCCTACCCATCTCTGTTTCCATATTTAACAAGTCTGCCCTTGTAGCCACATTAAGGTCCATAGTTGGATTGTTTCTAGGTCTCTAGAAAATTGCTCCCCCCCTTCCTAGACCTCGTCCCCTACTTATATTGGCTCTTCTAGGTATCCCGGGTTCATGGACTGGTCCAGTTGTGGTACCCTAGTGAAATTCCCCATTAGTCATCTCTATGAGTCTTTGTGTAATTAAGAGCTCCATGTCTTGTAAGAATGTTAGGTTATTGATCATTAGCTCAATATCATTCTTGGTGTAGAGTCGGTCCTCTACTTCTACAACCAAGTTAGCTATGTTAACCTCTTCTTCTCTGGTTATAAACCCTTTCTCCATTCTGGATTCCTCATTGATGGGTTCCAAGTTTGGAATTTCTCCATCCCTTCTACTTGTAGCAATTTCAGGTTCTTTCCCTCATGATTGGAGTGGGTTAACACTTCCCATCCCTTTTCTCTCAGCTCTTGCCCTACGAGTATCAAGCTCTTGTTTCCTTAAGCTCAATTCTCGGAGTTGTCATTCTATCTCACTTTGTTGGAGGTCCAATTCCACTTCCTCGGTGGTGGGAAAGAATATTTGACCTGTCCTAGCTGTACTTTCCACGTCTCGTCTAATTCAAGGGGTGCCAGTATTTGACAGCTTAGAATTCAACGCTTGGAATGGCACTTCTTGTCTTGGACCGAGTCCAGCGCTAGTTGACGGACCCATGCCCGCAAATTGTGCTTCTTCATCTCATGACTAGTTTGGAGATCGAAAAATCCTTGGGCGATATCAATGATCCCACTGGACTTGGTTGGGGAGTGTGGTTCATCTTCTTCCCCAAACCCAGTCCCCAAACCCAGTGTATCACAGCCCTTCTTCCATGGATTCTTCACTACTGGTTTCCACGGTGGTTAGGTTTCTCAAAACACTCAAGTGTGTGCTTGTGGAATGTCCTGATCCCACACTTCTTTGGTAGGAAGTTCGTGGATAATCTGATGCACTATCGTCAGGCGTAAGACCATCTCCGATGTGTTTTCCAGATCTTAATTGCATGTATGTATGATTTGATAAGCTATTAATCAACCCAAATTGATTCAAATTCTGATTCTATCACTCTATTCAGGAGGCGTGAATTAGCAGAGAATGTAGGATTCGTTTTATGTTGTGAAATTGCAAGAAAATGGTTCACGTCGTGAATGGTTTTCCTGCACTTTCACGTGCTCAACAATTTTCCTCCTTAGGGTTAAATTCCTTCTTTTAGTCGAATTCCCTTTCCTTAGCCAACCCTCACAGCCTTAGTATTGTCAATCCGTGAGTTTGGCCTTCATGTGATCATGCAGGATTTCTTTCGTGAAATAGTAAGTGTTTCACGCTGTGAACTGCTTCAGAAATGGTTCACGTCGTGAATGGTTTTCCTGCACTTTCACAGGCTCCAAATTTTGGCGGGTTGCACCATGTCATCTCATCAGAGGTGTCAGGACAAGGGTTTCTATTTTTGGAATGTAATCTCGTGATTTTTGACAAAAATCCCATCACTGATTTTGTGAGCGATTCACGACGTGAAATTGCAGGGAAATGGTTGACGTCGTGAATAACTTTCTTGCAGTTTCATGTGGAATTTTTTGCGTCGATAATTTATGGTTTTGGATCCATAATACTTATCCAAATGATGAAAATTAGATTGTGCCAATGCTAAGGAATGAAATGCAAGCTTGTGGCTCAATCAATGGTCCCTTATGTTTTTGATTTTTATGTTTTTTTTAAAAAAAAGAAGAAAACACACCCAACCAGCTTCTTCAGTTGGTGTTTTTTGTGATTCTAACTTCAAAATTATCAAGAGTAACCAATGAATCCTTTCCTAAACTACTCTCCACAACATTCACAGCTTCAAAACTATAACTTTTTTCTCAGCCACACACACACACCTTATCCCTTCATTTTCCACACAATGCACTAACAGAATGCATATACAATAATGAATACTGTGCAATGGGAGATGAAAATCAAAGAGTATGGAAGAAACAAAGGTGTTTCCCCAACAGCGGCGCCAAAAATGTTATGGGCTGGAACTCTACACATTCACCTAATGGATGAGCAATAGAACATAACTGTCGTGGGGTACTTACCAATGATTCGATCTCGAGTCCCTTGAGGCCTCCAAGTTTGCTTGTCAAGCTAGAAACTCCAAGCTCCACCTCCACACTGTCACCGTGGAGTCGCTCACACCATCACATAGACCAATCACACTCTCTCTCACTCTCTCATACAAGCATAGACACACAAGCATGAAAGAGGCACAATGCTAGAATGCTCTCACTCCTCACTCTCTCAAGTCACAAGGGGAGAGCTCTCAATAGCACAAAGGGGATTGTTTCCTTTTCATTTATGAGAAAATACCTTATATACAATTGGCCCTTATTCACACTTGAGTGCCCAAAACTTACTAACTAGGCCTTGGGTGGCCAATATCTCATAATGTACAACCTTTATAGTGCCTTTGCATGACACTTATTAATGTCCTCAATTGAGGATCATGTTGTTAATCCGAATGGGATTAACATTGACTTACAAACTTCATAAGTCATTTCTCACTAGGTCAACTACTAGGAGTAGGTTGTTAGCGGATGGAACCACCCTTAGTAGTATCTTTTATTTTGTAAGCATCAATAAAGTATGATGCTGGCTGAGCTCAATAGGTGATAGCCTAGAAATTGTGACCACTTGTATCCAGAAATTGTGACCACTTGTATCCAGACAATTCATGTCACACAATTATATTTTGTATCCATATATAATCTGCATGTATCCATATATAATCTGCATGTAAGAGTCTTGCAAATAGTAGATGAATCAATACAAGTCAGCCTTTTGTTTTGAACATTATATTTGTTATGTTTCTTTGATCAATGCTATTTACTGTTGATCCATATAATTATTAGAGTGTTAGCTAATCCATCAATACTTTTGGCAATCTTGCTGTATTCGAATACTTGGAAATGCTCTCATTTTCTTACTTTTTTGGGTGCTAGGATGAAGTGGTATGTATAGATTTGGTTTAGGTGAATAGTTTACCACTTCTAGGAACATTTTAGATTCTCTATTGTTTGTTTTTTTATTTAGTATGTCTGTTGTTGTCTTTCTTTATCTTATTCGGGCTCTATTGTTCTCTGTATTGATTGTATGCCTTGCACTATAACATTGCATTTACAATTCCACATGTTACCATCATGTTGGCTTATTTTTGGTGTAATATGAAAAGTATTGCTCGGCTAAGGCCTAGGAAGCATGTGCTTATGGGAGGCTAGGAAACCTCAAGGGTTGTCAATCCTTAAGTTCCAACATGGCCAATGCTTGAACTCCTACCAAGCTCAAGCAAGGGGATCGCTATAGATAGCTCCCTCTTGAATCTTCTTTCTCCATCTCTCTCACTCTCTCAATCCCCAGCTTCACATAAACACTAGATCTCAAGTCTCCAACCTTATGCATATACACATCCACACTCACTACAAGCATGCAAGCAAGCAAGCTAACCACCATGAAATCACAACACAAATGCTCAACATAGAAGACAAGATAGCAAGAAGACAAGGTAAAGCTCCAAGTTTCACGATTACATAGGTAAAAAAGTGAAGTTCACATCCAAGGAGTTGTCGTATATTCATAGTGTAGTGCCCACATGTGGCCGGCTGCCTAAGAGCTAGTCTTGGTGTCCTAGACTCAAAAGGGCAACTTATTGGCAATGGTACTACTCCTTGGATGTAATATTACATATATTTATAAATGTATGATTACAATGGATCCATATGGCAGAAAAATGGGGTGGTATAAAATGGAGTTAACACTCTCCCTTGCCTAGGCCACTTCTGTCCTTCGAAGTGATGAAAAATTTATGGAGTTGTGAGCAGGTGGAGGGAGAAGTTCTAGATAACATCATTTGGAGGAGAAAATTAATGGAGAATGGCAGAAATATCTTTAGATTGGAAAAACTATGTAAGGAATCACTCCTCGAACGTCAGGAGATGGTGTGAGGCGAGAAATCTTGTTGGAAATATGGTGCCCGTCATGTCATGTATGGGGCACATGTATGTGGGAGTGTGTGCATCTTAGGAGAAATGTGGATGTGCAAAGGTTAGATGGTTTTCAAAGGTTAGAATGATGTGTGAAATGTAAATGGTGAAGAAGAGTCTAGAATGTGGTAGATTATATGATGATGTGTAAAGGTTCCTCTTGTAGTTATGAAGGGACACATGATCCTTGGAGATTTGGAAAGGTCAAAATGTATGTGGTCACATTGGATGTATCTTTGTAGGCTATTTAGGAGCCAAGACCCTAATGAAATAGTAGAGATACTTGCAATAATGTTTGTGTTTCATAGTCTTGCTTATCTCTTAATCCAAGTGTTAATTTCTCGTTAGTCTTCATCATGATTTACATCACTTGCTATGAGCCACCCTAGCCATGCTATTCTTAACATGGTATCAGAGAGCCACCTAGGGATGGCTATAGCATGTGATTAGGGTTTTCTCTCTTGCTTGTCTTCCTCATGTTTGATTAATGAGACTGATTAGGAACTTCTCTTATTATTCTCTTTAGTGCTTCCTAGCAAAAGAAAGATGTAGAAATGGGAGATATAAGGCACAATGCATTCTCAAAGGAGGTGGATACAGTAAACAAAGACATGGAAATGAGTTGGATGCATTCTCAAAGGAGGTGGATACAGTAAACAAAGACATGGAAATGATAAAGAAACTACTTGTTGTAAGGCTTCAAACGGCAAATGAGGAGAGAAAGACCATACACAAGGTATAGGCAATGAAATCACTGTGTGACAAGATGGATTGAGATGTGGGAGCAGTTCTGAAGATGGCTAAGTCTATTAAAGCAAAGCTAGAGGCTCTCGACAAGGAAAACATGGGTAATCGCAAACAGGTATCTTGGATGTGAATTAGGGAGTCCAACTGAAATATCTAGAATGATTCTCCAGGTCCACTAGGCACCTATGATTACTACTCTACATGTGGTGTAGCATCAGAACTTCTTACATCTACATCATTTGTTACCTTCACTTCTAGTGCATACCAGCTGCTTATCTCATTAAAGACAACATCTATGCTTACTCGCAGATCATGAGTGGTAGGGTTATAACATCTATAACCTTTCCGCTCCAAAGCATAACCAATGAAGATGCATTTCTCTACCTTTGGATCCAACTTTGTTCTCACTTTATCGGGAACATGCACATATGCAATACACCCAAACACATACAAATGAGACACATCTGGTTTTATGCATGTGAACAGCTGCAATGGGGGTCCTATTCATATGTACATAATAGTTGCTACTGCTTCTACCCAAAAATAATATGGCATATTATTTTCAGACATCAAGGCACATGCCACTTTTGCAATGTGCCTATTTTTCTTTTTGCAATACCATTCTGTTGCGGAGTGCACCTGCATGTAAATTGTCTTTTGATTCTCTATTTTGTCAAGAAATCACTGAACTCATTGAAGAAATACTCTCCCCCACCATCTAATCTCAGGCATTTTTATTTATATGTCTTTTTCCTTCTTGGCCAAGACTTTAAATCTCTAAAAGTGAGCAAACACCTCACTTTTATCCTTCATGAAATCAACCCACACTTTCCTAGTGTGATCATCAATGAATGTAACATAATACATGTAACCTGCAAATTGTTGCAATCTTGGTTGGTCCCCATACATCTGAATGTATAACATCAAATGGCCCTTTGCGCACTGACATGCTTTTCATATTGACAGCCATGTTTGGCTTGCTTACCAAGCTGGCATGCTTCACATATTTTATGCATACCATCTACCTTAAAATTTGGCAACACTGCAACAATATTTTGGGCATGCATAAACTTCAGCTAATGTATATTCACATGCATTAGGAAAAATATGGTCTCACAAAAGGTCCCTCTAAGAAAATATTAAAAAAAGAATGGACTAGTCAATGAGAGAGCTAGGATTCCAGATCCATGTAACAAGGATCTTTTTGAACCTTTTGCCACCAAATTTTATAAGATTAAGCTAGTGGAATATAATATTGGGACTAAATATTAAAAAAACTATAGAAATGTCAGATGTGCCTTGTGGTCCTCATAATAAAATATTATAGTGTCAGAGTAGTGAATGTCCCTTCTCAATCCACGAATTTCTTTCCCTCTTTCATTTTTCATGCTTTGTTTTCGATTTTATCATATTTCACGCGTCCTTGCTTTGTTTCTCATAAAAATTCATGTAAGCATTCTCTCTAATATGTCTATCTTATGGTAAAATTGTACCTCATTTGGACATAATCTCTTTGAGATATTTGCTGATTTCTCATAGCATTCTTGAAGGTAGTCTTTCTTCTTTGTCCTTTTTTGTTCTTTTAGGAAAACAATTACAGATAGGTTTCTCTTTAGTATGTTCATGTTCTGGTAAATTTTTTTCTCCTTTGAATAGAAGCTCAATGAGATAATGCTAATTTCTCTTCATAATGCAGTTTGTCCCCAAGAGAAAGAGATGTATGTAGTGGCATCACAAAATGTACCTGTAAATGTGCAAAATCCAACTAGATCTAACATTTGGTGTGGAAAGTGCCGTGGGTATGGCCATTTAGCAATAGAGTGTCCAACCACTTCGAGGTTAGTTCCAAACCAACCTAGAAGTTTGTTTCGTGCTTATTTCTTGAGAAACAATCATACAAAATGCCAATCTTTTGTCAAATGTAATTATCAACAAAGGCAAGTGCAAGGCCTCCAAACTAACTATAACTTCATGGATTGGACTAATGCGACTCATGAGATAGGATCACCTCCACAACCATTCATGCAACGAGGCTTACCTACACAAGGAAGACCTCCTAATCCTAGATCAAATTATTCTAATGATGGAAATATGCGAAGAGGTTCTCACTTTAGGAGGAATTTTGGAGGGTTTAGGAATAATCCTTTTAGGCCACAAGGTTTGATCATATGTTATCAATGCCAAAAAGATGGCCACATACCTACTTATTGTCCAAATGAGATGAAACATCAAGATTATACTCCCTTATGTAGAAAAAGTAGTGGGGAAGGTCATTGTGAACAATACTATCCACAAAAGGACAAGTCTTTGGTAGAAAACAAGGGTAAACAAGTGATTAATGAAGAGCCTAGCTCTTCAGCTAATTTAGTCGAGATAGAAAAAGATAAACCCAAAACAGACTGTCAAGTCAAAATTTGTTTAGAGAAGAGTGACCTTTTGCGAATGAGCCAATGATTAGTGCGGTGACTCGTTCACATCAAATACAAGGAGATCCAGAAGTAGAGATACCCCAACATCAAGTGCGGTGACTCGTTCACATCAAATACAAGGAGATCCAGAAGTAGAGATACCCCAACATCAAGTGACATCTATACCTAAGTTAGTCAATGTGAGGGAAGATGTTAGTCATAATGTGGAACCACTTGAGTCAGAGTCTCAAGAGCAATCTTTGGATCATCTTATCATGCATGTTCCATTACAAAGCCCACAAATTCAAATGGGGGTAGCACCTTTTCTTGAGCGCTGAACGCACTTGGAAGGGAAGAAAAAGGGAGAATTAGGAATATCAGCAGAGAATGGTATATTTGACTTATGGAAAGAATTGGAAAAAATTCCCTTGACTATAAATTTGAGACAATTACTAGAGATTGTCCCTAGTTGTAAGAGACAATTGTACCAAAAATCGGTAAGGAGAAGAATGCGAAGAGTTAGAGTGGCAGTTGAGAAAGTTAAGCCTAAGATAAGCAAGGCTAAGGATGTACGTATAGTTGACCTTTTCTTAGACCCATGAGCACCTTCAATAGATGTAGAGATTGAAAATTTAAGTGTTGTTGGAGTGCAACCAGATGGGGGAGAAGTTGTGAAATCAATGACTGAACAAACAATGTAGGAATTAGGATTAAAAAGCCTTGAGATGACTAATATAGTTCTATGAGTGGCTGACTAGCATAAAGTCAAACCTCTAGGAATTTTGTAGTGCATCAAAAAATAGTTGGAGGACTGGAGTTCTTTGTTAGCTTCTTAGTGGTGCCTCCAACTTCTCCTAGTGCATCTCATCCTATCTTGTTAGGACGACCTTGCTTTTGCAAACACGTAATCAAAGTTGGCACAAAGGTTGGATCACTATAGGATGCTAGTTATGGTTAAGTTAAATTGCGGGTAGTTCCTAAAGAGTGGCTTAAAGAGTTTATTAGAGAAAGTACTACAGATTATGGAACATATGATTCTAAGGACAAGATAATGAGTCCAAGTGACAATGGACTTTCTTAAGAGGCCCAACCATATTCTTAGTTATATCGAAAGATAGACAACATGTAGTGCTTCCTTCTAGAGATAGGCTAGAAGTAAATATAGTGCATCAACATAATTATGCGAAACAAAAAGGAATAGGCGAATATGAAGTGCATTATTCATCAACACCATATTGGGGAATATGGGAATTTCTCACAAGTTTGGGACACGTGGTCAAAAGTTTGGATTAACCATAACTTGAACACCACTAATCCAAAATGAGCGCTTTATAGCTCTTTAGATTCCATTTTTCAAGCGCTTTCCAATGATAGGTCATATGATAGGGTTTTGAGAAACTTACAAACATGTTATCCATGTCCCCTTTTTTAAGTATTCAAAAATGGGAATTGGGAAATTCCCAAATTCACTAATATGGTGTTCATCGGGGAATGACTCTGATAGTGACATCATGAATTGGTTGTCAACATCTAATGAGTGGATGACTAATTGTTTATCATTTGAGATTGAAATTGAGATTGAAATTGAGATAGAAACAAGAGTGAGTGATGAAGGAGACAAGTAGAGTAGTTAAGATAAATAGGTTAGAGAGAGGAAAATTAGTAGAGCATGGAAAAAAAGATAGTAAAGTACTCAGCAGTCTTGTCGAGGTGTTAAAGACTTAATGAAAGTGAAATTTTTGAAGAGTAATAGCATGACGACGAAGAGAAAAGTGAGTACAAGAGATAATGTCCCCGTTGGAGAGATGAGTAAGGATTGCACTAAAAAAATTGGCAATACTGAATTATCTATATGAAATATTGTGAGCCAAAATATTTAGTTTTTTAATTGTAACATACCCATTTGTAAATATAGCACATTAAGCACAATATGGCATATCCATTGCAAGTATAGTTTAGGTGGTTCATTATGGTTGCATTTAATTGTTATTTTATATCCCCGATATTGTTTTTAGGCGATTTCAAATTAAGCACTTTTTACTCAAGAAATGAGAAAACTGAATTCTAATTTGAAATCCTAAGCATGATAATACCTCGGGTAAGGCTTTTTCCGGGATTCAAACGGGTAACCGAAGTGGCCCAAATCAACCCGTGAAGTTTTGAAACTTGGTGGCTTCAAACCAAAATTAGCAGCATCCAAATGATGGAAAGAGATTGCCCATAAGATCTCGAGGTAGTCCCAAACAATTTCACAAAAAACATCCCGATGGCTCGACAGACTCCCTTGGGCGTGCGCGCGGTGGGCCCCTGCCAAAACGAACCCCGCTTGGGTGACATACAACACCTACGAACACCTTCCCAAAACACCCAAGAGCTTATTTCTCACTAAATTATGGATGCATGTATCCATGAGCGCTGCCCACCAACACCCTGGATCCACGAGTGGCTCCCGTAAACTCGCCCGAACAATGCCCGCTACACTGCCTCCCTACATGCAACCCTTGCCACCTCCACCCCCCCTCTAGACCCTTCCTAGATAGGTGATGCATGTACCCCCTCTAGACCCTTCCTAGATAGGTGATGCATGTACCCCCTCCCTCTACCACTTGTCCCCCCTATGTACACACCTCCTAGACACCTCTTGGACAGGTGGTGCTCTCTCCCCTGACACACCTACCGTGCATGCAGCTAGCCCAAAGTGCACCCCCACTTGCCTCCTCTGCTGTGCACTCCCTCCATCCACATGCACCACCTACCCACACCTATATAAACTCCCTTCCCTCTCCCACTGGTGGGAGGTAAGAACTTACTTAGAGGCTAGGCTCTAGCTCTAGGGACATGTCCTACACTCTTCTCCCCCCGTGTGTGAATAAACTTAAAGTCACACTCTTAGCCTCTCCAGTCGAGGCTAGATGTACCCAAGCCTCACCCTCTCTTGTGATCCCTTTGGCTAAGGACATCCTCTGCAAAAGCCTATGTGAATAGACTTAAAGGTGAGCTTAAGAATTCTCTCTTTAGGAATTTATACAAACTTTTGGAAGCCCAAACGATGTATGTTTCCAGATCTGCTTGATCCATTAGAATCCTCTCTCTATCCTAGTGAGCTCTAGCATTTCACATCCGCCCCACTCTCTTTCTATTCTATGCAAATAAGGGACTTTCTATGGCATAGAAACACCTCCGAATTGAAGAACCACACATCATTTGAGGCAGAATTGAGGAAGCATGCATCCATGCAAGTGACTTTGCCCCTTCCATAATGAATCGTCATGTAGACGACAACTAGGTTGGGCTTCTTTTTAATTATTTTAAATATAAACGTCTTTTTTTGGGTCTTAAGATTAAGATTTTCAGGCTATTAGATAAACTTTTAATGATTATGTCTAGCATTGCAGAAACATCACACCTTTCTTTTAAGTTAAGTGTCCTAAAAGATTAAGGCTCCAATATAGAGAATTGCCACTTTCGTCCTCGTATATTCCCTTAAGTAAGGCTAGTAAGCAAAACTGTGAGTAGTCTTACTCTACAGAGAAATAGCCAATTTGGTACTATGGATCAAGTTCGGTACTATGCAGGGTGCTTTAAGTGTGCCTGGTTAGTACCTAAGGTGTTCCACAGCTCCAATTTGGTTTTTTTGGGCACCACTTACACTTGGTAGTATAATACCAAAATGGGTTTTGGAAACAGATTTGGTGCTTTTAGAGGATACTGAAAAGTACCAAACTAGATGCATAGTACCAATTATGGTGCTCTTTGTATCCAAAAAAGTATCCAATTTTGTACTAAGCTTCCAATTATGGTACTGTGAAGTATATAGAGAAATAGCCAATTTGGTACTATGGATCAAGTTTGGTACTATGCAGGGTGCTTTAAGTGTGCCTGCATAGTACCTAAGGGGTTCCACAAATCCAATTTGGTGTTTTTGGGCACCACTCACACTTGGTAGTATTATACCAAATTGGGTTTTGGAAACAGATTGGGTGCTTTTAGTGAATACAGAAAAGTACCAAACTGGATGCATAGTACCAATTTTGACGCTTGTTTGTATCCAAAAAAGTACCCAATTTGCCACTATGGATCCATTTTGGTAATAAAACAGTACCAAATTGGGTACTATGGTTCCAGCTTGGTACATAGAACCAAATTTGGTGCTCTTTTGTATTCACAGAAGCACTCAATTTGTTACTATGATCCAATTTGGTACCATGCTTATTGTAGAAAAGTATCCAATTGGGTACTATGGTCCGCCTGGTAATAAAGAGAGCCTAATATGGTGCTTTTTTGCATCAAATTTGGCACTATAGTTTGATATCTGGCACTACAGTGCCAAATTTGGTACTTTAGAATGAGTTGGTGGTTTACAGTACCAAATTTTGTACTGTAAACAGCTTTGGTGCTTTACTCTTGTTTGATAGTATTCTGAGCTCTAATGTGGATCGTTTTTCGTTTAAAGGTGGAGCTCTACAAAAGATTTAAGAGCATGTATCCTGCGGTGAAGTTGTCACTTAGGTCCTTTGAGACACTCAAGCCATTTTTTGTCCGAAGATTGAAAGAGCGCTATACTTGCTGCTGTATTTACCATATCCAGATGGTATATGTCAAGGATGCATTCAATCAAATGCGCCAGAACAAGTTTGGGCATCACGGCAAAGAACATCCATGTACATGCTCCATTTGTGGTACACATAGTGAGGCAGGCCAATGTTCTGCAAACCAGGCTATTTTTCAACACATAAGTAACTTGCTGGATTTTATATTGTGCCCTCACCCTAAGGATCGTGAATATCATGCAAAGAGATGCTTGCTTGGAGAGTGCCCCAAATGCGGTGTACGAAAGTTGTCATTCTGCCCAGTCGAGATTGCAACAGATAGCAAGGAGGTGACTGTTAAGATATTCCAGGATGTGGGCACTGGACAGGTTAATGATGATGGAAAAGAGAAGAAGCGAAAGGACTTGGTCGTGGAAAGGATGAAAAGTGCAACTTTCATTCATCTCTTTTCAGATCATCTGAAAAGCTTCGTTAAGCACAACTTTATGTTTAGGTGGCAGGCCCAACAATTCAAAGACTGCTTGCTTAAGTTTCCCAGAGATGTTGTGGTATCTGTTGTTGATTTTGCAGAGAATTACAGCTTTAAAGTGCAAAATGAGATCCAGTCCATGCATTGGTGGTCAACACAGGTAACAATACTGGTACACATCTCTTATATCAGAAATTCAGTAGGAGCTATTGAGAAGACTGTGCATTTTTACATATCAGATGATAAGCTCCATGACACACTCTTTGTTCAGCATTGTTTTATGCTGCTTGACAACTGGATGAAACAGCAAGGACACCGTTTGCGTTATCATTGGGTATGGTCAGATGGTGCCGCTTCACAGTTCAAGGCACGAAGACCACACTATTTCATAGCCAGGTATTATCAGTTGACAGGATTTCTTATGATGCATAACTTCTTTGCTTCAGGGCATGGAAAAGGAGAGCATGATGGTGCAGGTGCTATTATCAAGAGAACCCTGATGCACGAAGAGCTAAAACCCGATGGCTAGCCCATGAAGTGTGCGGCTGATGTGGTCAATTTTTTGAACGCGAGGTTTCAGCCGACAACGAAAGGTGGAAGTGCCGTGTACACATGAACAAACATAGTCCAAAGCAGCATAGCACCAGAGTACCAAAGTTCCAAAAAGTACCAAATTGTGTTAGCAGTGCCAAAAGTACCAAACTACCAAATAGTACCAGATTGTGTACAGAATAGTGGCAAATCTAGCCAAACAGTATCAAAATCAATAAAACCAGTTGTGAAAGTTAAGGGATAAATACCTAAAAAGATGCCTTTCATCTTCATCCACCGAGGGAAGCAAGCATTCATTATGGCCATCAAGTTCTTCCTTTGGCTACATGACCAGAGCATCACGTCGCATCGCTTCCTCAAGTTGATGATGAAGTCCTCCGCATCAGGTCTCACGACACAATATTTGTATTGAGACACTTGCACACCTCGGGGCCTAATTCCATCTGGGAACGGGAGCTGCCACAAATCCTTGGGTGCTTCAACATAATCCTTCAGTAGCACTCCATTGACATCCAAAACAACAAGGCGCCTATTGCTTGCCATTACATCTATCGACATTGATGTATCCGGTGGTTGTTCATCTAGCCACCAATGGTCCCCTGTTGTAGTACCACTAAACTATATGAGTAGAAGAACACAGCCTTTTCACAAAAGCAAAGTTAGACATTGGGCACCAATAAAAGGTTACAAAATAGTGACAGTAGGACATAACAATTTACAAACACATTGACACCTTTCAAGAGTAGAGCGGCATGACACAAAACGCATCTACAAAAGCAAAATGGACTGGTATTTCAAATTAGTCCAGAAGCAAGTACAAAATGCTGTAACATCAGCTAATTTTTGCAGGCTTGCGGCTTGAGACCACGACCAATGGGACACTTTCTACATTTCATAGCGAAGAGCTCGAAGAGGGTGGCTGAATCATTGCTATCACCTGTTTCTAAGGGCGTTGCATAAGGTGTCTCCTCCGCAGCTCTGTCCTTCCCCACACCTTTTGTATACTCCGTGCCTTTAGGCAACTCTACACCTTCAGCCTCCTCTGCACCTTTAACCTGCTCTGCACTTTCAGTAGCTTCCCCCGCCTCTTTGGCCTCCTTTGTGCTTTTAGCCTCCTCTCTACACCTTCAGCCCCCTCTGCACCTTTAGCCTCCTCAGCACTTTCAGTAGCTTCCCCCGCCGCTCTGGCCTCCTCATTGCTTTTAGCCTCCTCAGTGTCTTTGGGCTCCTCTGCACCTGTAGCCTCCTGTGCACTTTGAGCAGCTTCCACTGCCCTCTTTTCGTTCTTCCTCCTCTTTCTACCTGCCTTGTCCTTTGCAGATGTTGATGCCGCAGCCAAAACCTCTGCCTCTGAGAGAACTTCAACTGTCACCTCCTCAGCACTTTCAGTAGCTTCCCCCGCCGCTTTGGCCTCCTCATTGCTTTTAGCCTCATCAGTGTCTTTGGGCTCCTCTGCACCTGCAGCCTCCTATGCACTTTGAGTAGCTTCCCCTGCCCTCTTTCCGTTCTTCCTCCTCTTTCTACCTGCCTTGTCCTTTGCAGATGTTGATGCCGTAGCCAAAACCTCTGCCTCTGAGAGAACTTCAACTATCACCTCCTCAACAGCCGCGGCATCTCTTCATTGTTCTTCTCGCCTTGGTCAGTCTCTTGCTCAGCAACCTCCTCAATCAGATCACTTCCCCCCTGTTCTTTCTCCTCTGGTCCCTTTTCGTCTTTGTCTCTCTCCTGCACTTCCGCTTTTAGTCGATCTTCCCCCATGCTTGAGTCTATAGCAGGCTCAGCCCCTTTCCCTTCCCTTGTGTTGGCATCAAGGTCTTGTAGTATTTTCTGCACTGACTTATAAGGATCTTCTTTAAACATGTAAGTGGCATCTGACTTACTGTGACTAGGGAGATCCTTCCTATCCATTGGGGTGTTGTCATGGGTGTCCGCACCGAAAGATTCTCAACCTACATATGCACAAAGATGAAAGACAAGATTAGATCATCAGTTCAAACAATATAAACATACAGTGTCCAGCACAAACACCCCACTTACTCTTCAATAATGACCTCCCTGACACCCAGGCCTTTGCCTCCGAAGGGATTGCGGTGTTGCAACGTGCCTTCACGCACATATCTCTTGTTCTCAACACAGCTGTAAAATGCAATGGATGGTACTGATGCCTACACGGAAGCATGAAGGTACCAACCACGTAAGAAGCCTCCACAAAGCCTCCCCACAGGCAACACAAGTACCAAACACATGAATTGTGTTGGCAGGGTCCACAACATGAGGCCTTGGAGTCAATGTATATTTCATCCCCCTCTTCACATCAGCACACAACTTATGTACAAATTCTTGATGGTCTTGGGTCTCCAAGCATCCATTGTGGAGCTTCACATACTCCATCTGCAAAACAAACATACTCTATCCACTTATCCACCAAAACAAACAATTATCAAGGAAGTACACAAGCAGTACAAAAACTGAACCAAAATAGGTACCATAACAGTTCTAAACAGCACTAAATGGATACAATGAAGTTTCAACAACTCCCAAGGCAAACCCAAGCAGAATAAAAACAGTACTAAAAAGGGTCGGATTGTACCAAAATAGTTTTAAACAACACTAAATTGGTACATGAAGTACCAAAAACTACCAAAACAGTACTAAAAAAGGTTGGATTGTACCAAAATAGTTTTAAACAACACAAAATTGGTACATGAAGTACCAAAAACTACCAAAACAATACCAAAAATGTAGCAAAGCAATACCAAAATAATATCAAATAGTAGCAGAATAGTACCAAATAGTACTAAAATAGTACCAAATAGTTACAGACAGTGCTAAAAAGGTAGCAAATCAGTACCAAAATAGTAGCAAATAGTAGCAAAATAGCACCAAATAGGAAACAAAACAGTACCAAAACAAAACCAAATAGTAGCAAAATAGTACCAAAATAGGTAACAAAACAATACCAAGACAAACCAATGACAAACCAAAACAATACCAAAAGGTTAACAAATCAGTATTCAAATAGTACCAAAAGGTAACTAAACAGTACCAAAACATGTAAATTATGCCAAAACAGTTGTAAACAACAATAATTTGGTACAATTAAGTACCAAAAACACACAAGACTCCCAAAAATACCCAAAAGACCCAAAAACTTGTCACAGTGAAATTCCAAACTAGTACCAAAATAGTGCAAAAAGTACCAAACGAATCAAAGAAAACAAAAAATACCAAAGATAATACCTAGATAGCACCCAAGACATATTTAGCACTACCATATAAGACCAAATAAAAGCTCAACTTCAGTACCAAAACACTTCAAAAGAGTGAGTACCACATGAAGCAAAGAAGCACAAAAAGTACCAAAGTTAGTGCCAACATTGAACCCAAGATGTACCTGCAATACCTTAAAGACTCTAAAACTTGTAGCTAGAAAGTACCAGCGCAGTATCATAATAGGTCAAAAGAGTTTCAAATGAACAGCAAAGCACCAAAAGTACTAGTCATGGGTGTAACCAATTATCCAAGACAACCAAAGGTGCCCTATTAGACTAAACTCAGTAACCTGAAAGTACCAAAACAGCACAAAAATAGTTCAATAGAGTACCAAATGAAATAAAGAAGCACCATTAAGTACCAAGAAAGGCACCAGCACAACACCAAGTGTTATAAAAAAAACCAAAACAAGTAAAGAAAGTACCAAAAAAGTTCAAGAAGTTCCAAAACCACCAAAAATGTCAGCAGATAAACCAATCAAGAAGTGACACATGCCAAATTGCCAAACCATGTGTAAATTAAACACTATCAACAGTCAAACACAATGCAATAGGCCAGAAATACAATACCTCCTACTGTTCAACCTTCGCTTGGAGCTTTTGGATATTTTCGAAAACCCCATGTCGTCGTAACAAGCGCCGACTTGCTCCCAGCTCAACCTCCACCTCTCTGATCTCTTCATCTGGAACAGGGATTTGTTGCTGAAGCTGAACAATGCGTGCTTCCAGGGTATTGATGTCTTCCATCAAACTCTTCGCCACGTCCTTTCTACCTTCATATACCAGTAGAGCTGGTCCTTGTTTGCTTGAATAGAGGCCTTCAGGCTTCTGAGGTTTGACCATCCTCCACTACCACCACTCATGACACCACTACTCTCACGGGGTTGTACTGTACAAAAGATTCTCAAAGATCTTAAAAATAGTTCCTAAATACAAACCTTTTACCCTCAAATTCCCCCCCCCCCCCAAAGTACCAAAAAGGTGGAAAAAGAATTGGCCCTTTTTTTGTACCACCAACCCTTGCTTTCACCCATCTAGATTCCAGACCAAATGAGTACATGTCATTACTTTCTTTTACAATCACATACGCATACCTTTACGATGTGGCCTAAACAAACATCATTTTATTATATCGCCACCATGAGAATTTATTGATTTTCCTCTTTTCCAAGGATTTAGACTCTTATTTATAGATAGACATGTCGCTTTTACCAGGCATTAACTATCTTTACTAGGCATTAACTATCTTTACTAGGCATTAAGGATATTTTCCACTTTTAACTCTTTTTTAAGTGATTCCTTTGAATCACTTTTGACTCTTTTTTAAGTGATTCCTTTGATAGTGATTCCTTGAATCACTATCTTTTTAAGTGATACCCTGTTATCACTAGCAGCAGCTGCATTTTCCTATTTGAGAGTTATCTCTTTTTAATCAAGTAATTCTAAACTACTTGATAGCTAGGGTCATTAGCACATTTTTCTTTTAAGTGAGCCAGCAACTCACTTTCTAGTTGAGTAAAACTCAACTCATTTATCATGGATGCTCGACTTAGAGCATCTGCCCCACGACTTTAAATTTTCCTTTTCTATATCTGATTTGAAAATCAAACTCCAGTGTAGGATTTCAACCCATCTAGCCTTCCTACCTTTTAACTCCTTTTGAGTACTTGACCATTTAAGACTTTCATGGTCAGACAATACTTCCAAATCGACACTATACGAATAATGACTCCAAATTTTTAAAGCATGTACAATTTCAAATAGTTCTTTTTCATAAGTTGAATAATTACTTTGAGCTTTGTTTAACTTTTACTTTCAAATAATTTAGATTTTTTGGGCCAATAATTTATTTTTCCTCTATAATTGAAATACTTTTCTAAGGTGCTCAATATATTCTTGTTCAATTTAACTAAAGGCTAATATATAATCATTAAAAGGCTAATATATATATTCTTGTTCAATTTAACTAAAGGCTAATATATAATCATTAAAAACTACCACAGATTTTTCTAAATATAGAATTAGTGAGAGCATTAGCTATACCAAAAGGCATAATTAAAAACTCAAAGTGCCCAAAAGATGCCCTAAAGGTGCTGCTTTTGGCATATGTTCAATTCTAACTTTTACTTTGATATCCAGACTTTAAATCTATGTTATTAAAATATTTAGCACCTTTGAATTGATCAAATAACTCATCTATCCTAGGTATAGGAAATTTATTGTGATTGAATTTAATCCACAATAATATATGCACAAGTGCATATATATGCATCTTTTTTCCTTCACCAATAATATTGGTGAAGTCTAGAGAGACTTACTTGGCCTAATAAAGCCTTGTTCTAAATATTCAACCAACTTCTTTTCAACTTCTTATATTTCTGTCAAACTTATTCTATAAGATGACTTACTAACTGGCTTTGAATCCTTTAAAACTTCTATGGGATGACCTATTCCTCTATTTGGAGGTAAACCTTTTGGTAATGTTTTCGGGAAAACATCTTTAAATTCTTCTTATAAACTGTTTAAATAAGAATTAACTACTTCGAGGAGGAAGAAGGGCATTGCTGAAATGGACGTCTTCGAACAACAAAAGGCTGTCTCTGATTTTGTGTACTCTTGGGGTAATCATGACCGTTTCATGAGTTACTGACGTCTGATGATCATGACTTTGAGAATATTCAATCAAAGAAATACATGTATGCTCAAAGTCAATTCCATCCTTGTTAGATAATATAGTGACAATATTATCATACAAAGGATCCTTCATCGTATCAAGAAGGTGTGTAACCAATTGAGTTCGAGGAATAGGATCCCCTCCAAAAAGCAGAAAGTTGATTCATAATACCTTTGAATGATTCAATATGTGACTAGACATGGATGTGCCTACCTTGAATTGAATTGAAGCTTGCCCAAAAGATTACGGAGATACAGAATCTATGTAACCGTTTTCTTCTCAAACATAGTGATAAGATAGTCCCATATAGCATATGACGTGGATAACGGATAAACATCTAGCATGAGTGAATCGTTAAGGGGCAGAAAGTATATACCTTATCACGACGAATCCACTGTGCATGATCAATTTTCCACTGTTCAAAAATAGGACCTTCGATAATAATAACATCATTTTGAAGTGGATCAATAGGTTGAGGAGGGCATGCAAGAATACCAAGAACAATATCTACCAATTTGTCTCCTTCCAAAATTAATAGCATCTTGTATTTCCAACCAGGAAATCCTTGGCCTTGGAAAAGAGGAACACAATGCTGCCCAGAAGGAAATCTGTTAACAAGTATGGTGTTTGCCATGTCGTGTTATGAGAACGCGTACAAGAGAAGATCTCAGAACTTGCAGACCATGTACGAGATATAAGAAACGTAGCCAAAAATAGGCCTGCACCAGACGATGAGCATAAAGTGATCGTGTAAAGAATAGAACGTGAACCAAAATTAGAACTCTAAAAGTGGAGACCTGTGTCTCATGCTCGTAAGCAAACTTAGAGGTCCATAAAAGATGAAAATAATAATAAGAAAAAGCATCGCGTTATGACACAACTTACACGGCAAGTTTTATATCTAATTGTAGCTTGTATAGCAAGCATCCGTCTGAAGCTTTCACGAAAAGCTTTGACGATCAAATCCTACTTATGACTCACAGACAACTACCTGTTTGCTCTCACAAAGAACCTATTTTACTGTTTTAGATGCAGTTTGCCTGAACTGTCCTAACTTTTGACTCAGAACTCCGATTGTTGATAAACCATTTTGATAGGATTCACCAACACTGTACCATCTATGCGATTTAAGGATGCGATTAAGAAACAATTCTAATTACAACAAGTGGAGCTATAAAATCATGTAGGCAACATATAATCAAAGAACCAATCAACCCTACACAAAACTATTACCAAGATCAATCTTGTAAGACATGAAATCATAATCAAATTGAACAAGAAGACGTAGATGCTTCCCTTATGATTAGAATCGCTCTGATACCATGTTGAGAGAGGGAGAGAGACGAGACAAGAGACACCACATACGCTCCACAATAATGAATCGTATTATTAGTCACATATATATAGGCTAGACCTAGGGTGAGTTAGGGCTAGCTATATATAGCTCCAACACATAGAAAAGGACGGAACAAAGAAGTGGTTTAATGAAAATCTAAAGGAAAACAAGGAGATCCATCTACAAACAAAGCAAAGAGGGCCTCAACACAATAATCAGCGTAGGAAGTCCAAATTACAAGTTACCCCAAAATGGACACCCAAACACTTATTGAAAACTCAAGGCTACTATGAGGGTAAGCATTATATTTGGATATCAAAACATAAATGTATACCACTGGTTTCACTATCGCTGCTTACAAATTTCCAAGTCTACTCAATGATGGATAAAAGCTTCAATAGCTCAAATGCCAACAAAGGGAAAACTATTGCAAAAAAACCTTCACCACCACTTTCCTAAACAAGTCTTAATCCTAAAGAGAAACCCTATCACAAGAGACATGGTGATTGAGTGAAGCTTCTACATCACAAAATGTTATAAAACCATTCTTATGGCTTTCCAAGCCCCAACCCCATTGATTTTCCTAGAGCGACCCACTATACAAGTACAAATTACATTGCTGCAAGTGTCAACTCCATCGCTCTTCTATATAAGCATTCTATATAAGCAAGAATCCATAATCTCCATCTGGTCTTATGAGAGTCCTTTACTGCCATTAAATCTAGAAATCAGCATGCCACGATAAGTAACAAAGGGAGTTCCTAGCCAACAAACACTGATCGAGCACGGTTGGAAGGGATGGTTACAAAAAGCCTACAATTTTTCTCGCGAGGTCAAGGTATGATAGAAAGTAGAAAGGGGAGACTTATGCTAATATCATTACTTTTACCCTCCATGTTTTGATCCTGGAAAAAGGTCATGTCCATATCAAGAGGGAGTTTGTTGGAAACACCTAACTGTAACGTACTCATATGTATGTATTTTTAGGTCCATTTGACTTGGCAATTTTTAGCATATGTATTTAATGTTGAGAAGTGGGAAATACTTAGAGGACATAAAAGATTAAGTTTAGTCAAAAATTTAGTAAATTTAGAGATGTCGATTGTTGGTCAAATTTGGCGCTTTTTATGCATGTTTTGTGGTGTCATTTGTAAGCAATTTATATTATATACTTAACCATGTTGGATAATGTAAATGAGGGTCATAGTGAGTAGTTTAGCCTAAAGGAAACTCGTATGGGGGTTTACATAATAAATATAACCGCACAACAGACGCTCGAAACAGGGCTCGGATACCAAATTGACTCTTATTTCAAAATAATTGTTAGTATTTAATATCTTTTTTTAGTTGGTGTATCATTAATTTCATTAAATTTAGATTTTATTTTATTTTTTTAAGAAAATTATTTAAGTATCAATAATTTTTTAATATTTTTTAAAAATTAAATATCTTGTAATGGTTATTTGGACAAATTTAATTTTTTTCAAGAAAAATTTGTATATATGATGCCTTAAAAGAAGTTTAGAGGCATAAAATCAGATGTGTCTCACTTGAAAGTGTTTGAGTGTATTGTATATGTGCATGCTCTTGATGAAGTCTTAAGAACTAAGTTGGATCCAAAGGAAAAGAAATGCATCTTTATTGGTTATGCTATGGAGAAGAAATGTTGTAGATTTTATAACCCTACCACTCGTGAGATGCTAGTAAGCAGAGATGTTGTCTTTAATGCGATATAGTATGCACCACCAATGAAGGCAATAGAAGATGTAGATGTCCAAAGCAAGGGGGAATGGCAGTGGTGCCATTCTTCACCTCAAGATGATGGGATGTGAGGCCTTAACGATGGCACCACTGCCATTCTTCCTTGCATCAAGGAAGAATGGTAGTGGCGGCCCGCCATTCTTCCCTTCAAGGTGAGTGATGGAACGTCTTGAGAATGGCATCACTGCCATTTGGTGGGTGTCACAAGGAGAATGACAATGGTGCGGCTTCGATTCTCATGTCCTCCCATCACCTTGAAGGGTAGAATGACATGACTGCCATTCTCCCTAGCATTTAAGGAAGAATGACAGTGGTTCCATTCTCCCTTACATTCTAGGAAGATTGGCATTGGTTCCGTTCTCAAGGCCTACTATCATTGCATGGGGAGAATAGTAGTGCTGCCATTGTGTCTTACATTCAAGGAATGGGGGGCTGACAATTAGAAGTAGTTAGAACTCAGTCTGACAGGTTGAGCATTACTAGTGGTCTAGGTGCCAGTTAAAAACTGTGACATGTAAGAAGGGAGTTGGCCTAGATCAACTGAGGCCTAATAGGGGTTAGTTGTGGGTGTTTAGGAGTGGTTTTGGTCTCTTTGTATTGAAGAGGAAAGTTTTGAGTTAGGTCTGACTGTCAGCACAGCAGAATTGAAGGAGAAGATATTCCTAAGTTAGTAAACCGTCAACACAGCAGCTGCTATCAACTGTGGGTCTAAAGAGGTAACATAAATTCTATCAGTTAGCATTGCTGGAGGTAGCTAGTCTAAGCTCAAACAAGCAGTAACCATTGTAATTTTTTAGAATCTCCTTCACTTTTTGTATTGACTATGCTGATGAGAAGGCATAATGAAGTGAACTATATAAGGAAAGCTTTTCTAGTAGAGTCAAAACACTCACCTCCTCTATTGAGAAATCCATAGGAGTCGATGGCATTGCAACTATTTCATATTCCGTGTTTTTTCTACCATCTAGCCTAAAACCCATACTTCCATCCTCTAGCTAAATCAGTGCAAAGACAACTCTATATCATCAAACCCTAGCTCCTTTGAGAAAATTACCATTTTTTTTCTTAATTTGAAAGTTTTCTTTAAGATCTTCCAAGGTCACCTCACAAAATTTAATGTCATACCTGATATAGTAAGAGACATTAATTGTTCCCTAAAGAAATACTCACATATGCAAGCATTGCAAAGCTAGAATTGTAGGACATAGTATAAAGAATGCCAAGAGTAAATGAAACATAGCTAAATACACAATGTAATTCTCAACTTTTGAATAAAGAAACCCTAGCTTAAAATGAATGCCAGGAGTAAATAATCTCTAGCTTAACATGCAACATTATCCTCAGCTCCAAAGACAAGAAACACTACCATAAACCAATCATAAACACCTGGAGCTACTAGGAAAAACATGTAAAAATAGAAATAAATAGCTTTTTAATAATAATATATGAGTAGCTAATAATAAATATTCTATCAGATGAATAATTATAGCATTTATAAGTTGTCCATTCCTTGGACACCTCATCTTTAAATATTAAATATTCTATTATCAACAAAAAAATATTATAGGGGGGAGGTCCAAGAACTATAGTTGGACTTTAAAAAACATGTGTATGCTAATAAATGATGGTAGGTATAAATTGAATGTCACCTTCTCAAAATTTTAAATTATAAAAATATATGTCTAATTCCTCAAAATAAGTAAATTATAAGAATATGACTTATTGCAAGGAAATATGCTCAAATTGTTTGAGAATTTTTGGAGCTAATGGCGGTGAGATATGAATTTTTTATTGGACCCCAGTCTGCCCACTTTTTGGCAAGATACACCTAGTCTCTTCTCACCTCCCTTACACATTCATCACCTACACACTTACTCATTCCTTTCTCACTCCATCAAACCTGCAAACTTCATGTCCTCTCTCACCCTCTTTACCTTTGCCCTCTCCTTCCATCTCCATTTGCTCTCATATCTACTCTACACCCATAACTCATCTCCATTTCTCTCCCTACTACTCCCATATTACTAAATTATTTTCCCAATCTCAAAAAATACATAAAAATTCAGCATGAATGTATCATATTAACCTCTGCAAACATGGGGTTTTTATCTACAAAAACCCCCATGTTCTTCACCTCAATCAACTTTTGTGGCGTCGAATGTAAGAAGGAGACCGGCGGGCGGTTAACTTAAAGATTTACACATGGGAGAGTCCAAGCTTCTTTGAGCTTTCAACCACACAAAGGATCTTTCCAAATCTTTACTCCTCTCACTCAACCTCTCAGCCCTTCTCACCCATTTGTACATTGTACTACTAACCTTTTATAGTGATTACTAACTACTAACCACCACTAACATATATAAATAAGCACCCACTCTACTACTTTTTGAGTAGGCATTACTATAAGATATTTGCTCAAACCTCTACATCACACTCTCCTCTCATCTTCAATAATTCTCTCACCTTGAGCCCACATCCATGTGACTCAAGGGATAAGAAGAGGCCCACTCTCATTCCAAAATAAAAAATCCATAATCTATGATTTCTCATAATAAAATTGATTACGCTTAATCCTAATTGGGGCTTCTCAAACCTATAAATAGAGCCCCTCCATTCCTTGTGGAAAGGGGGATTACACACATTGTACACCACTCCCAACTCTAGTGTGTAAGAAGATAGTGAACTTGTGAGCTCTCTCTATACATCAATACCTTTGATTGCATAGAGAAGCTTGATTGCATAGAGAAGCTTGAAGCTAGTCATGTCATTGTGAGGGCTTGAGTGATGCCATACTCCCTAGCATAATTGTATCTTGCCTTGTTGCATAAATAAGATTAGTAGTTTGGGTGCAATTGTGTACAAAATCTTGGACTCCTACATCTCCAACGTTGATTTAGCAAAGCGGTCCGATGTTTCATTTAAGGTAAATTCGATCCTTGTATTTTGTGGTGTGATTTTATGCTTGGCGGCTTGAGGACCTGTTTTTGATTTGTTGCCTTTCAATCCATGGTAAGAGGGTCGTATGGTGAGAGGGCTCCCGTAACCTTAAGACCATGTGTATACCGACAACAAAATCAAGCTTATATTGTCTCTCTAAGTTCTTCTCCAAGTTGGGTGTGCATCTATTTATGTTATGCTAGTCTCCTACACACACAATATCATATGTTATAAGTGTTTGTTGAGGGTGTGTGTGCCTTTTGATTGATGTATATGGTTAGCTTGTGTTGATTGGCTACAAGGAAAGATCTTTGGTGTCCTAGTTCACACACATAACTAGGTGGTGCCCCTTTTCATGTTGAGTGTGTGGTTTTGGGGTTCTTATGTTTGTGTTGCGTTGTGCCCCAAGCCCATTGAGCAACACGGGAGCCTTGAGGAGTGCTTAGAGGCCGCTCTTCTTGTTGCCCGCCCGGACTGCCTCACTATGTAAGCACAATGGAAATGTTTGTGTGAACTACCCCTATGGCTATGTGAACATAATTTTTTATGTGAAAAGGTCCAGGTTGAGATGAGGAGAACCAATAATATGGGTTCCAAATTTTAAAACACATTAGTTAATTAGTTGAGGCAAGGGAAACGCTAGGCTTAGTTTTATTAACGTCAGGGCAACCTTAGGCTCAAGTGGGTGACGTGTGGAGATTATCTGGAATCTTCCTCGGATCTGTGTGCATCAAAATTCGTGGGCACTTGTGCATCCGATTTTGTGAGCATCCATCATATTATTCATGGGTGCTCATCTTCATCAAATTTTGTGAGCATCAACATTGGTGGGCTCTCCTCTTCATCACATTTTATGAGCATCAATGTTTTGTGAGCATCAACATTTGTGGGCTCTCCTTAGATGAGATTTTGTGGCTGCTCCCCCTGTTAGCTAGGTAAGATAGCCTTTATATATTCAATATGCATTGTTAACAACGGCTTGATTTCAGTAGATCCAATTCCTTATTATAGTCTTAATTTTCATTGTGCATGATTATATGTACAGAAATCTAAATGCAGGTTTATGTCTTATATACGGTTGGTTATACAAAGCAATAAGTTCAAGGCAACATGTGTCTAGTATATATCCATAACTATCCGTTGATGTCTTGTGTCACCATCATCTGAATGCAATTCGTAGGATCTGTTATTGTGTGTGTGCTTGGCTCATAAGAGCGTAGGCCACTAATAGAGGGAGAGAGAACATTGTTTGAAAAGGACATGTGATGCAAGTGCAGATATATGTAAATATATATACATGCATACATACACACATATGTAAATGTCTATACAGGATGAAGAAAAAAAGTGAAATAAATAGTAACTTTGCATAAGATCCCTCCTATAGCTTCATCAAAGAGACCTGGCAAGGAGAGAAAGCAAGCAACAAGGAAGGATGGGGCACTTACTACTATAGGTGTGTGGAAGAAGACAAGCAAGAGGAAGATCTCGCACCAGTGAATGTGGGTGTAGGCAAAGGGGACCCTATAGCATTGGTCAAGCATATTGATCTTGGTGATTGGTGAGGATGATGACAGTCTTATTATTGAATTTAACATTCAATTGGCAGGAAGAGGGGATGTTATTGCTACTTCATGTAGATTAGTGTCCTAGGATACCACTTTGCAGGTTAATTTCATATGCTCGTGTGCGAGGTATAAGGAAGGAGGTAGAGTCTTTAAAGCTTTCCTTTCAATATGAGATGTACTTGTTGCCAGAGAAAGGGGCCTTCATTATTTCTCTTTTTGCAAGAGCAATGGTGAGAAGGTCAGAGCCACATACGACACAAAATTCACTTGGTCTAAGTTGTGGAAAAAAGTGGGTAAATAGTTTGAAAAAGAAATTTCATCCAAGAAGGAATGAAAATTCATTAGAAAAGGTGTTCTTTGTTTGGGAAGGCAACTACCTTACCACAACATGGATGTAGGCCATCTTGGAGTTATACTCTAAGAACATAGATAAGCACGTCAAAGTGATGTCTACCTAGATTAATTTAAGGAGCCAAAATCCTATTAGCCATATCTCCACTTTTTCCAAGAAAACCTCTCTTTGCAACCATCTACAAAGAGAGAACCATATAATTTTTCTACTTAAGAGAAATAATTTAACAGAAATAAGAATAAAGAGCAAGTCATTTACCCCTTATATTCCACATCCCTAACCAGCATAGCATATGCATCTCTTGCAATTTTGGAGCCTCTAATAACTTAAAAAATATAATTATTTTCTTGATTTAGCAACATATCTTGCTTTTAATAACTAGACATACCTTTCCCCTACGATCACATGTCTTTTTGGCTTGCTGTTTTCTCTCCACTTATTCCATTTGGTCAGCTGGTAGACTTTTGTCATTGCTACTTGCTAGCTTTAGCTCGTTAGAGTACTCAAACTATAGAATATAGCCAATAATAAAACTTATATCTTAAGAAAAGTACATGGAAGACTTGCCTAACCATCTACCATTGCATATTGTAACCTCTCTCGACAAGGGTTCACTATATGTAAACTCTCTATATCACGTGCGTTCAAGGCATAATTAAAAAACCCCTTATCTGTAAATTTTATATGAATAAAACACACCCTTTTTCTATTCAATCTGTAAATACCTCCTTTAAATGGTACCCTTCTGTATGTAAAAAATGTGTTAAAAATAAAATTTTAAAAACCCCTTCTATTGAACCCACGTGCTATGCTTACATATTTATGAGTGACTCCCCCTCCCCCCTGAGTAACATCTTCATATAAAGAAAAGCACATTGCTTACAAAACGTACTTGGAAGACCTAGCCTAGCCAAGTGACCTTGTGCAAAAGAAAACCATGTTTGCCTAGCCTTTCTTTTCCATTTTTCAAGCAACGTGATCTCTTCTTGGTTCAAAGAGCTAATGTATGTCTTATCAGCTTCACATGTTATTTATATTTATTAAAACATCATGCAGACTAGGCTTGATCACATCATGTTCATTAAGCCTACATTAAGCACATCCAACTGGCAGCCTTTAGATTCACAATATAGAAAAGCATTCATAAAATATTCAAAACAATCACATAAAGGTGACTTATGTGATGTGACATTATAGGCAAGCCAACAAAGAGATCTCAGGAACTCTCCTTAAATTAATCTAGGTAGACATCACTTTGACGTGCTTATCTATGTTCTTAGAGTATAACTCCAAGATGGCCTACATCCATGTTGTGGTGAGGTAGTTGCCTTCCCAAACAAAGAATTTCTTTAGGTTCTGTTTCTCTTCTCTTTCTATGCTCCATTAGGCTTCATTAGAATTGTAGTGCATTCCCAACAAAGAAAAGAGCTTCAAGATCTACAACTAGATCATGTGGGCGAGCATTCATTACAAGTAAGTATAGAGATCTCAAAAGCTTGCCAGTGTGGGTGGAGCAGAGGAGCATTCATCTTCTCCATTTCCAGAGGGGAGTGCTGGAGACCAACAAGCAAAGCATCTAGTCAAAGAAATGATGTGCAACATCAACTGGCAGTAAGCTAGTGCACAACACAACTGATGAGTGAGAGATTAGCGACCGAAGAAAGGGGAGAGAGCAGCTATGTGCAGTATTGAAGAGTGAGATATTAGTGAAGAAAGGGGAGAGAGAGTAGCTGACGCACTGTGAGCAGCATCGGTCACTTGTGAGCAGTACAGTGATAAACCTGTGAGCAGTAAACAAATCGCTAGTAGCAAATTGGAGGCCAAGCAGGTAGCCATATCTCACCAGACATAGCAGCCATCACATCACCAAGTAGTCGCGCATGCAACTTTCATTGCTGTACCAGCAGTTGGCAGTGTAGTGAGACTACTGTAACATCTCCAGCTCATCTCCATCAGCGCAACCGGGAAGAAGCGTGGAGGCGGCCGTTGTGAGCAGAGAGAACCAACGATCACCAGCAGCCCCATGAGCGCAGTAGAAGAATAAGATTGGGAAAAAACGGGAGTGGTTGGCCACAATGGTGGACCCTCCAAAGAGTTGCCACTAGATTTGACTTTGGTGGGTTGCTACTTGGAGACCATATAGTAAGAGGATAGGAGGCACTTGTTTATGAACTTAAGAATTATAGATGCCAAAGGTGAGGTGAATTTATGAACTTAAGAGGTAGAGATGCCAAAGGTGAGGTGACATCGACTAAAAATTTAGTAGATGCAAAGGGGAAGAAAACAACCGAGCTTGAGCAAGCAGCTCAATGTAGCATATTCATGTATGGATTTCTTAGTGAGAGGAACTTTAATATATTGTAATTATCATTAAGTGTGTCTCATTTAGATACTTAAATCGCATTGTGCAAGACGAAAAATGGTAATAAATTCCACTTTCTTGCAATGGGTGGACTCATGTAAAGAATACAGCCCATGATGAAAGACCATGGATACTCCCAAGAGAGGTCTAGAAATAAGAAACAATCTTGACATAACATAGAAAAGATAGATCATGTTTGTAACATACCTCCGTGTTTAACCAAATTATGATTAAAGACAATCTTAAGTTTTGGATGATGCTACAAATTTCAGTAATAAATTTCAGTAGGTTTTCATTAGTTTTTCAGTAAAAATTCTAGGTGTTAAAATTAAGTGAAAATTCAAGTTTGAGTTTTCTATTAGTTAATATGCTCAAAGGAAGCCTTTAAGTGTGTATATAGACATGAAAATCAAAATTTGACAAAAAAGTAAAACATGACCTACTTTTGGATTCGCCTTTTACATACGGTCGAATTTGGTAATTCTACACACGTAAGGTTGTAGACCACGCACGTTCTCATAATTTTGAATACCCAAATGACTAGTTTCTAATAACTAATCACAAAGTTATACTTGTTGCAAGTTCTAGCCCTGATAGTAGATCATCCAAGAGGCTGGCAAAATTTGCAAATAGCACTTCCAGAGCTTCTAGAGAGTAGATTTAGATTCCAACCACTCAAGACATCATCAAATATATGAGTAAAGTACACATACTAATTATTTTGAGATTAATTAAATAAGTTGATAATCGAGAATCCGATTTGATTTATGGTACACTTAATGATGCATAGTTCTTGACATTCTTACTTATAAATACTCAACTTGGTCTATGCGACTCATAGAATAAACACTTTTAGTGGTAAAGAATTAGAAGATAGAATACTTGACTAGTTTTACTAAATTTTGAGTATAAGCTTCACGAGGGGCTATTTTGCCAAGTATTTATCTTTCTGTGTGTTTAGAATTAGAAGAGTGTGTGAGACTCTAGAAAGCTAAATCCCTTTTGTTTTTGAGTTATTCAAGTGCAAAGTGGGACACTTGGATGTTTTTGATAGTTTTATGCTAAAAACACAACTTTGGCCATTTTAAAGGCTCTCAAAAAGACCTTAAAACTCATTTTTTGGAGAACCATCATAGCGATATGTTCTATAGAGAGTTAGAATATTTAAAACTTTATAGTTTTGACTTTTTTTAGTTCTAAATATATTGGAAGATATTACTCTCCCAAAGAGACCAGATGTCAAGCTTTGCCTTAGAAATTGCTATCAAGATTGACTATCTTGTCTATATAGACCGGATGGACTAATGCGTAAGCATAGTTATGACTTAGCTATAGCGACCAGAGATGATCTCACTGGTTAGAATGTGATAATTGACTATATTAAAAACAAAGATTCATGCATGACTTGAAAGAATTAAAAGACTAAGAGTAGTTAAGGATTGTTTGAATTAAAAGCTAAACTTGATTTTGATTGATTTGAATATGCTTTTCTTGAAAGATTGTGGCCAAGAAATGAGTGTAAGATGATATGTATAACTTGTGATTGCTTTGTTTTAGAATGAATGATTGATATACATGTATATGATGAGACTCGACATGAGAATTATATTAAGGCCAGATGTCCTTAGACAGGAATGCCAGATTGTGAACGAGATTGAAGCCCTTTGGGAGCCTTATGGTAGAACCTAGAGAGAATGAGAATGAGAATGAGATGAACCCGGGATGACCGCGAGATGTACAAGGGAGGTTAGGTGGAATAGGAAAATGTCCTAGATCTATTGGTCATTATGACTAACCATGTTGTCGAGCATGGTGATGATGATGACAAAATCTTTGAGATAGAAACATATATGGAGATTGATTAAGATGCTATGTTTTAATTGATAGAGATTTATATTATGTAAATATTTTTTGAGATTCTATGATTCTTTGCTTATGAGATAAGAATCTTTGGATATGGCATGCATGCTTGTTTTGCTATTTGAGAGGGTTGATTTAATTGTATTGCTATGTAGAAATAGCATGATTAAGTGAGTTTTAATATTTTCTTAGATTAAGTTGAACGAATAAAATATAGTTAGACTTGGGATTGTCACAATGTTGATATTTTAAATTTACAACTTTGGTAAATCCATGGCATTGATAAGTACATTTCTAAGCTCTACTTTACTATCTTGTAGTCGATATTAATGTTGAACCATCTCTAGAAGATAATGTAACTAATGTGGACAAAGAGGTGTCAATTCACAATTTTCCATCACAAAAGTATTAAGAAGACAAAATGTAATTACCTTTTTACGCATGGAATCAAACATCTAATTTCGAATGCATCCTTTTCCATGTGACACCATTCATTCATCCTCATCGTTATGCATGAATCTAGGCATAGATGGATCAATTTCTTTCAAATATTTAGAGATGTATATGAGAGATTCTTGCACCAACCATCCCGCTATCGTGCTTCCTTCTAGCCTTGCCCTTTGCCTCACAAATCCCTTCAAGGTTTTCATGAAGCATTCAAGAAAGAACATCCACTAGCTATGAACAATGCCACATATAGCCACCTCATCCACTATACTAGAAGGTGCAATTGAGTTGTGAGTATGCTTCTTGGAAATATTTCTTCAATCATACACACCACCTCAATTGACTCAACTCGAGCCTTCTCAATGGAATCTGGATGAATCCCCTTTGACATTATCTGCCTATTCAACAAAGGAAGAAATGATAAATTAAAGAAGAATAGATAATTTCAAAGCTATATGTTATATAACAAACACACAAATCTATAGTTTTGATTGGAACTCACCTTGTCAGTCCATCTAATTTATAAATGACATTCCGAGCTTTCTCTTCTCCGCACCCACCAATTGATATTGGAAGTATGAACTAGTGAAATCAATTTTTTAAAATAATAAAAGATCAATATAAAGTCCACACAACATAAACGAAGGAGTGCCAAAAAAATAGATATAGTTATGTACGTACCTCCATCCTCCTGTGCCAATCATGTGATTTGAGATGATACAATTGATCCTCACCCTTCTTTTTTGTTATTGTAAATGCACCCTTTAATGAGTACATTACACCAGTTGGTGTATGAAAAGATGAAATTTGATTCTTGACATTCTTTTCCTCTCACCTTGTTAACTTCCTTGGCGCCTTTGGTAAAACCACCTTGTCATTGACTACCCTTGGCCATGCATTTTTCATGCGTCCAATATCCTTTAGGTTATCCCTTATTGCATGGGCTTCTTTTTTACCAATTAGATGGTCCCAAATCATTGATGCCACATTCTTAAAAATATGCATTGGATCCAAAAGTTGATTTATTCTTAACTATGTCCAATATGGTAGACGATAGGAGATTGAGTACCTTTTCATGCCCACGAGTGCTATGATGGGAGTCACCCTCTATCTCTCATCCCACTCTCCATCTCTCCACCTTCCCTCTAATGGAATTGTAGGAGGCAATGCCACATGGCTTCCCACTCTGCACCTCTCATCACAATCGAAGAAACCTTTAACGAAGCATAATTAGGGTGGTTTGGAGGAAGAAATCGATGATGTTCATTATACACCACTTTCTTTAGTGCATGTGCTCGAAGGGTTCACTTAAAAATATGTAAGTGTAGCACGTGAGTTCATCAAGAAGGGTGTATTATTTAAAAAAAGTTACAGAATTATATTTACAGGAGGGGTTTTTAAAACTAATTTTTTGAAAAAACTGTAAGTTTATGAAGAAAAAGGGATCATTTTATTCATAAAATTTTGTAAGTATAAGAGGTTTTTTAAATACCCCTTGAACACACATGATACATAAATTTCTTAGAGGGGAACCCTCCGAGTACATGTGCTTGTTTAGATACACAAATTGGACATGCATTATATCCTGCAATTGTGAGACCTACGAAATTGGCATGTAAGAATTGAAAGTTAATAGACATTACAATACATTAGAGTTATAAATGAATCATTTGTACATGCTTAAATAAGAATCAATTTTTTATGAGTACGACGTACCTAAGAACTGTGTATAGCCCAAAAAATCATGCATAGTCCATATCAAGATATCCTTAACCATTGCATTGAGGCATGAAATTGGACGAGAAACATCATGCACTCTTATGCCTCTCCATAATTACTCAAGCTCACCAATCAAGGGCTTAAGGTATATGTCTATATTCTTTACCTTGTGCTTTCCCGGCAGGCACAAGAAGCGCAAGTATCACATGACCCTTCTTGATGGACATCTGTTAAGCGTTTTTCTGAGAGATGTTTTGGGCTTGTGTACATATGGAATGTGTGGCGTGTGAAGAGTTTGGCTTTGAATGCATTGGCAGGTGTAGAGCGTGGATGGATTTGTTTTGAGCTTGTGCAGGCCTGTCCGAAGTAAGGTCAGCTGTCTGCAGGTGGTATCAGCCGTTCGATGGCTTTGTTTGTGTGCGCATCCAAGAATTAAATGGGCACTCGAAGCTGTGTTTGAATGTGTGTGGAAGCATGGGAGCAGTTAAAAGGTTGAAGGGGCCAATGTTGCCTTTAAATTGGTGTGAAATGGAAGGTCTTGGTGGCCATCATTGAAGCTCTAAGAAAAAAAATATAATATAAACGTGGCCAACTAAAGCAATAGCCACGTAGAGTCTAACCGTGCTGCCAGCGCAGACGTTCGGGAAGGTGGTCGCAGAGAAAGTCGGGGGCTAGCTGGTGAAGAACAGCCGCGGAGAGAGAAAAAGACTGGCCACAGAGGATCACAGAAAAGTGAGAGGGGCTGGAAGGCCACCTCTGTGTGCGCTCGACAGTCGACAGGTGACAGGCTGGTGTCAAGGGCTCTTGGGCGTGTGCAGCCGCCACAGGCACACAGTGAGGAGGCTTCTTCGGTGAGCTGCAGCCAGGCGGACAGAGCCGACACGAAGTGGTGTGGCTGCCTAGAGGCTAGACACGGGGGCCTCCCTTGTGAAGTGTAGGGACGTGGAATCTGCTCTGCAGCTGCTGGTGTCAAAGGCGATTGGCATGAGACAGCGAAAAGGGACGCGTGAGAAGTGATAGGCTGGCGGAGGCCTTGGAGGTGATGATAATGACTTGGAAGTGGAGGTAAAGAAGGCGCAGAGCAGCTGGGGCACTCAGTAAGGGTGATGGCCGTCTGCAACAACAGAGAGGAGCAGAGGCTAGGCGAATAGCTGAAGACAGGTCGAGGGGAGCCGCCTCAGAAGTGATGGCTGCCAGAGTAGTGGTTGAGGTGCATGTGAAGTTGTGGCTGCGATGGCAGGTGGTGCCAATGTGTGAGGGGAAACCGTGACTGAATAGAGAAGGACAGAGGATCGTGCAGAGGCTGGTGGGGCTGATAACACGTCAAAGACAGGGGTTCAAGGGACAGGTGGTGCTTGTGTTTGTTATGAGCTGACAGAGGATCAGCACAGACAGAGAGAGAATGGTGTTTGGGTAGATGCGCTGCTGGCGACACACACAGAAGTGATGGGCTGCAGAGAGAGTTGAGGGTTAGCTGGTGGGGTGCCCTCTGAAGAGTGAGTGGCCGGGTTCTTTCTGGTGTGATTGGCACAGCAGGCAGGCGAGAGGCTCGCGGTGATTGAGGATGTGGTGTATCCTCAGCAGTGACAGAAGTGAGTGTTTGTAAGTTGTGTGAGTAAGGCTTCTGTGTCGGGAGAAGCTTGTATGAAGAGTTTTCTGGGAATATATTGCTGGGTGTTTGCTTTGTCTATGGTGCCCCTGTTTGGTGCTGTCTTTCTGGCGTGGGTGGTGTGGTGAACTGTAAGAAGTGTTCCAGCCGGTGGCTGGTGGTGCCCCCGTTCGTGTTGTTATTCCAAGTTTGGGAGGTGAAGGGCTATAGAGGCAATGGTCTTTTTTTCTTGTTTTCACCTCACATTCTTCTGGTGCCCCCACTGAGGATAACTCTGGTGATGTTCTTTGCCTAGAAGGGCGTATGTCCCACTGAGGAGAGCTCAAGGATTGTTACAGGTTTTCATGATGTGGTCTTATCCAGAATTTCATGGCAGGAAGGGTGAAGATGTGTGTGACTTTTTGGAGCAGATGGAGCTGGCATGCATTAGCAATCATGTCACAGATGAAGAGCAGGTTCTGAAGCTGATAAAGATTTTCTTGAAGGGAGATGCCCGAAGCTGGCTTAAGGATTTTGAAGCACAGGATGCGGCATATGAGCTACATGGTGTTTTGACCTTAGACAGGTTGAAAGAAGGCCTTTTGGAGCATTTTCAGCAAAAGCGGAGGATTCTAGTGTGCTTTGGCAAGAGTTGAGCATCTTGAAGCAGGTCCATGGGCAATCTTGAAGCAGGTCCATGGGCAATCACTGGATGATTTTGTGCATCTTGAAGCAGGTCCATGGGCAATCGCTGGATGATTTTGTGCAAGTATTTACATGTTTGTGGGGTAAGTGGTGTATGACATTTAAGCAGGAAGTTCCTCCTATGTTTCTGAAGAAGAGCTTGTTTATTGATGGTCTGTTACCTCATTTGAAGGTCAGGGTTGAGTTGAAGAATCCCAAGTCATTTGATGATGCAGTTAGGGTTGCTAGGGAGAAGGAAGGCAAGATTTTGAAGCAGGTGGAGATGGGTATTTATCCGTATGAAGGTGTTATGTCTGCAAGGGATATGCATGTGAATTTGGTTGAGGTGGATAAGAGTTCTATGCAAAGTTTGATTAGACAGGAGCCTCAAAGGCCTATACAGGTGCAAAGGGGAATGTTCTATGTACCTTCTGGTTTTTTTCCAAAGTCTTTGAAGCATGTGAAGGTGGATGAAAAGCAGGATGAGGAATCTAGGTCAAAGTTTGAGACTTTTGCAGATGAGGAGTTGCCAGTGGATTCTTCTTTGGATTTGGACGTCATAGCTGTACAGGACAGTGATTTGGAAGGCTCTATTGGGGATCATTTGCATTCGGATTTGGATGATATGCATGCACATGGAAGCAAAGAGGATGATGCCTTGGGATTGGCTGATGATAAGAAGGAAGAGGAGCTGGATACAGAATGCTTTGAGGATGATTCTTTGCCAGATTCTATAGGGGAGGAGGATGGGGTAGAGACTTGTGATGAAGTGAAGATGGTTTGCAATGCAGATGTGGAGAGCATGGAGGAAGATCCTATTATTATGGATTTTCTTGGACAGCTTGATGGTGGTATGGTACCTGCGATGAATGAAGTGGATGTTTTTCCATTTAATGCATTATGTGCTGGGGAGTCTTTGGACGATGATACCCGGGGGGTTGGCAACACTCAAGAAGGTATGCATGTAGATTTGGCTGATGAAGAGCATTGTGAGGAGAGTATTGTGCTTGAGGATGATATGTGGGCAGTTGCTAGCCTTGATGAACAGGAGCCAGAGATAGACATGGATGCAGATATGGTCGAGAGTGTAGCTAAGGCTTCTTTGCGTGTTGCTGAAATGCTAAAGGCAAAGTGCATGGATAACAAGGGTTCTGAACCAGCTGAGCTGTATGGTTGTGAAGAGATGCCTGAATTACAAGAGCTGGAAGTGCTTGTGGACACTGCTGTTGGAAAGGATCTCGATTTTTCTGTGCAAAAAGGTCAAAATGTTGGAACTTGGCCTTCACTGGTATTGATGAATGGGATGCTGAATGTTACAATGCCACAGGTTTTGAAGACAGGGAGGTTTGTTGTGGGTGAAGAGCAGAGGCTTGAGGATGATGCTGTGTGGTCAGAATTTGTAAATGCTTATCAGATGATGGATGGAAATGATTTTGTGGTGCATATGGTTGATGTTTGGTATGTAGTGATACAGCCATTGGTTTTCACAGATGTTGGGAGATGGGATGGTGAGTTATAGATGTTTCCTTTTGATCCTGGTGGATAGCTATTGGACTTTATGCTTTTGTTGCTGAGCATGAATGCTCTAGCAGATGGGGGGTTGGCAAAGTATGTCAGGCGTTTTTCTGAGAGATGTTTTGGGCTTGTGTACATATGGAATGCGTGGCGTGTGAAGAGTTTTGCTTTTGAATGCACTACCAGGTGTACAGGGTGGATGGTTTTGTTTTGAGGCCTGTCCGGAGTAAGGTCAGCTGCTGCTGCTGCAGGTGGTTGGATGGCTCTGGATGTGTGCGTGTCCAAGAAATACAATGGGCACTCGTAGGTTGTGTTTGAAATTGGTGGAAGCATAGGGCTAAGGTTTCCTTGAGCATTGGTGTGAAAAGGAATCTTTTGGTGGCCATCTTTTAGGTAAAATAAAAAATAATGATATTGACGTGGCCGCCAATGTGAAAGGCCACATGGCTACTTGTTTGGATGCCAGCGCTGCTGCCAGCTCGAAGTCCAGAGAGTTGGAGAGTCGACAAGTGATGCGCAGCTCTGCGGACTGAAAAGTGAGCGCCGTCGCCTTGTTTTGTTTTTTGGGGGCTCTCGGGCGCAGCTGCAGGTATATGCAGAGGAGATGGCCTGGTTGATAAAGCGATGCTGGGGCGTGTGTAGCCACAGGTACAAGAGAGAGAAGAGAGGTGGTGTGGCTAGGCGCAGCCGGAAGTGCAGCTGGAGCGGACAGGGCCGTCGTGTAAAACGGGGGCCTCCCTTGTGAAGTGCAGAGGAGTGCTGGCGTCAAAGGTGACGGGTGGCTGACAGAGTAAGGAGAGCGGGTAGCAGCTGGAGGCTTTCAACATAGGCCTGGCTGGTGATACGAGGAAGCCATCAAAGGTGGTCGCGAACATCCCTTGTTAAAGGCGCTGACGAGCTGGTGATAGTAGTGAAGGGTGAGGTGACTTTGAAAGGAGGCCACCTTGTGAAGAGCGAGAGGGAGTTGTTGGTGCAGAGAAGCTGGCAAAGGGTTGACAGGCGCCAAGAGACGAGCTGGGGTGTGGGGCGAGCTGAGATGTTTAGGTAGTCGCCTTGTGTACAGGAACGTGGAGGGCTGCTGGTCGATTGGAAGACAGGCTGAAGAGGGCTTCGACGCAGAGGCAGAGTGGGCCGCGTAGGTGAAGCCGGAAGTGGAAGCACAGGTAGGTGCTGAAGACAGGGTGGCAAAGAGGGAGCAGTGAAGAGGGCACGTGTGGCCGTAAAACAGTGTGGCTGGGTGGCTAGTGGGGCTGGCAGGTGGCAGAGGATCAGCACAGAGAGAGAGAGAGAGAGAGAGATGTTTGGCTAGCTGTTGCTGGCGACACACACAGAAGTGATGGGCTGCAAAGAGAGTTGAGGGTTAGCTGGTGTGGGCGCCCTCTGAAGAGTGAGAGTGACCAGGTTCTTTCTGGTGTGGTTGGTACAGCACGCAGGCAAGAGGTTCGCGGTGATTGAGGATGTGGTTTAACCTCGGCAGTGTGACAGGTCAGAGTGTTGATGGTTCGTGTGTTTGTGGTTGCAAGGGCTTGGTCGTCAAACGCAAGGTTGAATCCCAGAGGTGGTGTGGCCGTGGTGGAATTCCCTTGGCAGTAAATCCAGGCCTGAGTGTTTGTAAGTTGTGTGAGTAAGGCTTCTGTGTCGGGAGAAGCTTGTATGAAATGTTTTGACTGGGAATATATTGCTGAGTGTTTACTTTGTTTATGGTGCCCCTGTTTTGTGCTGTCTTTCTGGCGTGGGTGGTGTGGTGAATTGTGAGAAGCGTTCCAGCCGGTGGTGGCTGGTGGTGCCCCCGTTCGTGTTTGTCTTTTCCAAGTTTGGGAGGTGAAGGGCTATAGAGAATGGTTCTTTTTTCTTTTTTTCACCTCACAACATCCATGGAGGAATATTATAATTTACAGGAACAATGGGCCACGTGGACAATGACGTAGACCTCAATCCAAATGGGTTCACTCCATCCATACCCAATCCAAGCCGTAAATTACGGGGCTCATCTTTGAACTCTGGCCATCCATCCTCAATGTGAGCCCAAGCCGATGAGTCGGTGGGAATCCTCATCATGCCATCAGTTGAACGATGGTTCACATGCCATGTCATTAACTCAGCAATGGATTGACATGGAACATATGCATATGTTAAATGCGAGGTATAATAGGAAAGCGCCTCAATATCTTTGTGAAATTTTGGCACCCTATAAAGCCTTTCTATAACGATCCTCTCCACAAATTGGACATTGCATGACATTGGAAAAGGCACCCCCTGGGGCATCCCTGAATAGTACACAATCATTACTATATGCATGAATTCGAGTGTAATCCATACCAAGCTTGGAAAGTATTTTTTGAGCATCACTTCTTCTTTGCGGACATCAAATTGTTTGTTGGGAGAATCTTCTTTAATAACCGGAGTAGACTATTTACATTATTATCGCTCCATCCATATGTTGTTTGCAAGTTAAGGCTTTCCAAGCATGCCTACAAAGTTGAGTATTTTGCACCCTCGTACAATGGTGTGTTATCCTCCTTGTGTCACACATCGTCTCTTTCATGTGTTTCAAAGTAAGGTGTCTCTTCCTCACCCTCTCTTTGAAAAAAGCAAGTGATCATCTTCTCCCCATGACATTCTCTTCCTCTATCTCATATGGAGGAAATCCTGGGCCTTCCAAATGTACTAAACATGCTCCAGTTTCCAAGTGCTCGTTTTACGATGCTCTCGTTTTACGACGCTTGTACTCCTTCCTCAAGTTTCTCCCAATGACAAAATAATGAGGCATATTTTGTAGTACTTGTCACGAATTTCCATGCCAGCCTCATCCTAATGAACCATATTTAAAAATGACACTCAACATTACATATGGCAAACCATGAGTTTACATTTAATCTCATAAGTTATATACTAACTGAGAAATTGGCTTGCATCATCAAGTTGGCTGGCATTGGTCAAACGATCCCCATTTTCTAATATGTTCCAATGTCACTTGACGTTCACGTACACAAACATTCCTTCATCTTTTACATGAATAAGGAATTCTTCTTTCGCAACCACTCTAGACCTCCAATTAATGGTGACCCATCACTATCCGAACCAGTAGAAGATATCTGTACTAGGCACAAAAAGTGTGCAATTAAAAAACTAAATATGAATACATGCACTAAGTCTAGGAGTGTTAATGGTATATGCGTAGGTTTTCTCTCTAGAATTTACCCAGCGTCGCCTATAAACATTGCTATAAGCATCACTATAAGTGTTGTTAAAGCATCTCTAGGCATCATTTTTAGTTGCACTGAGAAAATTAACTTTTCGAACCCACGGTGCCATTGACACACCGATCTTTCTCTCCCCCAAAAAATCCCTCCACTCCTTTCCTTGAGTTCCTGCACAACTCCTCCCTTTCATCAATCTAGCTCCCCTCACATGCATTTGTACTCTTTATATTCCCCTTCCTCTTCCTCTTCATGAGACACTTTCTCTCCATCACCAAATGGCTATGGTGTAAGCTCTTGAAGGTATTTTTCTCTTATGTTTTATTCTAATGCATTTGTTTAGGGTTCTTCTTCTTCTTCCCTTTCCCTTCCCCTTGGTATTCCTCTTTCTTTTCCTATCTATCACTCTACAAGTGATGGTGTATCCTAATGATTAGGGTTTGCTTCTATTATGCTTAACCTAATGATTAATAAGAAATATAATGAGATTAAGATTAATGCATAAAGTACTAATCTTCTCCTTTTTCTTCTTCTCCTTCTCCTTTTTGTGTCTATGCTTAATGTGTATTGGTCTTTTGTATGTTTCTTGTGTTTGGTAGGTAGAGTTCATTAAATGTGTTGCTAATCACTCTTTTGCCTTTTCATATTGTGTAGGTCTTGCACTAATCATGTCTTTTAGCTAGACAATATAAAGGTAAGTTTCTTGTATTCTTTAGGGTTTTGTATCTATGCATTAAGCTTTTAGGCCTTTGCATTACTAATTATTTTGTTTAATCTTTTATTTTGTAGGTTCTCTAATTCTCTCTTTCAACCTCACCAAAAAGAGGTAATCCCTCTAATCATTTATGCTTTTCATCTACCTATTATTGCACCCTTGGGTGACGGGGTTTAGGATTAGATTAGGTTTAAGCATGCATGTATCTAGATTAAGCTCTATACATAGAGCTCAATCTATGCATTAAGCTCTATGCATAGATTAAGCTCGATGCATTAAGCTCTATGCATTAAGCTCAATGCATAGATTCAACTCTATGCATAGAGATTAATGCCTAGATTAAGCTATATGCATTAAGCTCTATGCATAGAGCTTAATCTATGCATTAAGCTCTATTCATAGAGCTTAATGCATGCATTAATCTCTATGCATAGAGCTTAATCTATGCATTAAACTCTATGCATAGATTAAGCTCTATGCATAGAACTTAATGAATAGATTAATCTCTATGTATTATTAATCTCTATGTATTAAGCTTAATGCATAGATAAATCTTAATGGATTAAGCTCTACTCAAGATACACCAAAAAGTAGATTAAAATAAGAAATTTCTCAAAGTGATGGGATTCTCTCAAACTCCCTAATATGGTTTTTATGCATTAAGCTCTATGCTTAGAGTTTAATGCATGCATTAAGCTCTATGTATAGAGCTTAATCTATGTATAGAGCTTAAAGCTCTATGTATAGAGCTTAATCTATGCATAGAGCTTAAAGCTTTCAAAGTGATGGGATTCTCTCAAACTCCCTAATATGGTCTTTATGCATTAAGCTCTATGCTTAGAGTTTAATGCATGCATTAAGCTCTATGTATAGAGCTTAATCTATGTATAGAGCTTAAAGCTCTATGTATAGAGCTTTAAGCTCTATAGATTAAGCTCTATGTATAGAGCTTAATCTATGCATAGAGCTTAAAGCTTTTTAATGCTAAATCTATGCATAAAGATTTTTTGATGTGGAGTGCTATGCATGGATGGAGAGTATAAGCTTATTAAATGTTTCATACTCTCTTATGCATATATAGCATATATTTCTTATACTCTCTTTTTGAATGTTTATACTCTTTTATGCATATAGCATAACGCTCTATTTTTTAATGTTTATACTCTTTTATGCATATAGCATATATTTCTTACGCTCTATTTTTCTATGCATAAGGTATTCTCTCTATTCATAGAGTTTACATGTGCATAGACATATTCATTCACAATGCTTGCTAGACCTCCTTACGTTAGAGTTCAGAGAGAAGTGACATTGCATGCTAATGTAAGGAGGTCGTGCAAGTATTATGAAGTGGGATCCTCTCACATATTAAAGCATACATATGCTAAATGCATGAAATGCATATAGATCAAGCATAGATGTGTTACTAAACACTTTTTTTCCCCAAATGTGTTACTTTTTTTGCATGTTATGTTTTCTAGGTCTTGCATTGTTGTGCCCTCCCTCTACATAGAACGACTCAATTATCATTCCACCTCTTGAGGTACTCTCCAATGTTCTTATTCTTATCATTTATTTTCTTTTCACCATTGGGTGCCGGGGTTTCAGTTTTTCTATTCTCTTAGGCTTGAACATAATGCATAAAGATATGGGGAATTATTGTAGGCGTTTTAGAATGTTAGTTAAGTCAAGTTAGGAGTGGTTATCCGCAAGTAGTTAAGTCAAGTTAGCAAGTAGGTGGCTATAGTGGAGGGGAGCCCTTGATCTTTTCACTATCCTTCTCTTGTAAAAGAGAAGTTGCCTTTGGATTTAATAGTGGGGAGCATGTAGAATCTTCTCAGAAACTATTATATGAAACTGTCCACCCTGCTTGTCTAAGTAGTATTCTAGAAGGTCTCAATAAAGTTCTAATATCACATGAGTAGTATTAAAGTTCTAATACGTTCTTGTGTTATTTTAAGTTTGAGCATGCATAAGGTATAAGAGTTCTAAGTTTGAGCATGCATAAAGTATAAGAGTTATAATGTGTTCTTGTGATATTTAAGTTTGAGCATGCCACGTTTTTATAATGTAGACATGTAGGGGGACGATCCAGACTCGAGAAGCCCAACGCGCCGTCGTTCAGTGTCCATTGCTCATGATCCGGAGGACATGGAACGTCTCTCACAGTTGGCCGCGCTAGTCTGTCGCATCGATATGGGAGAGAGAGTGTGTGGAACATTTTTGCTCCACCCTCGCTTCCTTCCACAATTAACCCTACACCGATGGGGGGTACTCCGATGGGTGGTTCTACTCCTGGGTTACACACTCCTATACCCATGTCCATTCCCATTGGATGTCCTAAATGTTGTTTTTATCGCATCTTCTATTCTAATTATTACTTTATGATATCCATACCTAAAATCTATCTTACTAAAATATTTAGCACCTTTGAATTGATCAAACAACTCATCTATCTTGCAAATAGGAAATTTATTTTTTATTGTGATTACATTCAATCCACGATAATCTATGCACAAGCGCATAGATCCATATTCACCAATAATATTGGTAAAGTCTAGGGAGACTTACTTGGCCTAATAAAGCCTTGTTCCAAATATTCAACCAACTGCTTTTCAACTTCTTATCTTTCAGACAAACTTACTCTATAATGTGACTTACTAATTGGCTTTGAATCCTTTAAAACTTCTATTGGATGATTTATTCCTCTATCCAGAGATAAACCTTTTGGTAATGTTTTCACAAAAACATCTTAAAATTCTTCTAATAAATTGTTCATAAATTGAGGCATTGCATAACACAAAAACATTTGTTCTATCTCATTATCTTGATGAAGCTTTTGGACCTCAACATTACATATCAAAGGAGAAGATGGTACATTGTGCTCTCCTTGCAATATAATAAATTTTTATTTATGCTCAAATGTTAGTGTATTGTGCAAATAGCTTCTCGAAAGTATTTTTTCCAATGAAAAATAATTCGTGTGCACTATTTTTTCTTTAGGTTTATCATTACCATTCCTAATAAGTTCTTGTCCTTGGGACTTAGGACAATTCTTTTTATCGTGTCTCGGCTCAAGACAAGAGAAACAAAATTTTCTTTATCCGCTCTCTCAAAATCTTGCTTTTTCAGAAACTTACTAGGATCGGATTTTTGCTTTTTTAGAAACTTACTAGGATTGGATTTTTTATTTTTTGGAGGTTCTTCCTTTTTAAATAAAAAATCTTTATTTTTGAGATCTAAAATTTTCTCCATAAGGTTTATATTAAAAAATATATCTTTTTCTTTACAATTACCATTACCCATGGTATCATCAAAAACTTTTATAAATTTTATAGCCTCATCTAACTTTTTTGGCTTTTTGGAGCAAACTTCCTTCTTGTACTCCCTTTTTTAGGCCTCTAATGAAGCTTCTTACTTTTTGAAAATTGTCTATGCCCTTAATCTTTAAGGTAATTTCTCTATAGCAAGCTATATGTTGAGTTAGATTTAAATTATTTTATTCTATATAACAATTACCCCACTCCTCAATTTTGATCTTCTTAATTTTCAAGAAGATATCCCTTTAAGAATAATTCCTTGAATGAATCCCAAGAATCAGGTACTTGCCTAGCTTCTGCTAAACTCCACCACTTATAGCTTTGCCTCTTACAAGGATAGGCTAGCTTCAATGGGGTGGTTATGTTCAAGCACATTTCTTAAAAGATGAAAATCTTACCTTTTTTGTAGAAATATATGGACCGCATCTTCATTTCTCTCCTCCTCTTCTCCACTAAAAGTGGGTGCCTTTAAATCTTTGAATATCATACCCTGGTCTCTGGTTTTGGGACCCTCTTTAGTTATGGTTTCATTCAACCCTTTTTCTTGAGTTTTTTTCCTTCCCTCACCAACGTTACTTTTAGATATTTCTTTTAATCCCAATCCTTCCCCTCCCATCAAGGATCTAAAAAGACCCATCATTTTCTCAAGTTTGTTTTCTATATTAGAGATTTTTTCTTTCATCTTCTTCATTTCCATATCCTCTTAATCATCAAAATCTATCTCTATATCTTGCATATTTATTTCATTTGGTTTTGTAATATCCTTTTTCATGTGAGAATAGGACATTCGATTTTTTCACTTTTCAACATTCTCATTCTCCCCACCTTGAGAAGTCATTTACTATAACACTAAGCAAATGGAAAATTTCTTACAAAGCAAAAAAAAAAAAAATTTGTTACAATGACCTTACTTGGTTGGATAATTATGAATTGTCCCTAATGATGTGAAGAACAATTTCGTTGATTCCTCCTTGTTTTGATATTTGCTTCAATGATCCTTCATGGTTATCTTGTACTCCACTTGTTCCATGTAGAACTCCAAAGTATGCCCAATTTATTAGGCAAAAGGTATGTCCAATTTATTAGGCAAGAGATATTTTGTATGGAGAAGATGTGAGAAATATATGGATTAGTTTATGGAAATGAATAGATAAGAGATTAAGGTGTAGAGATTAATGGGTATATGTATAATTAGATTTAGCAATGAGTGGCTCAATGGAAACATGAAAGAAAAAAACTTGACTTTGATACCAATGTAATGCTCCTTGCATTATAAGCTTGAGGACTTGTAAGACTAGTGCTTTGATTCTCCACCTAACCATCTCCCAAACAAAACCTAAGCTGATGGTTATATAGGCTCTAATGGTGCATGACCTTCCAACTTCAATCCCTTGACCCTTCATTGGTTAACTGTGCCTTTTCACTAGCTAATGTCACTTCAACTACCCTAAAGAAGAGCGCCCTCTTTTGTTTGTTTGGGCTTCCACTGAACCCCATTCACCTTTCCTTTTACTTTCACTTAATGCCTATTAACCATTCCTCAAGTATTTCCTATTTGAAATCCAATGAACCTTATTTATATGCAAACCTTTTACATATAAATAATCTTTCCTAGTCTTACCTTTTAGTGTGTCTTGTCAGTCTCATAACACTTTCGTGGCTCTCTCATGTCATGTACATGTTGTAGAGTAAGATTCTCTTTAGGAAGCTCTAGCTTCTCTTCACCTATGATGAACTCCCAATAAGGAAATTCTTCATCCTGAACTTCTATGCTTAGAATTTGTTCTTGTCGAGCTTCCCACAAACAATCTAAGATAAGTTGTTAGACATGTTGACTTGCAAATATCCTTCACACCTACATAAAATATGGTGTTCTCTGTATACCACATAGAAGTTATAGTAACTTCTGCACTCCTAGCAAACTTACAATTTGTAGTAGTCTATCTCTCAACGATACATATATAATAACTTGCAATTTTATAAGTTTATACCTACAACCACTTAATTCAAACTAATCACATACATATACATCTGCAATATGTATGTAGATCCCAAAATACTAGGCACTTTACATTCACCACAGCACATAACAGAGTGTGCAAAACACGCACAGAAACACCAAGAAACCAAAAAAAGCACACTACAGGGTAATATTTCTTCACCCAAGAGGACAACCCAATCTGAGATATCGACTTTTGTAGTGCCTACTGTCGTTGCCCTGACTAGTAGCTGCCTACAAAGATTTGCTTCCAAATCAAAGAGAAAGAGATGAATTTCCCTTACACGTGTGCCGCTTTCTTTTCTTGCCTCTTGAGCTCTCTTTGCAAACCATTGTTCTAATAACATGTGAAGAATGCCAGGAAGAAGGTGAGTTTGAGCTCATTGTAAGCTTCTTCTTCACACACACACACACACACACACACACACACACGCACGCACGCACGCACGCACGCACACACACAAGAGTAGAGCACAAGAGAGAGAGAGATGGATGGCTGAATTTTCTTCTATTTTATTATTCTATCAATGTACATAATACATAAAAGATAAGAGTACACTATATGTAAAAGTACTCAACTAAAACATACTAGGGTTCTATAGTCCAAATGTGACTATCACACAACCTGTCATCTGCCAATTGGTGCATATCAATCATTATCTCCACCAACCATGCTAGTGGCATAAGTGCAAGGCTATCACCAAGGTGGATCATCAATCTCCGAAGCATTAGTTGAGCTCGATATCTCAGCACCCCGCCCCTTAGATAACTGAATTGAAGTTCATGTGAATTTAAAGGATCTACTTATTGTGGGCAATTCAAAGATCTCCAATCCAATAATGTATATCTTGTCAACTTCCCCACAGAGCAATGGATGCTCCAAGTGATGCATAATTTCATCGGCCCAATACATGTAGACATAGTACTTCTATGTGTAAATGACATGTAAAATCTTTCAAACCCTCTCTTTTTGCTTGGAATATTTCAAAGACATTGAGAATTTCAAACACTGGCACATCTACTATGAAAGAAAACTTCAACAATTAGTGTTCAACTTTGACATCAAGCCAACATTTCAACAGATACATTACTATTATGAAAGGATGACATTCCTCCCCTCACACCATCTCCAGACGTTCTAGGAGTGTTTCCTTACATATTTTTTCCAATCCAAAGATATTTCTACCATTATCCATTAATCCGTTCCTCTGACATGACGTTATCGAGAACTTCTCCCGCACAAATCCATTATTTTTTTCATCACTTTTGAGGATGGAAATGGCCTAGGCAAGGGGGTGTATTAAATCCACTCCAAACACCTCATTTTTTTGCCATATGGCTCCATTGTAATCATACATTTGTAAAGAAATTTAATTTTCCATCCAAGTAGTAGTAATATTGCCAATAAGTTTCCCTTTTGAGTCTAGGACATGTAGAATGTTTGTAATACCCTAGCTAGTGAGAAAGGGACACCAAGACTAGTTCTTGGGCACCTGGCCATATGTGGGCACTACACTATGTATATAAGGCAACTTGAACCTCACTTTTTTACCTATGCAATAGTGAAACTTGGAGCTCTACCTTGTCTTCTTGATATCTTGTCTTCTATGTTGAGCATTTGTGCTGTGATTTCATGGCTAGCTTGCTTGCATGCATGCTTGACATGATGTTCGATCGCTTGCTTGCTTGAGATCTAGTGCTTATGTGAAGCTAAGGATTGAGAGAATGAGAGAGAGTGAGAGATATCCCCTTGCTTGAGCTTGGTAGAAAAAGTCCAAGTATTGGCCATGTTGGAACTTAAGGATTGACAACCCTTGAGGTTTCGTAGCGTCCCATAAATAGCATTGTGGCTAAAACCACTCTCCAGATGGTAAAAACAAGCCAACAAGATGGTAACATGTGGAATGGTGAGTGAAACATCATAATACACATCAACAGAGAGAATAGAAGTACCCGAACAAGGTAAAGAATGACAACAATGGATAGACCAAATAAAAAACAAACAACATAGAATCTGAACTTTTACTACAAGTGGTAAATTATTCACCCAAACCAAATCTATATATACCACTACATCTTAGCACCCAAAAAAGTAAGAAACCTGAAGCATTTCCAAGTATTCGGATGCAGTAGGATCGGCAAAAGTATCAACAGATTAGCTGACACTCAAATAATTATCTAGATTAACAATACTTAACAGCGTCGATCAAAGAATCAAAGAAACATATCAACGACAATGTTCAAGATGAAAATTTGACTTGTATTGATTACTATTTGTAAGACTCTTACATGCAAATTATATACGGATACAAAATATAATTGCTTGTCACATGAACTGTCCAGATACAAGTGGTCGCAATTGTTGGGTTATCGCCTATTGAGCTCAGCCAACATCGTACGTTATTGATGCTTACAAAAGAAAAGATACTACTAAGGCTAATATTACTAACAGTGGTTCCATCCACTAACTTACTCCCAAGTGACCCAGTTGGAGAAATGACTTATGAAGTGTATAAGTCAATTTCTCCATTGTGTAACCATGCTTCCTATTTGTGCAATAGATGAAGTGTTCTCTCTACTCTCATTCTCCCTCCGAGCTAATACTTAGAGTTTGAGAAGGCACTCTCCTCTCTTAGCTCCCAAGACTTCTTTGTCCTATTCTCTACTATTTCCTTGTGGGACTAGGCATTGCAACCAAGTAGATTCGAGCTTAAGGTGACCACACAAAATTTGGCTTCATCGGTTTGCAACACCTACAATACAAGCAGCCACTTCAGTGTGACAACGAAGGCAAGACACATTGCTTCCCACAAGAGGAGGTGAAGCTATGGAATTTGACTCTAGCTTGGTTCTGAGGTAAGCTCCCTAAGGACCCTTGCATCAACAAGACTAAACATGAATTGGCACCGGTTTCAAGGAGCACCTTTTTGCTTTACAAATCTTTCCATTGTTTGTAGAGTCTTGTCTAAATTTTAGGGATCTGGATGGTCTAGGAGTATTGGAGGATGTTAAATTCTTGGCATTATAATGCCTTTTTCTTTGTAATACATTTTACACATTCCATTTTAATACATTTTACACATTCCATTTGTAAAAAAGATATCGTGAAAGGAAAAGGTGCAACTTTGTGACCCCAAGAGGATAGCATGCTCGCGGTTCTTGGTGAGCATTCATGATGTTTTCTGTGTATAATTTAATGCCTTCTAAATCAAGCGCCAGCACATGCTATGGCTGATGATTTTCGCATGTTGCAGTACACATGCAAAGATTAGAAATAAATTCACATTCGATTTTGTGCCCTAAATTAAAGTACTACAATGTAGTAAGTCGCTGGTTTTGTCATCTCAGTCCCATTTCTCTTGAAAAGGTTAAGAGTCACTCAGTTGTAGCAGCTAGTGGGAGCGCTGCCTACAGCTTAAATGTTACAAGTTACACAATGTGTCCAATGAAATAAGCGTTTTGACCAAATCATGATAAGTGTTGCCAATTGCAGTCTTCTTTAGGACTTCCAGGATAAAGTCCCATCTCACCCCATCATATGCTTTACCCCATCTGCATACAGCAGCATGCAAGGAGTGTTCTGAGGTCCACTCTTCTAATGATATTCAAAGCTGCAGCGTGAACATTGTAACCAATGGAGAAAAGGATATCAAACTGGTTTGAGCTGATCACTCGGAGGTAGGATGTACTTCTATAACATCAATAACTGTGGAAAACTCTTGATCAGAACAACTGTACAAAACAATACAACACTATAAAGAGAGCCAAAAAAAATAGCTGCTGCACAACTCACCTCTAGAGTCCTAGAGTCGCTATATATCGTTGAGTTCTGTCCTCGGCAGTCTAGCAAGTACCATCACCAATATTCCTCACAAGTACACTTTCCATCCTCGAAAATGTGAATGTGGCTCGCATCTTTGACCAGAATTTTCCGCTGCTCCACTTTTGATATAAGTGATGTAGCAAAATGGCAGTCACCACAAACCCGCATGTTCTTCGTAACACATATAGGTGTCCCTTCAGGTGTACATGCAATGGCCATCACTATGCCTGCATAGCACATCTTCCTTTGCATCATCTGAAATGTCTTGTGACACCCAATGGAAGGCCTGGGGAATACCTTTCCTCTGATTTTTTTTTACCAATGTCTTCTAGCTTCATAAAGATATTTTTGCTTGGGGATGACTGTCATCCCTGACAATAAACAAATGTACATTTCCACTTGCATCAGTCAACCAACAACATCCTGGCATCTTCTATGCTCCATTTTCCATTCTCATAGCTTCAACCTTGTTCGCTTCCTCTCGCATGCCAGCAGCGGCATATATGTTACTCATGTCGACATATGCTGCAGCATCCTTTTCATCCAATTGTACTGCATGTTCAAAAGCCAATCTTCCAAGCTTCAGGTTTCCCCATTTTCGACAAGCACCCAACAGAGCAGACCAAAGCGGAAGACAATCAGAAGGTGGCATCTTCTCAATCACTCCTATTGCCTTGTCAAAGTGCCCTGCACGGCTGAAAAGATCAACCATGCAAGTGTGGTGCTCTAAAGTTGGGATGATGCCATGGACTGTGCTCATAATCTCAAAGTACACTTGCCCCTCGTCCACTAGACCTGTGTGACTGCATGCAGTAAGCAAAACAACAAACGTGACCAGATCTGGCTCTATACCTTCTGCTATCATTTTGTTGAATGAGTCAAAAACAGTTTCAACCTTTCCAAGCTGAGCATATCCTGCGACTAGCGTATTCCAGGAGACTACACCCCGAACTGGAAGCTCGTCAAATACTTCTTGTGCTTTTGCAAGTGCACCACATTTGGCATACATATCCACCAACGCAGTGCCAAGCACAATATCTTTTTCCAATAAGCCCTGCCTGACAACCTCAGCATGTACCTCTTTGCCCTTCTCAGCTGCTCCTATGCTGCCGCAGGCTTTCAAGATGTAAATAAACGTGACTGCATTTGGGGTGAGACCCTCCTCTTGCATCTGTCCAAAGCAGTTCAAAGCCTCATCACCATGCCCGTGTTGGGCATATCCTGCGATTAGCGCACTCCAGGAGAATACATCCCGAACTGGAAGCTCGTCAAACACTTCTTGTGCTTTTGCAAGTGCACCACATTTGGCATACATATCCACCAATACATTGCCAAGCACAATATCTTTTTCCAATAAGCCCTGCCTGACAACCTCAGCATGTATCTCTTCGCCCTTCTCAGCTGCTCCTATACTGCCGCAGGCTTTCAAGATGCAGCTAAAGGTGACTGCGTCTGGGGAGAGACCCTCCTCTCGCATCCGTCCAAAGCAGTTCAGAGCCTCATCACCATGCCCGTGTTGGGCATATCCTGTGATCAGGGCACTCCAGGAGACTACATCCCGAACTTGGAGCTTGTCAAACACTTCTTGCGCTTTTGCAAGTGCACCACATTTGGCATACATATCCACCAATGCAGTGCCAAGCACAATATCTTTCTCCAATAAGCCCTGCCTGACGACCTCAGCATGTATCTCTTCTCCCTTCTCAGCTGCTGCTATGCTGCCGCAGGCTTTCAAGATGCAAATAAAGGTGACTGCATCTGGGGAGAGGCCCTCCTCTTGCATCCGTCCAAAGCAGTTCAGAGCCTCATGACCATGCCCGTGTTGGGCATATCCTGCAATCAGGGCACTCCAGGAGACTACATCCCGAACTGGAAGCTCGTCAAACACTTCTTGTGCTTTTGAAAGTGCACCACATTTGGCATACATATTGAGTAGGGCAGTGCCTACATAAATGTTCTTTTCAAGCAACCCCCGTTTGAGAATATCAGCATGTATTCTGCTGCCTTTGCACAGGTCTTTTTGCTTGGCACAAGCCTTTAGTAAGGCTACAAGAGCAGTATCCTCTTGGTGGTTGCTGTTGCTATCTCGCTGTCGTGCTTTGTGGAGGATTTCCTTGGCCTTCGTCACACAGAACTCTCGTTGCAGTCCTCTTCTTCTGAGCTCCTCTTGGACCCAGGATGGATTGTACCACCCGTCCATCCACAGCGACTCTTTTGTCATTTTATGTTTGAAGTCTGGGGATCTTGGGCTTCTCTGTGATGCAAAACAATACTCAGGCAAGCCAATAGGTTTTCGTGTACTCTCATGTAATCGTAAAACAGTGCTTACCTTGCTGGTTCGATTGTCCCTCCATTGGGAGGGATTCCTGAAGTACTCCTTCCATAAGAAGTCCATGTCTCTGCATGCCATAGGGAGGGATCCAAGACGAAGTTGTCCTTCTTTTCGATTGTCAAGTTGTGAGCCCCTCTTTTGCGTTGTTAAGTGGTGAGCTCTGCAGAGGAGTGGATCACCAGGAAAATGCAAATTTGTATTACGCATATGTTTAATTGTTTTTTTTTTTAAACTTACTTTTCTGAGGTCTTATTTCATCAATTTTAATTAATTTGCACCACCTAAGTATATAACGTTGCCTAATCACAAGGGTTCCCTTGAACATGCTCACATGCTTGTAAGATAAAGTAAACAACTGCAAAAGAAGGTTGCCTAATCACAAGGGTTCCCTTGAACATGCTCACATGCTTGTAAGATAAAGTAAACAACTGCAAAAAAAGGTTGCACATGCTTTGACCTTGTAGTTGCATGAAAGAACATGCATTGGGATCAAAGGAGGCTAAAGCTCAATAGCCTCCAGTGGCCAAGGGACCAAAGGAAAAACAACTTGCTAATGCCACAAAAAATGATGGATGTAAACAAACTACCAAAACTCCAATTCTGAAGATGTTGGAAGCTACAAAAGGTGTTGAAGCATCAACATTGGCGAGGGCGATGACAAAGTGACAATTCAAAGTTGATCTGGCACTGATACGGCCTCATCCAAAAAAAGAGGACCTTATACCTAATGCACCTGTCCCACCAAAATCTCAAGGGACACCAGAAAAACACATGAATTATCCTAATCTTGTGCTAGAAAAGCTCAAATGGAGCATGCTCAAGAATCGATTCAAAGTGTTCACACACAACTAGAACCTATGCTAGGATAAATGCAAGATTATGGATTGTAACACCTCTTAAACTAATATGTGAGCTCTTACCCAAACCAACGCAAATGTTCGAGGATAAATGCAAGAATATGGATTGTTAACCGCTCTTGAACTAATCCCTGATCTCTTACCCCAACCAACTTTGAAACCAACACAAATGCTTGAGGAAACCAATGAAGACCTTGTAGGGGAAGCCAATCTATTTGATAGAAGGACCCACAAGAGCTCATTGACATGAGAAAAATTAACGAAGCCCCTCTCTTGCATGTAAGCTTGGAGAGTACGCACCCAAGGATTCTCCCCAATTGGTGTGGAGGACCAAAGCTAACCAAGAAACAAAGGTGAACATAAAGCTACGTAATCACAATCTCAAAATCTTTAAACATATCATAGTAGCAGACTCCAACAATGAGCCCATTAACACTGAGGATCTATGGCATCAAAAGATTAAAGATCCACTAAAACCTCCATTTAGAGAGAGAGCATTGTCATACCCTATAAGATAGTAGGCCCTAGTCCACCACCTAGTGATGTGTGAATATAAACCTCGAGATATAGGTGTTAAGAGTAGCAACACTGACCATTCAAACATGTGTCATGGGACCTTACTAATTAGCCATGCCCAAGCTTAAGAGCTTCACCCTCGCATGTGGAGAGAACCATTCGTAGCATTCCTCCTCCTTGTGTTGTTACACTGTTGCAATTCCTTGTCCAATGGGTTCTGCAAAGGTCCTCTAAGCCTAGATGGCAGTGCTGGACTCAGTATCCTCACTAAGCATTACTAGGAACAATGGGGTAAACCAACACTTCAACCAGTCGGAATGGTTATAAAACTAATTGATGGATCCTCAGGTAAACTGTTAGGGATGGTACATGATTTAAACAATTAGCTTAACTTTGAAACATACCTTTGTCGTGATGGATTTTCAAAGACCTAGAAAATTTGATGCAATTCTTGGTCGTCCATTCAGGCATGACACATGTTTGGTCCATGATTGGGACACAAATCGAATCTACTTAGAAATAATAAGGACTAAACTATGTGAATCAACCTTTGATGCAATTCTTGGTCGTCCATTCAGGCATGACACATGTTTGGTCCATGATTGGGACACAAATCGAATCTACTTAGAAATAATAAGGACTAAACTATGTGAATCAACCTCAAGACATGAAAGTCCCAACCTATGGGTAGATGGATTTTCAATGACGATTCTCAGACCACCCACGAAGAGGATTAGCATCTCACCTGGAAATGCCCTAATGACTAAATATCAAACTTGTACCAAAGTCCTTGAAGACGTGCTTAACAAACATGCTTGCAACCCTCATTTTCATATAAATGGCACGGCATGGATGTAAATATAGGGCAACATAGACGCCATGGGTGCACCACTACCGGCACATTAGCACCACTCGATTTGGGGACCTAAATGGTAACCTGCCTTCAATGCTCATGATTACATGATCAATGCTTGGTTGGACTTCAAGAATGAGACGAAAAATGCGATGATATCACTCAAGTGGGGAATGTTATGGCTATGTTCGTAAGTTCATGAAGTTTTCACTCCATATGGAAGGCTTGAGTGAAGATTACAAACTGAGGAAGTTCATAAAAGAATTGCAAAACAACATTAGAGTTAATGTGGATGCTCAAAGACCAACATCATCAAAGAGGCCATGCCACTTATAGAGATTGATGAGGCAAAATATGCACATGTAAGAGAAACAAGGCAAGGGATAAATGCTAATTTTGGTAATTCGTCTATGGTTAAACCTTCAAGTGGTATTACGCCTCATTCGAGTTCTCCTACCATGTATGGAAGACGTGAGAGAGAAAATTACAAATATGGTGCAAACCTTCCAAGACCTTAAAATGGTCATGGGTAGCATGTCAATACTAAATGTGCCAACAAGGGTAAGGTCCTAGGTGAAGATCACAGCAATGAGTTGAAGAGCAAAGGGTTGTGCTTTTCAAGTGTGGTGATAAATGAAACAAGGAAGGTTTGTAAAGCCAAGAAGATGAGACCCTCACCAAATCTTGCAACAATGAAGGCACAAAAGAGGATGTGGATGAGTATGAGGAATTCATTGAGGATTCCAATGATGTGGATGATGTAGAGAATGAGGGTAGATTTCCTCTTTGATCCAAGTGGATCAAAGAAGAGGCAATTTAACTATGATGATGGATTACCATCATCATACTCAAATTTGAATATGATGATGGGTTACCATTACCTATATGTGCTCGTGAGAGACAAGATGGCCACTTTGCGTAACTTTTCTAGTGATGCCTATGCTTGTTTGTGAGGGTGTAAGTATGTTGAGGATTAAGGCATGCATAAATGGAAGGGTGCCACATGTTTTGGTGGATAGCAGTACACATAGTCTCATCAATACAAAGTCATGTATGGCAAGGGATTAAGTGAATGTGAAAGGAGCCAAATGTTAAGAAATAGGTTGGATAATGTCCATGGACACTTTTAAGTGTAGTGTGAAAGGACAATCATGTTATAATAAGTGAAAATAAGGCTAATGAGTGGACTAATCGATATACTAATCATAATTACAAGTTTTCTCTCTAATCTTACCTATGGTGGCTTCTCCCACTTGAGAAGAAGAGTGTGTCCTTCTCTATTGAGTGCAACTGTGCAAACTCTGGTTCCTAGGTGTTCTAGTCTCTTTCAATGTGTGTGTGTGTGTGTGTGCACATGCATGCATGCATGTATGTATGTATGTATATATATACATATATATATAGCATCCACATCAACTTTATTTATTTTTTTGCAATCCTTTTACGAATTCCTCAATTTGTAATCTTCACTCAAGCCTTTCACATGGAGTGAAAACTTCATGAACGTGTGAACATAGTCTTTGACATGAACGTGTGAACATAGTCTTTGACATTGCCCACTTGAGTAATATCATCCCATTTTTCCACCATCTTAGATTGGTTAAGGGCTGAAATAAATATACGCCTCATCTCATTCTTGAAATCTAACCCAAGTGGTGATCAAGTGTCACCGCCACGCATGGGCATAGCCTTCCAAGTCCATTGTAGCAAACAACACCATGGCTCTATCACTATGAGGGCTAAGCTCAAAATAAAGCTCCATCTTATCAATCGACTCTTCAAACTCCTCATTAGTAGAGCCTGCTCCTTTGAACTTTGTCAAAGTGATTTTGTCCTTCACTCTTTAAACTAATCTTCATCACCTCTATGATGCTCATTTGTTCTAGCATGACTAGCACCCCTCCCATTAAAGTGAGGACCTTACATAGGTGATGCATTCCAAGTTCCATCCATAATAGGTTCATCCATTAAAGTGAGGACCTTCCATAGGTGATGCATTCCAAGTTCCATCCATAATAGGTTCATCCAAACCTAAAACTTTGCCTTTATCAAGGTTTCTTCAAGAATTCCATTGCATCATAGCTTATTGCACAAGCGTTTCGAAGATATGTGACCCACCATGATGTATATATTGTGGAGGTGAGTTCTCTTTTGCATGCATAAAACCATAACTATGATCAACATGATGAAAACTAGCTTGAGAAGTATTCGATACATTCACATGCCTTGTACCCACAAAAGGCACATGAGCTTGTGGTGGTCCACTAACTTGAGATTTCCTTAGAGTATAAACATGCATTGTTGGCCTACGATAGACCTCTTTTCCTTTGCCTCACTCTTATTTCAAACTAGAAAACCCATCATGGATCTCTTTGCCCAAAGTATCAAACTTGTTAACCACCATGAATTGGAACCTTTGATCCATGTGTTTAACCAAATTTTCATGCCTTTCCGTGGTAATGTTATCATTTTGTGATCCATCCTATCACATAATTTACACATAAAGTATAAAATGGCACTTATTTCTTCATCAACCCCAGGTATTTACAATGCATTATAATTCTCTTGTTCCCCTTCATTGGCATTTCCTT